>NC_140566.1:36775675-36790675 GCF_057381845.1 Rhamphochromis longiceps
AGGTTTGCAGTGCAAAATTTGAATTTTAGTGCATGGTGATTTGTCTCCCTCCAGTGGCCCACGGCAGGTATGATGAGGCTTAAATGATAGGGTTAGGTTATGGGGAAAAAGCCAGGAGAGGATGGGACAAAAGTGGAATAACTGAAAAAGTAGGGTTAGGGGTTAGGGTTAGGGGTTAGGGGTTAGGGTTAGGGTTAGGGTAGGGTAAGGGTTAGGGTTAGGGGTTAGGGTTAGGGGGTTAGGGTTAGGGTTAGGGTTAGGGTTAGGGTTGAAGAAAAGAAACTGCCCCTCCCGAAGGAGGAACAGGGCGTGCACGGGCCATCAACCCCGATGGTCCGCAGCCTCACATCCCTCTACCTCCATAATTGTTTTTAAATTTGAAAGGTAAGTATTTTCTTTTTTACAGGTTCAAGGTAAGTATTTGTTTTTTTGCAGGTTCTGATTCACCGTGTCCGTTACTTGGTTTGGTGTTAATAAAGAATTTTCAATCCCAATTTGTTTTCTGTGTGGTCTTTTAATTTAGTTTTAACGTGTCTCTGATTTGAGCTCCCAAGGAAAACCAATAAAACACAAACCAAAACATGAAACAAAATCCCCCAAAATAACAAACTAAAACAACAAACTAACGTAAAATAGAAAAAATTAAATGAGTATGCCCTTGTCGCGACGTTTCGAAGTTGTTTCTTCTTCCTCAGGCGAGGGCATACTGAAGAGCACTGGGTTTGAGGCCCCTACATATACTCTCCCCTCTGATCCCGCCTCCTTGGCTTTCTTTGGCTTTCTTGTAATATCTTTTTTTTAGCTGTTTGCTTTTTTCCAATTCTGCCAGACTTTTTGGCTCTCATTTTTCCTTTTTTCTTTCTTTCTTCCTTTCCAGTCTTCTCCTCTTTCCCCTTTTAACTTTTCCTTTTTCATCATCCTTTTCTTCCCTTCTCTTAACCTCTGCCCTTTACCCTTCCTTTTGGCCTACATCTGACCTCTTTCTCTTCCGAATTTTGGGCTACTACAATGCCGACTTGGCTTTAATACTACACTCTCAACCCTGCTTGGGGAGGACTCAACCCGACTTGGGGAGTAAATTTAGAAAGGAGATGTGACTTTGGGTTAGGCTTTAGGTTTCAGCTGGGATTAGGATTACTTGGGCTTCAGATCAGTACTTGGGTAAGGTTTAAGATTTAATTTCCAGGAAAGAAGTAGAGTTAAGGATCAAAATTTCAAATTGTTTAGGGCCAGATTAGATCAGGGGGTATATACAATAGGGCTAAAATCCAAATTTAGGGTGGGTAATTTGAGATAAACAAATTGGTTAGGGTTAGGGCAAATGACTGGGGTAGGGCATAGATGCTAGATTGAGCTTTAACTAGGAGTGAGACCCAAAGACCAACCGGAGCGAGGCACTGGCTGGTTAGGGTTGAAGAAAAGAAACTGCCCCTCCCGAAGGAGGAACAGGGCGTGCACGGGCCATCAACCCCGATGGTCCGCAGCCTCACATCCCTCTACCTCCATAATTGTTTTTAAATTTGAAAGGTAAGTATTTTCTTTTTTACAGGTTCAAGGTAAGTATTTGTTTTTTTGCAGGTTCTGATTCACCGTGTCCGTTACTTGGTTTGGTGTTAATAAAGAATTTTCAATCCCAATTTGTTTTCTGTGTGGTCTTTTAATTTAGTTTTAACGTGTCTCTGATTTGAGCTCCCAAGGAAAACCAATAAAACACAAACCAAAACATGAAACAAAATCCCCCAAAATAACAAACTAAAACAACAAACTAACGTAAAATAGAAAAAATTAAATGAGTATGCCCTTGTCGCGACGTTTCGAAGTTGTTTCTTCTTCCTCAGGCGAGGGCATACTGAAGAGCACTGGGTTTGAGGCCCCTACATATACTCTCCCCTCTGATCCCGCCTCCTTGGCTTTCTTTGGCTTTCTTGTAATATCTTTTTTTTAGCTGTTTGCTTTTTTCCAATTCTGCCAGACTTTTTGGCTCTCATTTTTCCTTTTTTCTTTCTTTCTTCCTTTCCAGTCTTCTCCTCTTTCCCCTTTTAACTTTTCCTTTTTCATCATCCTTTTCTTCCCTTCTCTTAACCTCTGCCCTTTACCCTTCCTTTTGGCCTACATCTGACCTCTTTCTCTTCCGAATTTTGGGCTACTACAATGCCGACTTGGCTTTAATACTACACTCTCAACCCTGCTTGGGGAGGACTCAACCCGACTTGGGGAGTAAATTTAGAAAGGAGATGTGACTTTGGGTTAGGCTTTAGGTTTCAGCTGGGATTAGGATTACTTGGGCTTCAGATCAGTACTTGGGTAAGGTTTAAGATTTAATTTCCAGGAAAGAAGTAGAGTTAAGGATCAAAATTTCAAATTGTTTAGGGCCAGATTAGATCAGGGGGTATATACAATAGGGCTAAAATCCAAATTTAGGGTGGGTAATTTGAGATAAACAAATTGGTTAGGGTTAGGGCAAATGACTGGGGTAGGGCATAGATGCTAGATTGAGCTTTAACTAGGAGTGAGACCCAAAGACCAACCGGAGCGAGGCACTGGCTGGTTAGGGTTGAAGAAAAGAAACTGCCCCTCCCGAAGGAGGAACAGGGCGTGCACGGGCCATCAACCCCGATGGTCCGCAGCCTCACATCCCTCTACCTCCATAATTGTTTTTAAATTTGAAAGGTAAGTATTTTCTTTTTTACAGGTTCAAGGTAAGTATTTGTTTTTTTGCAGGTTCTGATTCACCGTGTCCGTTACTTGGTTTGGTGTTAATAAAGAATTTTCAATCCCAATTTGTTTTCTGTGTGGTCTTTTAATTTAGTTTTAACGTGTCTCTGATTTGAGCTCCCAAGGAAAACCAATAAAACACAAACCAAAACATGAAACAAAATCCCCCAAAATAACAAACTAAAACAACAAACTAACGTAAAATAGAAAAAATTAAATGAGTATGCCCTTGTCGCGACGTTTCGAAGTTGTTTCTTCTTCCTCAGGCGAGGGCATACTGAAGAGCACTGGGTTTGAGGCCCCTACATATACTCTCCCCTCTGATCCCGCCTCCTTGGCTTTCTTTGGCTTTCTTGTAATATCTTTTTTTTAGCTGTTTGCTTTTTTCCAATTCTGCCAGACTTTTTGGCTCTCATTTTTCCTTTTTTCTTTCTTTCTTCCTTTCCAGTCTTCTCCTCTTTCCCCTTTTAACTTTTCCTTTTTCATCATCCTTTTCTTCCCTTCTCTTAACCTCTGCCCTTTACCCTTCCTTTTGGCCTACATCTGACCTCTTTCTCTTCCGAATTTTGGGCTACTACAATGCCGACTTGGCTTTAATACTACACTCTCAACCCTGCTTGGGGAGGACTCAACCCGACTTGGGGAGTAAATTTAGAAAGGAGATGTGACTTTGGGTTAGGCTTTAGGTTTCAGCTGGGATTAGGATTACTTGGGCTTCAGATCAGTACTTGGGTAAGGTTTAAGATTTAATTTCCAGGAAAGAAGTAGAGTTAAGGATCAAAATTTCAAATTGTTTAGGGCCAGATTAGATCAGGGGGTATATACAATAGGGCTAAAATCCAAATTTAGGGTGGGTAATTTGAGATAAACAAATTGGTTAGGGTTAGGGCAAATGACTGGGGTAGGGCATAGATGCTAGATTGAGCTTTAACTAGGAGTGAGACCCAAAGACCAACCGGAGCGAGGCACTGGCTGGTTAGGGTTGAAGAAAAGAAACTGCCCCTCCCGAAGGAGGAACAGGGCGTGCACGGGCCATCAACCCCGATGGTCCGCAGCCTCACATCCCTCTACCTCCATAATTGTTTTTAAATTTGAAAGGTAAGTATTTTCTTTTTTACAGGTTCAAGGTAAGTATTTGTTTTTTTGCAGGTTCTGATTCACCGTGTCCGTTACTTGGTTTGGTGTTAATAAAGAATTTTCAATCCCAATTTGTTTTCTGTGTGGTCTTTTAATTTAGTTTTAACGTGTCTCTGATTTGAGCTCCCAAGGAAAACCAATAAAACACAAACCAAAACATGAAACAAAATCCCCCAAAATAACAAACTAAAACAACAAACTAACGTAAAATAGAAAAAATTAAATGAGTATGCCCTTGTCGCGACGTTTCGAAGTTGTTTCTTCTTCCTCAGGCGAGGGCATACTGAAGAGCACTGGGTTTGAGGCCCCTACATATACTCTCCCCTCTGATCCCGCCTCCTTGGCTTTCTTTGGCTTTCTTGTAATATCTTTTTTTTAGCTGTTTGCTTTTTTCCAATTCTGCCAGACTTTTTGGCTCTCATTTTTCCTTTTTTCTTTCTTTCTTCCTTTCCAGTCTTCTCCTCTTTCCCCTTTTAACTTTTCCTTTTTCATCATCCTTTTCTTCCCTTCTCTTAACCTCTGCCCTTTACCCTTCCTTTTGGCCTACATCTGACCTCTTTCTCTTCCGAATTTTGGGCTACTACAATGCCGACTTGGCTTTAATACTACACTCTCAACCCTGCTTGGGGAGGACTCAACCCGACTTGGGGAGTAAATTTAGAAAGGAGATGTGACTTTGGGTTAGGCTTTAGGTTTCAGCTGGGATTAGGATTACTTGGGCTTCAGATCAGTACTTGGGTAAGGTTTAAGATTTAATTTCCAGGAAAGAAGTAGAGTTAAGGATCAAAATTTCAAATTGTTTAGGGCCAGATTAGATCAGGGGGTATATACAATAGGGCTAAAATCCAAATTTAGGGTGGGTAATTTGAGATAAACAAATTGGTTAGGGTTAGGGCAAATGACTGGGGTAGGGCATAGATGCTAGATTGAGCTTTAACTAGGAGTGAGACCCAAAGACCAACCGGAGCGAGGCACTGGCTGGTTAGGGTTGAAGAAAAGAAACTGCCCCTCCCGAAGGAGGAACAGGGCGTGCACGGGCCATCAACCCCGATGGTCCGCAGCCTCACATCCCTCTACCTCCATAATTGTTTTTAAATTTGAAAGGTAAGTATTTTCTTTTTTACAGGTTCAAGGTAAGTATTTGTTTTTTTGCAGGTTCTGATTCACCGTGTCCGTTACTTGGTTTGGTGTTAATAAAGAATTTTCAATCCCAATTTGTTTTCTGTGTGGTCTTTTAATTTAGTTTTAACGTGTCTCTGATTTGAGCTCCCAAGGAAAACCAATAAAACACAAACCAAAACATGAAACAAAATCCCCCAAAATAACAAACTAAAACAACAAACTAACGTAAAATAGAAAAAATTAAATGAGTATGCCCTTGTCGCGACGTTTCGAAGTTGTTTCTTCTTCCTCAGGCGAGGGCATACTGAAGAGCACTGGGTTTGAGGCCCCTACATATACTCTCCCCTCTGATCCCGCCTCCTTGGCTTTCTTTGGCTTTCTTGTAATATCTTTTTTTTAGCTGTTTGCTTTTTTCCAATTCTGCCAGACTTTTTGGCTCTCATTTTTCCTTTTTTCTTTCTTTCTTCCTTTCCAGTCTTCTCCTCTTTCCCCTTTTAACTTTTCCTTTTTCATCATCCTTTTCTTCCCTTCTCTTAACCTCTGCCCTTTACCCTTCCTTTTGGCCTACATCTGACCTCTTTCTCTTCCGAATTTTGGGCTACTACAATGCCGACTTGGCTTTAATACTACACTCTCAACCCTGCTTGGGGAGGACTCAACCCGACTTGGGGAGTAAATTTAGAAAGGAGATGTGACTTTGGGTTAGGCTTTAGGTTTCAGCTGGGATTAGGATTACTTGGGCTTCAGATCAGTACTTGGGTAAGGTTTAAGATTTAATTTCCAGGAAAGAAGTAGAGTTAAGGATCAAAATTTCAAATTGTTTAGGGCCAGATTAGATCAGGGGGTATATACAATAGGGCTAAAATCCAAATTTAGGGTGGGTAATTTGAGATAAACAAATTGGTTAGGGTTAGGGCAAATGACTGGGGTAGGGCATAGATGCTAGATTGAGCTTTAACTAGGAGTGAGACCCAAAGACCAACCGGAGCGAGGCACTGGCTGGTTAGGGTTGAAGAAAAGAAACTGCCCCTCCCGAAGGAGGAACAGGGCGTGCACGGGCCATCAACCCCGATGGTCCGCAGCCTCACATCCCTCTACCTCCATAATTGTTTTTAAATTTGAAAGGTAAGTATTTTCTTTTTTACAGGTTCAAGGTAAGTATTTGTTTTTTTGCAGGTTCTGATTCACCGTGTCCGTTACTTGGTTTGGTGTTAATAAAGAATTTTCAATCCCAATTTGTTTTCTGTGTGGTCTTTTAATTTAGTTTTAACGTGTCTCTGATTTGAGCTCCCAAGGAAAACCAATAAAACACAAACCAAAACATGAAACAAAATCCCCCAAAATAACAAACTAAAACAACAAACTAACGTAAAATAGAAAAAATTAAATGAGTATGCCCTTGTCGCGACGTTTCGAAGTTGTTTCTTCTTCCTCAGGCGAGGGCATACTGAAGAGCACTGGGTTTGAGGCCCCTACATATACTCTCCCCTCTGATCCCGCCTCCTTGGCTTTCTTTGGCTTTCTTGTAATATCTTTTTTTTAGCTGTTTGCTTTTTTCCAATTCTGCCAGACTTTTTGGCTCTCATTTTTCCTTTTTTCTTTCTTTCTTCCTTTCCAGTCTTCTCCTCTTTCCCCTTTTAACTTTTCCTTTTTCATCATCCTTTTCTTCCCTTCTCTTAACCTCTGCCCTTTACCCTTCCTTTTGGCCTACATCTGACCTCTTTCTCTTCCGAATTTTGGGCTACTACAATGCCGACTTGGCTTTAATACTACACTCTCAACCCTGCTTGGGGAGGACTCAACCCGACTTGGGGAGTAAATTTAGAAAGGAGATGTGACTTTGGGTTAGGCTTTAGGTTTCAGCTGGGATTAGGATTACTTGGGCTTCAGATCAGTACTTGGGTAAGGTTTAAGATTTAATTTCCAGGAAAGAAGTAGAGTTAAGGATCAAAATTTCAAATTGTTTAGGGCCAGATTAGATCAGGGGGTATATACAATAGGGCTAAAATCCAAATTTAGGGTGGGTAATTTGAGATAAACAAATTGGTTAGGGTTAGGGCAAATGACTGGGGTAGGGCATAGATGCTAGATTGAGCTTTAACTAGGAGTGAGACCCAAAGACCAACCGGAGCGAGGCACTGGCTGGTTAGGGTTGAAGAAAAGAAACTGCCCCTCCCGAAGGAGGAACAGGGCGTGCACGGGCCATCAACCCCGATGGTCCGCAGCCTCACATCCCTCTACCTCCATAATTGTTTTTAAATTTGAAAGGTAAGTATTTTCTTTTTTACAGGTTCAAGGTAAGTATTTGTTTTTTTGCAGGTTCTGATTCACCGTGTCCGTTACTTGGTTTGGTGTTAATAAAGAATTTTCAATCCCAATTTGTTTTCTGTGTGGTCTTTTAATTTAGTTTTAACGTGTCTCTGATTTGAGCTCCCAAGGAAAACCAATAAAACACAAACCAAAACATGAAACAAAATCCCCCAAAATAACAAACTAAAACAACAAACTAACGTAAAATAGAAAAAATTAAATGAGTATGCCCTTGTCGCGACGTTTCGAAGTTGTTTCTTCTTCCTCAGGCGAGGGCATACTGAAGAGCACTGGGTTTGAGGCCCCTACATATACTCTCCCCTCTGATCCCGCCTCCTTGGCTTTCTTTGGCTTTCTTGTAATATCTTTTTTTTAGCTGTTTGCTTTTTTCCAATTCTGCCAGACTTTTTGGCTCTCATTTTTCCTTTTTTCTTTCTTTCTTCCTTTCCAGTCTTCTCCTCTTTCCCCTTTTAACTTTTCCTTTTTCATCATCCTTTTCTTCCCTTCTCTTAACCTCTGCCCTTTACCCTTCCTTTTGGCCTACATCTGACCTCTTTCTCTTCCGAATTTTGGGCTACTACAATGCCGACTTGGCTTTAATACTACACTCTCAACCCTGCTTGGGGAGGACTCAACCCGACTTGGGGAGTAAATTTAGAAAGGAGATGTGACTTTGGGTTAGGCTTTAGGTTTCAGCTGGGATTAGGATTACTTGGGCTTCAGATCAGTACTTGGGTAAGGTTTAAGATTTAATTTCCAGGAAAGAAGTAGAGTTAAGGATCAAAATTTCAAATTGTTTAGGGCCAGATTAGATCAGGGGGTATATACAATAGGGCTAAAATCCAAATTTAGGGTGGGTAATTTGAGATAAACAAATTGGTTAGGGTTAGGGCAAATGACTGGGGTAGGGCATAGATGCTAGATTGAGCTTTAACTAGGAGTGAGACCCAAAGACCAACCGGAGCGAGGCACTGGCTGGTTAGGGTTGAAGAAAAGAAACTGCCCCTCCCGAAGGAGGAACAGGGCGTGCACGGGCCATCAACCCCGATGGTCCGCAGCCTCACATCCCTCTACCTCCATAATTGTTTTTAAATTTGAAAGGTAAGTATTTTCTTTTTTACAGGTTCAAGGTAAGTATTTGTTTTTTTGCAGGTTCTGATTCACCGTGTCCGTTACTTGGTTTGGTGTTAATAAAGAATTTTCAATCCCAATTTGTTTTCTGTGTGGTCTTTTAATTTAGTTTTAACGTGTCTCTGATTTGAGCTCCCAAGGAAAACCAATAAAACACAAACCAAAACATGAAACAAAATCCCCCAAAATAACAAACTAAAACAACAAACTAACGTAAAATAGAAAAAATTAAATGAGTATGCCCTTGTCGCGACGTTTCGAAGTTGTTTCTTCTTCCTCAGGCGAGGGCATACTGAAGAGCACTGGGTTTGAGGCCCCTACATATACTCTCCCCTCTGATCCCGCCTCCTTGGCTTTCTTTGGCTTTCTTGTAATATCTTTTTTTTAGCTGTTTGCTTTTTTCCAATTCTGCCAGACTTTTTGGCTCTCATTTTTCCTTTTTTCTTTCTTTCTTCCTTTCCAGTCTTCTCCTCTTTCCCCTTTTAACTTTTCCTTTTTCATCATCCTTTTCTTCCCTTCTCTTAACCTCTGCCCTTTACCCTTCCTTTTGGCCTACATCTGACCTCTTTCTCTTCCGAATTTTGGGCTACTACAATGCCGACTTGGCTTTAATACTACACTCTCAACCCTGCTTGGGGAGGACTCAACCCGACTTGGGGAGTAAATTTAGAAAGGAGATGTGACTTTGGGTTAGGCTTTAGGTTTCAGCTGGGATTAGGATTACTTGGGCTTCAGATCAGTACTTGGGTAAGGTTTAAGATTTAATTTCCAGGAAAGAAGTAGAGTTAAGGATCAAAATTTCAAATTGTTTAGGGCCAGATTAGATCAGGGGGTATATACAATAGGGCTAAAATCCAAATTTAGGGTGGGTAATTTGAGATAAACAAATTGGTTAGGGTTAGGGCAAATGACTGGGGTAGGGCATAGATGCTAGATTGAGCTTTAACTAGGAGTGAGACCCAAAGACCAACCGGAGCGAGGCACTGGCTGGTTAGGGTTGAAGAAAAGAAACTGCCCCTCCCGAAGGAGGAACAGGGCGTGCACGGGCCATCAACCCCGATGGTCCGCAGCCTCACATCCCTCTACCTCCATAATTGTTTTTAAATTTGAAAGGTAAGTATTTTCTTTTTTACAGGTTCAAGGTAAGTATTTGTTTTTTTGCAGGTTCTGATTCACCGTGTCCGTTACTTGGTTTGGTGTTAATAAAGAATTTTCAATCCCAATTTGTTTTCTGTGTGGTCTTTTAATTTAGTTTTAACGTGTCTCTGATTTGAGCTCCCAAGGAAAACCAATAAAACACAAACCAAAACATGAAACAAAATCCCCCAAAATAACAAACTAAAACAACAAACTAACGTAAAATAGAAAAAATTAAATGAGTATGCCCTTGTCGCGACGTTTCGAAGTTGTTTCTTCTTCCTCAGGCGAGGGCATACTGAAGAGCACTGGGTTTGAGGCCCCTACATATACTCTCCCCTCTGATCCCGCCTCCTTGGCTTTCTTTGGCTTTCTTGTAATATCTTTTTTTTAGCTGTTTGCTTTTTTCCAATTCTGCCAGACTTTTTGGCTCTCATTTTTCCTTTTTTCTTTCTTTCTTCCTTTCCAGTCTTCTCCTCTTTCCCCTTTTAACTTTTCCTTTTTCATCATCCTTTTCTTCCCTTCTCTTAACCTCTGCCCTTTACCCTTCCTTTTGGCCTACATCTGACCTCTTTCTCTTCCGAATTTTGGGCTACTACAATGCCGACTTGGCTTTAATACTACACTCTCAACCCTGCTTGGGGAGGACTCAACCCGACTTGGGGAGTAAATTTAGAAAGGAGATGTGACTTTGGGTTAGGCTTTAGGTTTCAGCTGGGATTAGGATTACTTGGGCTTCAGATCAGTACTTGGGTAAGGTTTAAGATTTAATTTCCAGGAAAGAAGTAGAGTTAAGGATCAAAATTTCAAATTGTTTAGGGCCAGATTAGATCAGGGGGTATATACAATAGGGCTAAAATCCAAATTTAGGGTGGGTAATTTGAGATAAACAAATTGGTTAGGGTTAGGGCAAATGACTGGGGTAGGGCATAGATGCTAGATTGAGCTTTAACTAGGAGTGAGACCCAAAGACCAACCGGAGCGAGGCACTGGCTGGTTAGGGTTGAAGAAAAGAAACTGCCCCTCCCGAAGGAGGAACAGGGCGTGCACGGGCCATCAACCCCGATGGTCCGCAGCCTCACATCCCTCTACCTCCATAATTGTTTTTAAATTTGAAAGGTAAGTATTTTCTTTTTTACAGGTTCAAGGTAAGTATTTGTTTTTTTGCAGGTTCTGATTCACCGTGTCCGTTACTTGGTTTGGTGTTAATAAAGAATTTTCAATCCCAATTTGTTTTCTGTGTGGTCTTTTAATTTAGTTTTAACGTGTCTCTGATTTGAGCTCCCAAGGAAAACCAATAAAACACAAACCAAAACATGAAACAAAATCCCCCAAAATAACAAACTAAAACAACAAACTAACGTAAAATAGAAAAAATTAAATGAGTATGCCCTTGTCGCGACGTTTCGAAGTTGTTTCTTCTTCCTCAGGCGAGGGCATACTGAAGAGCACTGGGTTTGAGGCCCCTACATATACTCTCCCCTCTGATCCCGCCTCCTTGGCTTTCTTTGGCTTTCTTGTAATATCTTTTTTTTAGCTGTTTGCTTTTTTCCAATTCTGCCAGACTTTTTGGCTCTCATTTTTCCTTTTTTCTTTCTTTCTTCCTTTCCAGTCTTCTCCTCTTTCCCCTTTTAACTTTTCCTTTTTCATCATCCTTTTCTTCCCTTCTCTTAACCTCTGCCCTTTACCCTTCCTTTTGGCCTACATCTGACCTCTTTCTCTTCCGAATTTTGGGCTACTACAATGCCGACTTGGCTTTAATACTACACTCTCAACCCTGCTTGGGGAGGACTCAACCCGACTTGGGGAGTAAATTTAGAAAGGAGATGTGACTTTGGGTTAGGCTTTAGGTTTCAGCTGGGATTAGGATTACTTGGGCTTCAGATCAGTACTTGGGTAAGGTTTAAGATTTAATTTCCAGGAAAGAAGTAGAGTTAAGGATCAAAATTTCAAATTGTTTAGGGCCAGATTAGATCAGGGGGTATATACAATAGGGCTAAAATCCAAATTTAGGGTGGGTAATTTGAGATAAACAAATTGGTTAGGGTTAGGGCAAATGACTGGGGTAGGGCATAGATGCTAGATTGAGCTTTAACTAGGAGTGAGACCCAAAGACCAACCGGAGCGAGGCACTGGCTGGTTAGGGTTGAAGAAAAGAAACTGCCCCTCCCGAAGGAGGAACAGGGCGTGCACGGGCCATCAACCCCGATGGTCCGCAGCCTCACATCCCTCTACCTCCATAATTGTTTTTAAATTTGAAAGGTAAGTATTTTCTTTTTTACAGGTTCAAGGTAAGTATTTGTTTTTTTGCAGGTTCTGATTCACCGTGTCCGTTACTTGGTTTGGTGTTAATAAAGAATTTTCAATCCCAATTTGTTTTCTGTGTGGTCTTTTAATTTAGTTTTAACGTGTCTCTGATTTGAGCTCCCAAGGAAAACCAATAAAACACAAACCAAAACATGAAACAAAATCCCCCAAAATAACAAACTAAAACAACAAACTAACGTAAAATAGAAAAAATTAAATGAGTATGCCCTTGTCGCGACGTTTCGAAGTTGTTTCTTCTTCCTCAGGCGAGGGCATACTGAAGAGCACTGGGTTTGAGGCCCCTACATATACTCTCCCCTCTGATCCCGCCTCCTTGGCTTTCTTTGGCTTTCTTGTAATATCTTTTTTTTAGCTGTTTGCTTTTTTCCAATTCTGCCAGACTTTTTGGCTCTCATTTTTCCTTTTTTCTTTCTTTCTTCCTTTCCAGTCTTCTCCTCTTTCCCCTTTTAACTTTTCCTTTTTCATCATCCTTTTCTTCCCTTCTCTTAACCTCTGCCCTTTACCCTTCCTTTTGGCCTACATCTGACCTCTTTCTCTTCCGAATTTTGGGCTACTACAATGCCGACTTGGCTTTAATACTACACTCTCAACCCTGCTTGGGGAGGACTCAACCCGACTTGGGGAGTAAATTTAGAAAGGAGATGTGACTTTGGGTTAGGCTTTAGGTTTCAGCTGGGATTAGGATTACTTGGGCTTCAGATCAGTACTTGGGTAAGGTTTAAGATTTAATTTCCAGGAAAGAAGTAGAGTTAAGGATCAAAATTTCAAATTGTTTAGGGCCAGATTAGATCAGGGGGTATATACAATAGGGCTAAAATCCAAATTTAGGGTGGGTAATTTGAGATAAACAAATTGGTTAGGGTTAGGGCAAATGACTGGGGTAGGGCATAGATGCTAGATTGAGCTTTAACTAGGAGTGAGACCCAAAGACCAACCGGAGCGAGGCACTGGCTGGTTAGGGTTGAAGAAAAGAAACTGCCCCTCCCGAAGGAGGAACAGGGCGTGCACGGGCCATCAACCCCGATGGTCCGCAGCCTCACATCCCTCTACCTCCATAATTGTTTTTAAATTTGAAAGGTAAGTATTTTCTTTTTTACAGGTTCAAGGTAAGTATTTGTTTTTTTGCAGGTTCTGATTCACCGTGTCCGTTACTTGGTTTGGTGTTAATAAAGAATTTTCAATCCCAATTTGTTTTCTGTGTGGTCTTTTAATTTAGTTTTAACGTGTCTCTGATTTGAGCTCCCAAGGAAAACCAATAAAACACAAACCAAAACATGAAACAAAATCCCCCAAAACAACAAACTAAAACAACAAACTAACGTAAAATAGAAAAAATTAAATGAGTATGCCCTTGTCGCGACGTTTCGAAGTTGTTTCTTCTTCCTCAGGCGAGGGCATACTGAAGAGCACTGGGTTTGAGGCCCCTACATATACTCTCCCCTCTGATCCCGCCTCCTTGGCTTTCTTTGGCTTTCTTGTAATATCTTTTTTTTAGCTGTTTGCTTTTTTCCAATTCTGCCAGACTTTTTGGCTCTCATTTTTCCTTTTTTCTTTCTTTCTTCCTTTCCAGTCTTCTCCTCTTTCCCCTTTTAACTTTTCCTTTTTCATCATCCTTTTCTTCCCTTAGGGTTAGGGTTAGGGTTAGGGTTAGGGTTAGGGTTAGGGTTAGGGTTAGGGTTAGGGTTAGGGTTAGGGTTAGGGTTAGGGTTAGGGTTAGGGTTAGGGTTAGGGTTAGGGTTAGGGGTTAGGGGGTTAGGGTTAGGGGTTAGGGTTAGGGTTAGGGTTAGGGTTAGGTTAGGGGGTAATAGCCAGAATTTGACGGAATAAAATGGAATAACTGGGAAAGTAAGTGTCGTAGAGGGATGAAAGTTGTGTCTACGGGGGGGTTTCGGGGTGCTCCGGACACCCTGGTGAAGACCCCATGTCGATAGCACCAACGGTTCTGGACTTGGTGTAAATGGGTCCAAATTTGACGGAATAAAAAGGTCAAAGTGGCAGATAGGAGCGTCCGATCGGGCCGATTCCACCACCACTGTACTCAGCAGGCCCTGCCGGGTCGTTAGACACGCAGCATGGCAGGGATCGGTGACATAACATGTAGCAGTTTCCCTTCACAGAAGCGTCTGCAGCAGGTGGGTGGAGGAGGAGGCAGCAGAACCAGGCCTTTGGAGCACTGTGTCATCTCCTGGTCCTGATGCTTTGAATCTCCCTCTCTGTCTGTCTGTCTGTCTGTCACACACACACACACACACACACAGAAGCTGGTCAAGTGCTGTGCAACTGGGATTGCACCTGTCGTCCACAGGAGGGCGCCTAGCTGGGAAGTCCAGTACATTCCATATTAAAGTTGTTGCAAGTGCATTTTTTGTGTAAAAGACAGACAGACAGACACACACACACACACACACACACACACACACACACACACACACACACACACACACACTGTAAGGTCTGAAGTGCAAAATTTGAATTACATTCCTTTGTATCTCTCCCTCTCTGTCTCTCTCTCTCTCTGTCTCTCTCTCTCTCTGTCAACACACACACACACACACACACACACACACACACACACACACACACACACACACACACACCAAAGCACACAGACAGAAGCTGGTCACAACTGCTGTGCAACTGGGATTGAACCAGGGGGGCTCCCTCTGCTGGCTCAATGCGGTACAAAGTGTCTGAAGGAGTTATACCGGCGAAAATAACATCTTTCAATTCCATGTTTGGTCCACAGGAGGGCGCCTAGCTGGGAAGTCCTGTACATTCCATATTAAAGTTGTTGCAAGTGCATTTTTTGTGTAAAAGACAGACACACACACACACACACACACACACACACACACACACACACACACACACACACTGTAAGGTCTGAAGTGCAAAATTTGAATTACATTCCTTTGTATCTCTCCCTCTCTCTCTCTCTCTCTCTCTCTCTCTCTGTCTCTCTCTCTCTCTCTCTCTCTCTGTCAACACACACACACACACACACACACACACCAAAGCACACAGACAGAAGCTGGTCACAACTGCTGTGCAACTGGGATTGAACCAGGGGGGCTCCCTCTGCTGGCTCAATGCGGTACAAAGTGTCAGAAGGAGTTATAC
>NC_140566.1:36805675-36817213 GCF_057381845.1 Rhamphochromis longiceps
GGCTACTACAATGCCGACTTGGCTTTAATACTACACTCTCAACCCTGCTTGGGGAGGACTCAACCCGACTTGGGGAGTAAATTTAGAAAGGAGATGTGACTTTGGGTTAGGCTTTAGGTTTCAGCTGGGATTAGGATTACTTGGGCTTCAGATCAGTACTTGGGTAAGGTTTAAGATTTAATTTCCAGGAAAGAAGTAGAGTTAAGGATCAAAATTTCAAATTGTTTAGGGCCAGATTAGATCAGGGGGTATATACAATAGGGCTAAAATCCAAATTTAGGGTGGGTAATTTGAGATAAACAAATTGGTTAGGGTTAGGGCAAATGACTGGGGTAGGGCATAGATGCTAGATTGAGCTTTAACTAGGAGTGAGACCCAAAGACCAACCGGAGCGAGGCACTGGCTGGTTAGGGTTGAAGAAAAGAAACTGCCCCTCCCGAAGGAGGAACAGGGCGTGCACGGGCCATCAACCCCGATGGTCCGCAGCCTCACATCCCTCTACCTCCATAATTGTTTTTAAATTTGAAAGGTAAGTATTTTCTTTTTTACAGGTTCAAGGTAAGTATTTGTTTTTTTGCAGGTTCTGATTCACCGTGTCCGTTACTTGGTTTGGTGTTAATAAAGAATTTTCAATCCCAATTTGTTTTCTGTGTGGTCTTTTAATTTAGTTTTAACGTGTCTCTGATTTGAGCTCCCAAGGAAAACCAATAAAACACAAACCAAAACATGAAACAAAATCCCCCAAAATAACAAACTAAAACAACAAACTAACGTAAAATAGAAAAAATTAAATGAGTATGCCCTTGTCGCGACGTTTCGAAGTTGTTTCTTCTTCCTCAGGCGAGGGCATACTGAAGAGCACTGGGTTTGAGGCCCCTACATATACTCTCCCCTCTGATCCCGCCTCCTTGGCTTTCTTTGGCTTTCTTGTAATATCTTTTTTTTAGCTGTTTGCTTTTTTCCAATTCTGCCAGACTTTTTGGCTCTCATTTTTCCTTTTTTCTTTCTTTCTTCCTTTCCAGTCTTCTCCTCTTTCCCCTTTTAACTTTTCCTTTTTCATCATCCTTTTCTTCCCTTCTCTTAACCTCTGCCCTTTACCCTTCCTTTTGGCCTACATCTGACCTCTTTCTCTTCCGAATTTTGGGCTACTACAATGCCGACTTGGCTTTAATACTACACTCTCAACCCTGCTTGGGGAGGACTCAACCCGACTTGGGGAGTAAATTTAGAAAGGAGATGTGACTTTGGGTTAGGCTTTAGGTTTCAGCTGGGATTAGGATTACTTGGGCTTCAGATCAGTACTTGGGTAAGGTTTAAGATTTAATTTCCAGGAAAGAAGTAGAGTTAAGGATCAAAATTTCAAATTGTTTAGGGCCAGATTAGATCAGGGGGTATATACAATAGGGCTAAAATCCAAATTTAGGGTGGGTAATTTGAGATAAACAAATTGGTTAGGGTTAGGGCAAATGACTGGGGTAGGGCATAGATGCTAGATTGAGCTTTAACTAGGAGTGAGACCCAAAGACCAACCGGAGCGAGGCACTGGCTGGTTAGGGTTGAAGAAAAGAAACTGCCCCTCCCGAAGGAGGAACAGGGCGTGCACGGGCCATCAACCCCGATGGTCCGCAGCCTCACATCCCTCTACCTCCATAATTGTTTTTAAATTTGAAAGGTAAGTATTTTCTTTTTTACAGGTTCAAGGTAAGTATTTGTTTTTTTGCAGGTTCTGATTCACCGTGTCCGTTACTTGGTTTGGTGTTAATAAAGAATTTTCAATCCCAATTTGTTTTCTGTGTGGTCTTTTAATTTAGTTTTAACGTGTCTCTGATTTGAGCTCCCAAGGAAAACCAATAAAACACAAACCAAAACATGAAACAAAATCCCCCAAAATAACAAACTAAAACAACAAACTAACGTAAAATAGAAAAAATTAAATGAGTATGCCCTTGTCGCGACGTTTCGAAGTTGTTTCTTCTTCCTCAGGCGAGGGCATACTGAAGAGCACTGGGTTTGAGGCCCCTACATATACTCTCCCCTCTGATCCCGCCTCCTTGGCTTTCTTTGGCTTTCTTGTAATATCTTTTTTTTAGCTGTTTGCTTTTTTCCAATTCTGCCAGACTTTTTGGCTCTCATTTTTCCTTTTTTCTTTCTTTCTTCCTTTCCAGTCTTCTCCTCTTTCCCCTTTTAACTTTTCCTTTTTCATCATCCTTTTCTTCCCTTCTCTTAACCTCTGCCCTTTACCCTTCCTTTTGGCCTACATCTGACCTCTTTCTCTTCCGAATTTTGGGCTACTACAATGCCGACTTGGCTTTAATACTACACTCTCAACCCTGCTTGGGGAGGACTCAACCCGACTTGGGGAGTAAATTTAGAAAGGAGATGTGACTTTGGGTTAGGCTTTAGGTTTCAGCTGGGATTAGGATTACTTGGGCTTCAGATCAGTACTTGGGTAAGGTTTAAGATTTAATTTCCAGGAAAGAAGTAGAGTTAAGGATCAAAATTTCAAATTGTTTAGGGCCAGATTAGATCAGGGGGTATATACAATAGGGCTAAAATCCAAATTTAGGGTGGGTAATTTGAGATAAACAAATTGGTTAGGGTTAGGGCAAATGACTGGGGTAGGGCATAGATGCTAGATTGAGCTTTAACTAGGAGTGAGACCCAAAGACCAACCGGAGCGAGGCACTGGCTGGTTAGGGTTGAAGAAAAGAAACTGCCCCTCCCGAAGGAGGAACAGGGCGTGCACGGGCCATCAACCCCGATGGTCCGCAGCCTCACATCCCTCTACCTCCATAATTGTTTTTAAATTTGAAAGGTAAGTATTTTCTTTTTTACAGGTTCAAGGTAAGTATTTGTTTTTTTGCAGGTTCTGATTCACCGTGTCCGTTACTTGGTTTGGTGTTAATAAAGAATTTTCAATCCCAATTTGTTTTCTGTGTGGTCTTTTAATTTAGTTTTAACGTGTCTCTGATTTGAGCTCCCAAGGAAAACCAATAAAACACAAACCAAAACATGAAACAAAATCCCCCAAAATAACAAACTAAAACAACAAACTAACGTAAAATAGAAAAAATTAAATGAGTATGCCCTTGTCGCGACGTTTCGAAGTTGTTTCTTCTTCCTCAGGCGAGGGCATACTGAAGAGCACTGGGTTTGAGGCCCCTACATATACTCTCCCCTCTGATCCCGCCTCCTTGGCTTTCTTTGGCTTTCTTGTAATATCTTTTTTTTAGCTGTTTGCTTTTTTCCAATTCTGCCAGACTTTTTGGCTCTCATTTTTCCTTTTTTCTTTCTTTCTTCCTTTCCAGTCTTCTCCTCTTTCCCCTTTTAACTTTTCCTTTTTCATCATCCTTTTCTTCCCTTCTCTTAACCTCTGCCCTTTACCCTTCCTTTTGGCCTACATCTGACCTCTTTCTCTTCCGAATTTTGGGCTACTACAATGCCGACTTGGCTTTAATACTACACTCTCAACCCTGCTTGGGGAGGACTCAACCCGACTTGGGGAGTAAATTTAGAAAGGAGATGTGACTTTGGGTTAGGCTTTAGGTTTCAGCTGGGATTAGGATTACTTGGGCTTCAGATCAGTACTTGGGTAAGGTTTAAGATTTAATTTCCAGGAAAGAAGTAGAGTTAAGGATCAAAATTTCAAATTGTTTAGGGCCAGATTAGATCAGGGGGTATATACAATAGGGCTAAAATCCAAATTTAGGGTGGGTAATTTGAGATAAACAAATTGGTTAGGGTTAGGGCAAATGACTGGGGTAGGGCATAGATGCTAGATTGAGCTTTAACTAGGAGTGAGACCCAAAGACCAACCGGAGCGAGGCACTGGCTGGTTAGGGTTGAAGAAAAGAAACTGCCCCTCCCGAAGGAGGAACAGGGCGTGCACGGGCCATCAACCCCGATGGTCCGCAGCCTCACATCCCTCTACCTCCATAATTGTTTTTAAATTTGAAAGGTAAGTATTTTCTTTTTTACAGGTTCAAGGTAAGTATTTGTTTTTTTGCAGGTTCTGATTCACCGTGTCCGTTACTTGGTTTGGTGTTAATAAAGAATTTTCAATCCCAATTTGTTTTCTGTGTGGTCTTTTAATTTAGTTTTAACGTGTCTCTGATTTGAGCTCCCAAGGAAAACCAATAAAACACAAACCAAAACATGAAACAAAATCCCCCAAAATAACAAACTAAAACAACAAACTAACGTAAAATAGAAAAAATTAAATGAGTATGCCCTTGTCGCGACGTTTCGAAGTTGTTTCTTCTTCCTCAGGCGAGGGCATACTGAAGAGCACTGGGTTTGAGGCCCCTACATATACTCTCCCCTCTGATCCCGCCTCCTTGGCTTTCTTTGGCTTTCTTGTAATATCTTTTTTTTAGCTGTTTGCTTTTTTCCAATTCTGCCAGACTTTTTGGCTCTCATTTTTCCTTTTTTCTTTCTTTCTTCCTTTCCAGTCTTCTCCTCTTTCCCCTTTTAACTTTTCCTTTTTCATCATCCTTTTCTTCCCTTCTCTTAACCTCTGCCCTTTACCCTTCCTTTTGGCCTACATCTGACCTCTTTCTCTTCCGAATTTTGGGCTACTACAATGCCGACTTGGCTTTAATACTACACTCTCAACCCTGCTTGGGGAGGACTCAACCCGACTTGGGGAGTAAATTTAGAAAGGAGATGTGACTTTGGGTTAGGCTTTAGGTTTCAGCTGGGATTAGGATTACTTGGGCTTCAGATCAGTACTTGGGTAAGGTTTAAGATTTAATTTCCAGGAAAGAAGTAGAGTTAAGGATCAAAATTTCAAATTGTTTAGGGCCAGATTAGATCAGGGGGTATATACAATAGGGCTAAAATCCAAATTTAGGGTGGGTAATTTGAGATAAACAAATTGGTTAGGGTTAGGGCAAATGACTGGGGTAGGGCATAGATGCTAGATTGAGCTTTAACTAGGAGTGAGACCCAAAGACCAACCGGAGCGAGGCACTGGCTGGTTAGGGTTGAAGAAAAGAAACTGCCCCTCCCGAAGGAGGAACAGGGCGTGCACGGGCCATCAACCCCGATGGTCCGCAGCCTCACATCCCTCTACCTCCATAATTGTTTTTAAATTTGAAAGGTAAGTATTTTCTTTTTTACAGGTTCAAGGTAAGTATTTGTTTTTTTGCAGGTTCTGATTCACCGTGTCCGTTACTTGGTTTGGTGTTAATAAAGAATTTTCAATCCCAATTTGTTTTCTGTGTGGTCTTTTAATTTAGTTTTAACGTGTCTCTGATTTGAGCTCCCAAGGAAAACCAATAAAACACAAACCAAAACATGAAACAAAATCCCCCAAAATAACAAACTAAAACAACAAACTAACGTAAAATAGAAAAAATTAAATGAGTATGCCCTTGTCGCGACGTTTCGAAGTTGTTTCTTCTTCCTCAGGCGAGGGCATACTGAAGAGCACTGGGTTTGAGGCCCCTACATATACTCTCCCCTCTGATCCCGCCTCCTTGGCTTTCTTTGGCTTTCTTGTAATATCTTTTTTTTAGCTGTTTGCTTTTTTCCAATTCTGCCAGACTTTTTGGCTCTCATTTTTCCTTTTTTCTTTCTTTCTTCCTTTCCAGTCTTCTCCTCTTTCCCCTTTTAACTTTTCCTTTTTCATCATCCTTTTCTTCCCTTCTCTTAACCTCTGCCCTTTACCCTTCCTTTTGGCCTACATCTGACCTCTTTCTCTTCCGAATTTTGGGCTACTACAATGCCGACTTGGCTTTAATACTACACTCTCAACCCTGCTTGGGGAGGACTCAACCCGACTTGGGGAGTAAATTTAGAAAGGAGATGTGACTTTGGGTTAGGCTTTAGGTTTCAGCTGGGATTAGGATTACTTGGGCTTCAGATCAGTACTTGGGTAAGGTTTAAGATTTAATTTCCAGGAAAGAAGTAGAGTTAAGGATCAAAATTTCAAATTGTTTAGGGCCAGATTAGATCAGGGGGTATATACAATAGGGCTAAAATCCAAATTTAGGGTGGGTAATTTGAGATAAACAAATTGGTTAGGGTTAGGGCAAATGACTGGGGTAGGGCATAGATGCTAGATTGAGCTTTAACTAGGAGTGAGACCCAAAGACCAACCGGAGCGAGGCACTGGCTGGTTAGGGTTGAAGAAAAGAAACTGCCCCTCCCGAAGGAGGAACAGGGCGTGCACGGGCCATCAACCCCGATGGTCCGCAGCCTCACATCCCTCTACCTCCATAATTGTTTTTAAATTTGAAAGGTAAGTATTTTCTTTTTTACAGGTTCAAGGTAAGTATTTGTTTTTTTGCAGGTTCTGATTCACCGTGTCCGTTACTTGGTTTGGTGTTAATAAAGAATTTTCAATCCCAATTTGTTTTCTGTGTGGTCTTTTAATTTAGTTTTAACGTGTCTCTGATTTGAGCTCCCAAGGAAAACCAATAAAACACAAACCAAAACATGAAACAAAATCCCCCAAAATAACAAACTAAAACAACAAACTAACGTAAAATAGAAAAAATTAAATGAGTATGCCCTTGTCGCGACGTTTCGAAGTTGTTTCTTCTTCCTCAGGCGAGGGCATACTGAAGAGCACTGGGTTTGAGGCCCCTACATATACTCTCCCCTCTGATCCCGCCTCCTTGGCTTTCTTTGGCTTTCTTGTAATATCTTTTTTTTAGCTGTTTGCTTTTTTCCAATTCTGCCAGACTTTTTGGCTCTCATTTTTCCTTTTTTCTTTCTTTCTTCCTTTCCAGTCTTCTCCTCTTTCCCCTTTTAACTTTTCCTTTTTCATCATCCTTTTCTTCCCTTCTCTTAACCTCTGCCCTTTACCCTTCCTTTTGGCCTACATCTGACCTCTTTCTCTTCCGAATTTTGGGCTACTACAATGCCGACTTGGCTTTAATACTACACTCTCAACCCTGCTTGGGGAGGACTCAACCCGACTTGGGGAGTAAATTTAGAAAGGAGATGTGACTTTGGGTTAGGCTTTAGGTTTCAGCTGGGATTAGGATTACTTGGGCTTCAGATCAGTACTTGGGTAAGGTTTAAGATTTAATTTCCAGGAAAGAAGTAGAGTTAAGGATCAAAATTTCAAATTGTTTAGGGCCAGATTAGATCAGGGGGTATATACAATAGGGCTAAAATCCAAATTTAGGGTGGGTAATTTGAGATAAACAAATTGGTTAGGGTTAGGGCAAATGACTGGGGTAGGGCATAGATGCTAGATTGAGCTTTAACTAGGAGTGAGACCCAAAGACCAACCGGAGCGAGGCACTGGCTGGTTAGGGTTGAAGAAAAGAAACTGCCCCTCCCGAAGGAGGAACAGGGCGTGCACGGGCCATCAACCCCGATGGTCCGCAGCCTCACATCCCTCTACCTCCATAATTGTTTTTAAATTTGAAAGGTAAGTATTTTCTTTTTTACAGGTTCAAGGTAAGTATTTGTTTTTTTGCAGGTTCTGATTCACCGTGTCCGTTACTTGGTTTGGTGTTAATAAAGAATTTTCAATCCCAATTTGTTTTCTGTGTGGTCTTTTAATTTAGTTTTAACGTGTCTCTGATTTGAGCTCCCAAGGAAAACCAATAAAACACAAACCAAAACATGAAACAAAATCCCCCAAAATAACAAACTAAAACAACAAACTAACGTAAAATAGAAAAAATTAAATGAGTATGCCCTTGTCGCGACGTTTCGAAGTTGTTTCTTCTTCCTCAGGCGAGGGCATACTGAAGAGCACTGGGTTTGAGGCCCCTACATATACTCTCCCCTCTGATCCCGCCTCCTTGGCTTTCTTTGGCTTTCTTGTAATATCTTTTTTTTAGCTGTTTGCTTTTTTCCAATTCTGCCAGACTTTTTGGCTCTCATTTTTCCTTTTTTCTTTCTTTCTTCCTTTCCAGTCTTCTCCTCTTTCCCCTTTTAACTTTTCCTTTTTCATCATCCTTTTCTTCCCTTCTCTTAACCTCTGCCCTTTACCCTTCCTTTTGGCCTACATCTGACCTCTTTCTCTTCCGAATTTTGGGCTACTACAATGCCGACTTGGCTTTAATACTACACTCTCAACCCTGCTTGGGGAGGACTCAACCCGACTTGGGGAGTAAATTTAGAAAGGAGATGTGACTTTGGGTTAGGCTTTAGGTTTCAGCTGGGATTAGGATTACTTGGGCTTCAGATCAGTACTTGGGTAAGGTTTAAGATTTAATTTCCAGGAAAGAAGTAGAGTTAAGGATCAAAATTTCAAATTGTTTAGGGCCAGATTAGATCAGGGGGTATATACAATAGGGCTAAAATCCAAATTTAGGGTGGGTAATTTGAGATAAACAAATTGGTTAGGGTTAGGGCAAATGACTGGGGTAGGGCATAGATGCTAGATTGAGCTTTAACTAGGAGTGAGACCCAAAGACCAACCGGAGCGAGGCACTGGCTGGTTAGGGTTGAAGAAAAGAAACTGCCCCTCCCGAAGGAGGAACAGGGCGTGCACGGGCCATCAACCCCGATGGTCCGCAGCCTCACATCCCTCTACCTCCATAATTGTTTTTAAATTTGAAAGGTAAGTATTTTCTTTTTTACAGGTTCAAGGTAAGTATTTGTTTTTTTGCAGGTTCTGATTCACCGTGTCCGTTACTTGGTTTGGTGTTAATAAAGAATTTTCAATCCCAATTTGTTTTCTGTGTGGTCTTTTAATTTAGTTTTAACGTGTCTCTGATTTGAGCTCCCAAGGAAAACCAATAAAACACAAACCAAAACATGAAACAAAATCCCCCAAAATAACAAACTAAAACAACAAACTAACGTAAAATAGAAAAAATTAAATGAGTATGCCCTTGTCGCGACGTTTCGAAGTTGTTTCTTCTTCCTCAGGCGAGGGCATACTGAAGAGCACTGGGTTTGAGGCCCCTACATATACTCTCCCCTCTGATCCCGCCTCCTTGGCTTTCTTTGGCTTTCTTGTAATATCTTTTTTTTAGCTGTTTGCTTTTTTCCAATTCTGCCAGACTTTTTGGCTCTCATTTTTCCTTTTTTCTTTCTTTCTTCCTTTCCAGTCTTCTCCTCTTTCCCCTTTTAACTTTTCCTTTTTCATCATCCTTTTCTTCCCTTCTCTTAACCTCTGCCCTTTACCCTTCCTTTTGGCCTACATCTGACCTCTTTCTCTTCCGAATTTTGGGCTACTACAATGCCGACTTGGCTTTAATACTACACTCTCAACCCTGCTTGGGGAGGACTCAACCCGACTTGGGGAGTAAATTTAGAAAGGAGATGTGACTTTGGGTTAGGCTTTAGGTTTCAGCTGGGATTAGGATTACTTGGGCTTCAGATCAGTACTTGGGTAAGGTTTAAGATTTAATTTCCAGGAAAGAAGTAGAGTTAAGGATCAAAATTTCAAATTGTTTAGGGCCAGATTAGATCAGGGGGTATATACAATAGGGCTAAAATCCAAATTTAGGGTGGGTAATTTGAGATAAACAAATTGGTTAGGGTTAGGGCAAATGACTGGGGTAGGGCATAGATGCTAGATTGAGCTTTAACTAGGAGTGAGACCCAAAGACCAACCGGAGCGAGGCACTGGCTGGTTAGGGTTGAAGAAAAGAAACTGCCCCTCCCGAAGGAGGAACAGGGCGTGCACGGGCCATCAACCCCGATGGTCCGCAGCCTCACATCCCTCTACCTCCATAATTGTTTTTAAATTTGAAAGGTAAGTATTTTCTTTTTTACAGGTTCAAGGTAAGTATTTGTTTTTTTGCAGGTTCTGATTCACCGTGTCCGTTACTTGGTTTGGTGTTAATAAAGAATTTTCAATCCCAATTTGTTTTCTGTGTGGTCTTTTAATTTAGTTTTAACGTGTCTCTGATTTGAGCTCCCAAGGAAAACCAATAAAACACAAACCAAAACATGAAACAAAATCCCCCAAAATAACAAACTAAAACAACAAACTAACGTAAAATAGAAAAAATTAAATGAGTATGCCCTTGTCGCGACGTTTCGAAGTTGTTTCTTCTTCCTCAGGCGAGGGCATACTGAAGAGCACTGGGTTTGAGGCCCCTACATATACTCTCCCCTCTGATCCCGCCTCCTTGGCTTTCTTTGGCTTTCTTGTAATATCTTTTTTTTAGCTGTTTGCTTTTTTCCAATTCTGCCAGACTTTTTGGCTCTCATTTTTCCTTTTTTCTTTCTTTCTTCCTTTCCAGTCTTCTCCTCTTTCCCCTTTTAACTTTTCCTTTTTCATCATCCTTTTCTTCCCTTCTCTTAACCTCTGCCCTTTACCCTTCCTTTTGGCCTACATCTGACCTCTTTCTCTTCCGAATTTTGGGCTACTACAATGCCGACTTGGCTTTAATACTACACTCTCAACCCTGCTTGGGGAGGACTCAACCCGACTTGGGGAGTAAATTTAGAAAGGAGATGTGACTTTGGGTTAGGCTTTAGGTTTCAGCTGGGATTAGGATTACTTGGGCTTCAGATCAGTACTTGGGTAAGGTTTAAGATTTAATTTCCAGGAAAGAAGTAGAGTTAAGGATCAAAATTTCAAATTGTTTAGGGCCAGATTAGATCAGGGGGTATATACAATAGGGCTAAAATCCAAATTTAGGGTGGGTAATTTGAGATAAACAAATTGGTTAGGGTTAGGGCAAATGACTGGGGTAGGGCATAGATGCTAGATTGAGCTTTAACTAGGAGTGAGACCCAAAGACCAACCGGAGCGAGGCACTGGCTGGTTAGGGTTGAAGAAAAGAAACTGCCCCTCCCGAAGGAGGAACAGGGCGTGCACGGGCCATCAACCCCGATGGTCCGCAGCCTCACATCCCTCTACCTCCATAATTGTTTTTAAATTTGAAAGGTAAGTATTTTCTTTTTTACAGGTTCAAGGTAAGTATTTGTTTTTTTGCAGGTTCTGATTCACCGTGTCCGTTACTTGGTTTGGTGTTAATAAAGAATTTTCAATCCCAATTTGTTTTCTGTGTGGTCTTTTAATTTAGTTTTAACGTGTCTCTGATTTGAGCTCCCAAGGAAAACCAATAAAACACAAACCAAAACATGAAACAAAATCCCCCAAAATAACAAACTAAAACAACAAACTAACGTAAAATAGAAAAAATTAAATGAGTATGCCCTTGTCGCGACGTTTCGAAGTTGTTTCTTCTTCCTCAGGCGAGGGCATACTGAAGAGCACTGGGTTTGAGGCCCCTACATATACTCTCCCCTCTGATCCCGCCTCCTTGGCTTTCTTTGGCTTTCTTGTAATATCTTTTTTTTAGCTGTTTGCTTTTTTCCAATTCTGCCAGACTTTTTGGCTCTCATTTTTCCTTTTTTCTTTCTTTCTTCCTTTCCAGTCTTCTCCTCTTTCCCCTTTTAACTTTTCCTTTTTCATCATCCTTTTCTTCCCTTCTCTTAACCTCTGCCCTTTACCCTTCCTTTTGGCCTACATCTGACCTCTTTCTCTTCCGAATTTTGGGCTACTACAATGCCGACTTGGCTTTAATACTACACTCTCAACCCTGCTTGGGGAGGACTCAACCCGACTTGGGGAGTAAATTTAGAAAGGAGATGTGACTTTGGGTT
>NC_140566.1:36817313-36845833 GCF_057381845.1 Rhamphochromis longiceps
GATTTGTTTCATGTTTTGGTTTGTGTTTATTGGTTTTCCTTGGGAGCTCAAATCAGAGGACACGTTAAAACTAAATTAAAAGACCACACAGAAAACAAATTGGGATTGAAAATTCTTTATTAACACCAAACCAAGTAACGGACACGGTGAATCAGAACCTGCAAAAAAACAATACTTACCTTGAACCTGTAAAAAAGAAAATACTTACCTTTCAAATTTAAAAACAATTATGGAGGTAGAGGGATGTGAGGCTGCGGACCATCGGGGTTGATGGCCCGTGCACGCCCTGTTCCTCCTTCGGGAGGGGCAGTTTCTTTTCTTCAACCCTAACCAGCCAGTGCCTCGCTCCGGTTGGTCTTTGGGTCTCACTCCTAGTTAAAGCTCAATCTAGCATCTATGCCCTACCCCAGTCATTTGCCCTAACCCTAACCAATTTGTTTATCTCAAATTACCCACCCTAAATTTGGATTTTAGCCCTATTGTATATACCCCCTGATCTAATCTGGCCCTAAACAATTTGAAATTTTGATCCTTAACTCTACTTCTTTCCTGGAAATTAAATCTTAAACCTTACCCAAGTACTGATCTGAAGCCCAAGTAATCCTAATCCCAGCTGAAACCTAAAGCCTAACCCAAAGTCACATCTCCTTTCTAAATTTACTCCCCAAGTCGGGTTGAGTCCTCCCCAAGCAGGGTTGAGAGTGTAGTATTAAAGCCAAGTCGGCATTGTAGTAGCCCAAAATTCGGAAGAGAAAGAGGTCAGATGTAGGCCAAAAGGAAGGGTAAAGGGCAGAGGTTAAGAGAAGGGAAGAAAAGGATGATGAAAAAGGAAAAGTTAAAAGGGGAAAGAGGAGAAGAC
This sequence comes from Rhamphochromis longiceps, assembly GCF_057381845.1. NCBI lineage: Eukaryota > Metazoa > Chordata > Actinopteri > Cichliformes > Cichlidae > Rhamphochromis > Rhamphochromis longiceps. The sequence goes on from NC_140566.1 coordinate 36,818,173, forward strand.
TGGAAAGGAAGAAAGAAAGAAAAAAGGAAAAATGAGAGCCAAAAAGTCTGGCAGAATTGGAAAAAAGCAAACAGCTAAAAAAAAGATATTACAAGAAAGCCAAAGAAAGCCAAGGAGGCGGGATCAGAGGGGAGAGTATATGTAGGGGCCTCAAACCCAGTGCTCTTCAGTATGCCCTCGCCTGAGGAAGAAGAAACAACTTCGAAACGTCGCGACAAGGGCATACTCATTTAATTTTTTCTATTTTACGTTAGTTTGTTGTTTTAGTTTGTTATTTTGGGGGATTTTGTTTCATGTTTTGGTTTGTGTTTTATTGGTTTTCCTTGGGAGCTCAAATCAGAGACACGTTAAAACTAAATTAAAAGACCACACAGAAAACAAATTGGGATTGAAAATTCTTTATTAACACCAAACCAAGTAACGGACACGGTGAATCAGAACCTGCAAAAAAACAAATACTTACCTTGAACCTGTAAAAAAGAAAATACTTACCTTTCAAATTTAAAAACAATTATGGAGGTAGAGGGATGTGAGGCTGCGGACCATCGGGGTTGATGGCCCGTGCACGCCCTGTTCCTCCTTCGGGAGGGGCAGTTTCTTTTCTTCAACCCTAACCAGCCAGTGCCTCGCTCCGGTTGGTCTTTGGGTCTCACTCCTAGTTAAAGCTCAATCTAGCATCTATGCCCTACCCCAGTCATTTGCCCTAACCCTAACCAATTTGTTTATCTCAAATTACCCACCCTAAATTTGGATTTTAGCCCTATTGTATATACCCCCTGATCTAATCTGGCCCTAAACAATTTGAAATTTTGATCCTTAACTCTACTTCTTTCCTGGAAATTAAATCTTAAACCTTACCCAAGTACTGATCTGAAGCCCAAGTAATCCTAATCCCAGCTGAAACCTAAAGCCTAACCCAAAGTCACATCTCCTTTCTAAATTTACTCCCCAAGTCGGGTTGAGTCCTCCCCAAGCAGGGTTGAGAGTGTAGTATTAAAGCCAAGTCGGCATTGTAGTAGCCCAAAATTCGGAAGAGAAAGAGGTCAGATGTAGGCCAAAAGGAAGGGTAAAGGGCAGAGGTTAAGAGAAGGGAAGAAAAGGATGATGAAAAAGGAAAAGTTAAAAGGGGAAAGAGGAGAAGACTGGAAAGGAAGAAAGAAAGAAAAAAGGAAAAATGAGAGCCAAAAAGTCTGGCAGAATTGGAAAAAAGCAAACAGCTAAAAAAAAGATATTACAAGAAAGCCAAAGAAAGGCCAAGGAGGCGGGATCAGAGGGGAGAGTATATGTAGGGGCCTCAAACCCAGTGCTCTTCAGTATGCCCTCGCCTGAGGAAGAAGAAACAACTTCGAAACGTCGCGACAAGGGCATACTCATTTAATTTTTTCTATTTTACGTTAGTTTGTTGTTTTAGTTTGTTATTTTGGGGGATTTTGTTTCATGTTTTGGTTTGTGTTTTATTGGTTTTCCTTGGGAGCTCAAATCAGAGACACGTTAAAACTAAATTAAAAGACCACACAGAAAACAAATTGGGATTGAAAATTCTTTATTAACACCAAACCAAGTAACGGACACGGTGAATCAGAACCTGCAAAAAAACAAATACTTACCTTGAACCTGTAAAAAAGAAAATACTTACCTTTCAAATTTAAAAACAATTATGGAGGTAGAGGGATGTGAGGCTGCGGACCATCGGGGTTGATGGCCCGTGCACGCCCTGTTCCTCCTTCGGGAGGGGCAGTTTCTTTTCTTCAACCCTAACCAGCCAGTGCCTCGCTCCGGTTGGTCTTTGGGTCTCACTCCTAGTTAAAGCTCAATCTAGCATCTATGCCCTACCCCAGTCATTTGCCCTAACCCTAACCAATTTGTTTATCTCAAATTACCCACCCTAAATTTGGATTTTTAGCCCTATTGTATATACCCCCTGATCTAATCTGGCCCTAAACAATTTGAAATTTTGATCCTTAACTCTACTTCTTTCCTGGAAATTAAATCTTAAACCTTACCCAAGTACTGATCTGAAGCCCAAGTAATCCTAATCCCAGCTGAAACCTAAAGCCTAACCCAAAGTCACATCTCCTTTCTAAATTTACTCCCCAAGTCGGGTTGAGTCCTCCCCAAGCAGGGTTGAGAGTGTAGTATTAAAGCCAAGTCGGCATTGTAGTAGCCCAAAATTCGGAAGAGAAAGAGGTCAGATGTAGGCCAAAAGGAAGGGTAAAGGGCAGAGGTTAAGAGAAGGGAAGAAAAGGATGATGAAAAAGGAAAAGTTAAAAGGGGAAAGAGGAGAAGACTGGAAAGGAAGAAAGAAAGAAAAAAGGAAAAATGAGAGCCAAAAAGTCTGGCAGAATTGGAAAAAAAGCAAACAGCTAAAAAAAGATATTACAAGAAAGCCAAAGAAAGCCAAGGAGGCGGGATCAGAGGGGAGAGTATATGTAGGGGCCTCAAACCCAGTGCTCTTCAGTATGCCCTCGCCTGAGGAAGAAGAAACAACTTCGAAACGTCGCGACAAGGGCATACTCATTTAATTTTTTCTATTTTACGTTAGTTTGTTGTTTTAGTTTGTTATTTTGGGGGATTTTGTTTCATGTTTTGGTTTGTGTTTTATTGGTTTTCCTTGGGAGCTCAAATCAGAGACACGTTAAAACTAAATTAAAAGACCACACAGAAAACAAATTGGGATTGAAAATTCTTTATTAACACCAAACCAAGTAACGGACACGGTGAATCAGAACCTGCAAAAAAACAAATACTTACCTTGAACCTGTAAAAAAGAAAATACTTACCTTTCAAATTTAAAAACAATTATGGAGGTAGAGGGATGTGAGGCTGCGGACCATCGGGGTTGATGGCCCGTGCACGCCCTGTTCCTCCTTCGGGAGGGGCAGTTTCTTTTCTTCAACCCTAACCAGCCAGTGCCTCGCTCCGGTTGGTCTTTGGGTCTCACTCCTAGTTAAAGCTCAATCTAGCATCTATGCCCTACCCCAGTCATTTGCCCTAACCCTAACCAATTTGTTTATCTCAAATTACCCACCCTAAATTTGGATTTTAGCCCTATTGTATATACCCCCTGATCTAATCTGGCCCTAAACAATTTGAAATTTTGATCCTTAACTCTACTTCTTTCCTGGAAATTAAATCTTAAACCTTACCCAAGTACTGATCTGAAGCCCAAGTAATCCTAATCCCAGCTGAAACCTAAAGCCTAACCCAAAGTCACATCTCCTTTCTAAATTTACTCCCCAAGTCGGGTTGAGTCCTCCCCAAGCAGGGTTGAGAGTGTAGTATTAAAGCCAAGTCGGCATTGTAGTAGCCCAAAATTCGGAAGAGAAAGAGGTCAGATGTAGGCCAAAAGGAAGGGTAAAGGGCAGAGGTTAAGAGAAGGGAAGAAAAGGATGATGAAAAAGGAAAAGTTAAAAGGGGAAAGAGGAGAAGACTGGAAAGGAAGAAAGAAAGAAAAAAGGAAAAATGAGAGCCAAAAAGTCTGGCAGAATTGGAAAAAAGCAAACAGCTAAAAAAAAGATATTACAAGAAAGCCAAAGAAAGCCAAGGAGGCGGGATCAGAGGGGAGAGTATATGTAGGGGCCTCAAACCCAGTGCTCTTCAGTATGCCCTCGCCTGAGGAAGAAGAAACAACTTCGAAACGTCGCGACAAGGGCATACTCATTTAATTTTTTCTATTTTACGTTAGTTTGTTGTTTTAGTTTGTTATTTTGGGGGATTTTGTTTCATGTTTTGGTTTGTGTTTTATTGGTTTTCCTTGGGAGCTCAAATCAGAGACACGTTAAAACTAAATTAAAAGACCACACAGAAAACAAATTGGGATTGAAAATTCTTTATTAACACCAAACCAAGTAACGGACACGGTGAATCAGAACCTGCAAAAAAACAAATACTTACCTTGAACCTGTAAAAAAGAAAATACTTACCTTTCAAATTTAAAAACAATTATGGAGGTAGAGGGATGTGAGGCTGCGGACCATCGGGGTTGATGGCCCGTGCACGCCCTGTTCCTCCTTCGGGAGGGGCAGTTTCTTTTCTTCAACCCTAACCAGCCAGTGCCTCGCTCCGGTTGGTCTTTGGGTCTCACTCCTAGTTAAAGCTCAATCTAGCATCTATGCCCTACCCCAGTCATTTGCCCTAACCCTAACCAATTTGTTTATCTCAAATTACCCACCCTAAATTTGGATTTTAGCCCTATTGTATATACCCCCTGATCTAATCTGGCCCTAAACAATTTGAAATTTTGATCCTTAACTCTACTTCTTTCCTGGAAATTAAATCTTAAACCTTACCCAAGTACTGATCTGAAGCCCAAGTAATCCTAATCCCAGCTGAAACCTAAAGCCTAACCCAAAGTCACATCTCCTTTCTAAATTTACTCCCCAAGTCGGGTTGAGTCCTCCCCAAGCAGGGTTGAGAGTGTAGTATTAAAGCCAAGTCGGCATTGTAGTAGCCCAAAATTCGGAAGAGAAAGAGGTCAGATGTAGGCCAAAAGGAAGGGTAAAGGGCAGAGGTTAAGAGAAGGGAAGAAAAGGATGATGAAAAAGGAAAAGTTAAAAGGGGAAAGAGGAGAAGACTGGAAAGGAAGAAAGAAAGAAAAAAGGAAAAATGAGAGCCAAAAAGTCTGGCAGAATTGGAAAAAAGCAAACAGCTAAAAAAAAGATATTACAAGAAAGCCAAAGAAAGCCAAGGAGGCGGGATCAGAGGGGAGAGTATATGTAGGGGCCTCAAACCCAGTGCTCTTCAGTATGCCCTCGCCTGAGGAAGAAGAAACAACTTCGAAACGTCGCGACAAGGGCATACTCATTTAATTTTTTCTATTTTACGTTAGTTTGTTGTTTTAGTTTGTTATTTTGGGGGATTTTGTTTCATGTTTTGGTTTGTGTTTTATTGGTTTTCCTTGGGAGCTCAAATCAGAGACACGTTAAAACTAAATTAAAAGACCACACAGAAAACAAATTGGGATTGAAAATTCTTTATTAACACCAAACCAAGTAACGGACACGGTGAATCAGAACCTGCAAAAAAACAAATACTTACCTTGAACCTGTAAAAAAGAAAATACTTACCTTTCAAATTTAAAAACAATTATGGAGGTAGAGGGATGTGAGGCTGCGGACCATCGGGGTTGATGGCCCGTGCACGCCCTGTTCCTCCTTCGGGAGGGGCAGTTTCTTTTCTTCAACCCTAACCAGCCAGTGCCTCGCTCCGGTTGGTCTTTGGGTCTCACTCCTAGTTAAAGCTCAATCTAGCATCTATGCCCTACCCCAGTCATTTGCCCTAACCCTAACCAATTTGTTTATCTCAAATTACCCACCCTAAATTTGGATTTTAGCCCTATTGTATATACCCCCTGATCTAATCTGGCCCTAAACAATTTGAAATTTTGATCCTTAACTCTACTTCTTTCCTGGAAATTAAATCTTAAACCTTACCCAAGTACTGATCTGAAGCCCAAGTAATCCTAATCCCAGCTGAAACCTAAAGCCTAACCCAAAGTCACATCTCCTTTCTAAATTTACTCCCCAAGTCGGGTTGAGTCCTCCCCAAGCAGGGTTGAGAGTGTAGTATTAAAGCCAAGTCGGCATTGTAGTAGCCCAAAATTCGGAAGAGAAAGAGGTCAGATGTAGGCCAAAAGGAAGGGTAAAGGGCAGAGGTTAAGAGAAGGGAAGAAAAGGATGATGAAAAAGGAAAAGTTAAAAGGGGAAAGAGGAGAAGACTGGAAAGGAAGAAAGAAAGAAAAAAGGAAAAATGAGAGCCAAAAAGTCTGGCAGAATTGGAAAAAAGCAAACAGCTAAAAAAAAGATATTACAAGAAAGCCAAAGAAAGCCAAGGAGGCGGGATCAGAGGGGAGAGTATATGTAGGGGCCTCAAACCCAGTGCTCTTCAGTATGCCCTCGCCTGAGGAAGAAGAAACAACTTCGAAACGTCGCGACAAGGGCATACTCATTTAATTTTTTCTATTTTACGTTAGTTTGTTGTTTTAGTTTGTTATTTTGGGGGATTTTGTTTCATGTTTTGGTTTGTGTTTTATTGGTTTTCCTTGGGAGCTCAAATCAGAGACACGTTAAAACTAAATTAAAAGACCACACAGAAAACAAATTGGGATTGAAAATTCTTTATTAACACCAAACCAAGTAACGGACACGGTGAATCAGAACCTGCAAAAAAACAAATACTTACCTTGAACCTGTAAAAAAGAAAATACTTACCTTTCAAATTTAAAAACAATTATGGAGGTAGAGGGATGTGAGGCTGCGGACCATCGGGGTTGATGGCCCGTGCACGCCCTGTTCCTCCTTCGGGAGGGGCAGTTTCTTTTCTTCAACCCTAACCAGCCAGTGCCTCGCTCCGGTTGGTCTTTGGGTCTCACTCCTAGTTAAAGCTCAATCTAGCATCTATGCCCTACCCCAGTCATTTGCCCTAACCCTAACCAATTTGTTTATCTCAAATTACCCACCCTAAATTTGGATTTTAGCCCTATTGTATATACCCCCTGATCTAATCTGGCCCTAAACAATTTGAAATTTTGATCCTTAACTCTACTTCTTTCCTGGAAATTAAATCTTAAACCTTACCCAAGTACTGATCTGAAGCCCAAGTAATCCTAATCCCAGCTGAAACCTAAAGCCTAACCCAAAGTCACATCTCCTTTCTAAATTTACTCCCCAAGTCGGGTTGAGTCCTCCCCAAGCAGGGTTGAGAGTGTAGTATTAAAGCCAAGTCGGCATTGTAGTAGCCCAAAATTCGGAAGAGAAAGAGGTCAGATGTAGGCCAAAAGGAAGGGTAAAGGGCAGAGGTTAAGAGAAGGGAAGAAAAGGATGATGAAAAAGGAAAAGTTAAAAGGGGAAAGAGGAGAAGACTGGAAAGGAAGAAAGAAAGAAAAAAGGAAAAATGAGAGCCAAAAAGTCTGGCAGAATTGGAAAAAAGCAAACAGCTAAAAAAAAGATATTACAAGAAAGCCAAAGAAAGCCAAGGAGGCGGGATCAGAGGGGAGAGTATATGTAGGGGCCTCAAACCCAGTGCTCTTCAGTATGCCCTCGCCTGAGGAAGAAGAAACAACTTCGAAACGTCGCGACAAGGGCATACTCATTTAATTTTTTCTATTTTACGTTAGTTTGTTGTTTTAGTTTGTTATTTTGGGGGATTTTGTTTCATGTTTTGGTTTGTGTTTTATTGGTTTTCCTTGGGAGCTCAAATCAGAGACACGTTAAAACTAAATTAAAAGACCACACAGAAAACAAATTGGGATTGAAAATTCTTTATTAACACCAAACCAAGTAACGGACACGGTGAATCAGAACCTGCAAAAAAACAAATACTTACCTTGAACCTGTAAAAAAGAAAATACTTACCTTTCAAATTTAAAAACAATTATGGAGGTAGAGGGATGTGAGGCTGCGGACCATCGGGGTTGATGGCCCGTGCACGCCCTGTTCCTCCTTCGGGAGGGGCAGTTTCTTTTCTTCAACCCTAACCAGCCAGTGCCTCGCTCCGGTTGGTCTTTGGGTCTCACTCCTAGTTAAAGCTCAATCTAGCATCTATGCCCTACCCCAGTCATTTGCCCTAACCCTAACCAATTTGTTTATCTCAAATTACCCACCCTAAATTTGGATTTTAGCCCTATTGTATATACCCCCTGATCTAATCTGGCCCTAAACAATTTGAAATTTTGATCCTTAACTCTACTTCTTTCCTGGAAATTAAATCTTAAACCTTACCCAAGTACTGATCTGAAGCCCAAGTAATCCTAATCCCAGCTGAAACCTAAAGCCTAACCCAAAGTCACATCTCCTTTCTAAATTTACTCCCCAAGTCGGGTTGAGTCCTCCCCAAGCAGGGTTGAGAGTGTAGTATTAAAGCCAAGTCGGCATTGTAGTAGCCCAAAATTCGGAAGAGAAAGAGGTCAGATGTAGGCCAAAAGGAAGGGTAAAGGGCAGAGGTTAAGAGAAGGGAAGAAAAGGATGATGAAAAAGGAAAAGTTAAAAGGGGAAAGAGGAGAAGACTGGAAAGGAAGAAAGAAAGAAAAAAGGAAAAATGAGAGCCAAAAAGTCTGGCAGAATTGGAAAAAAGCAAACAGCTAAAAAAAAGATATTACAAGAAAGCCAAAGAAAGCCAAGGAGGCGGGATCAGAGGGGAGAGTATATGTAGGGGCCTCAAACCCAGTGCTCTTCAGTATGCCCTCGCCTGAGGAAGAAGAAACAACTTCGAAACGTCGCGACAAGGGCATACTCATTTAATTTTTTCTATTTTACGTTAGTTTGTTGTTTTAGTTTGTTATTTTGGGGGATTTTGTTTCATGTTTTGGTTTGTGTTTTATTGGTTTTCCTTGGGAGCTCAAATCAGAGACACGTTAAAACTAAATTAAAAGACCACACAGAAAACAAATTGGGATTGAAAATTCTTTATTAACACCAAACCAAGTAACGGACACGGTGAATCAGAACCTGCAAAAAAACAAATACTTACCTTGAACCTGTAAAAAAGAAAATACTTACCTTTCAAATTTAAAAACAATTATGGAGGTAGAGGGATGTGAGGCTGCGGACCATCGGGGTTGATGGCCCGTGCACGCCCTGTTCCTCCTTCGGGAGGGGCAGTTTCTTTTCTTCAACCCTAACCAGCCAGTGCCTCGCTCCGGTTGGTCTTTGGGTCTCACTCCTAGTTAAAGCTCAATCTAGCATCTATGCCCTACCCCAGTCATTTGCCCTAACCCTAACCAATTTGTTTATCTCAAATTACCCACCCTAAATTTGGATTTTAGCCCTATTGTATATACCCCCTGATCTAATCTGGCCCTAAACAATTTGAAATTTTGATCCTTAACTCTACTTCTTTCCTGGAAATTAAATCTTAAACCTTACCCAAGTACTGATCTGAAGCCCAAGTAATCCTAATCCCAGCTGAAACCTAAAGCCTAACCCAAAGTCACATCTCCTTTCTAAATTTACTCCCCAAGTCGGGTTGAGTCCTCCCCAAGCAGGGTTGAGAGTGTAGTATTAAAGCCAAGTCGGCATTGTAGTAGCCCAAAATTCGGAAGAGAAAGAGGTCAGATGTAGGCCAAAAGGAAGGGTAAAGGGCAGAGGTTAAGAGAAGGGAAGAAAAGGATGATGAAAAAGGAAAAGTTAAAAGGGGAAAGAGGAGAAGACTGGAAAGGAAGAAAGAAAGAAAAAAGGAAAAATGAGAGCCAAAAAGTCTGGCAGAATTGGAAAAAAGCAAACAGCTAAAAAAAAGATATTACAAGAAAGCCAAAGAAAGCCAAGGAGGCGGGATCAGAGGGGAGAGTATATGTAGGGGCCTCAAACCCAGTGCTCTTCAGTATGCCCTCGCCTGAGGAAGAAGAAACAACTTCGAAACGTCGCGACAAGGGCATACTCATTTAATTTTTTCTATTTTACGTTAGTTTGTTGTTTTAGTTTGTTATTTTGGGGGATTTTGTTTCATGTTTTGGTTTGTGTTTTATTGGTTTTCCTTGGGAGCTCAAATCAGAGACACGTTAAAACTAAATTAAAAGACCACACAGAAAACAAATTGGGATTGAAAATTCTTTATTAACACCAAACCAAGTAACGGACACGGTGAATCAGAACCTGCAAAAAAACAAATACTTACCTTGAACCTGTAAAAAAGAAAATACTTACCTTTCAAATTTAAAAACAATTATGGAGGTAGAGGGATGTGAGGCTGCGGACCATCGGGGTTGATGGCCCGTGCACGCCCTGTTCCTCCTTCGGGAGGGGCAGTTTCTTTTCTTCAACCCTAACCAGCCAGTGCCTCGCTCCGGTTGGTCTTTGGGTCTCACTCCTAGTTAAAGCTCAATCTAGCATCTATGCCCTACCCCAGTCATTTGCCCTAACCCTAACCAATTTGTTTATCTCAAATTACCCACCCTAAATTTGGATTTTAGCCCTATTGTATATACCCCCTGATCTAATCTGGCCCTAAACAATTTGAAATTTTGATCCTTAACTCTACTTCTTTCCTGGAAATTAAATCTTAAACCTTACCCAAGTACTGATCTGAAGCCCAAGTAATCCTAATCCCAGCTGAAACCTAAAGCCTAACCCAAAGTCACATCTCCTTTCTAAATTTACTCCCCAAGTCGGGTTGAGTCCTCCCCAAGCAGGGTTGAGAGTGTAGTATTAAAGCCAAGTCGGCATTGTAGTAGCCCAAAATTCGGAAGAGAAAGAGGTCAGATGTAGGCCAAAAGGAAGGGTAAAGGGCAGAGGTTAAGAGAAGGGAAGAAAAGGATGATGAAAAAGGAAAAGTTAAAAGGGGAAAGAGGAGAAGACTGGAAAGGAAGAAAGAAAGAAAAAAGGAAAAATGAGAGCCAAAAAGTCTGGCAGAATTGGAAAAAAGCAAACAGCTAAAAAAAAGATATTACAAGAAAGCCAAAGAAAGCCAAGGAGGCGGGATCAGAGGGGAGAGTATATGTAGGGGCCTCAAACCCAGTGCTCTTCAGTATGCCCTCGCCTGAGGAAGAAGAAACAACTTCGAAACGTCGCGACAAGGGCATACTCATTTAATTTTTTCTATTTTACGTTAGTTTGTTGTTTTAGTTTGTTATTTTGGGGGATTTTGTTTCATGTTTTGGTTTGTGTTTTATTGGTTTTCCTTGGGAGCTCAAATCAGAGACACGTTAAAACTAAATTAAAAGACCACACAGAAAACAAATTGGGATTGAAAATTCTTTATTAACACCAAACCAAGTAACGGACACGGTGAATCAGAACCTGCAAAAAAACAAATACTTACCTTGAACCTGTAAAAAAGAAAATACTTACCTTTCAAATTTAAAAACAATTATGGAGGTAGAGGGATGTGAGGCTGCGGACCATCGGGGTTGATGGCCCGTGCACGCCCTGTTCCTCCTTCGGGAGGGGCAGTTTCTTTTCTTCAACCCTAACCAGCCAGTGCCTCGCTCCGGTTGGTCTTTGGGTCTCACTCCTAGTTAAAGCTCAATCTAGCATCTATGCCCTACCCCAGTCATTTGCCCTAACCCTAACCAATTTGTTTATCTCAAATTACCCACCCTAAATTTGGATTTTAGCCCTATTGTATATACCCCCTGATCTAATCTGGCCCTAAACAATTTGAAATTTTGATCCTTAACTCTACTTCTTTCCTGGAAATTAAATCTTAAACCTTACCCAAGTACTGATCTGAAGCCCAAGTAATCCTAATCCCAGCTGAAACCTAAAGCCTAACCCAAAGTCACATCTCCTTTCTAAATTTACTCCCCAAGTCGGGTTGAGTCCTCCCCAAGCAGGGTTGAGAGTGTAGTATTAAAGCCAAGTCGGCATTGTAGTAGCCCAAAATTCGGAAGAGAAAGAGGTCAGATGTAGGCCAAAAGGAAGGGTAAAGGGCAGAGGTTAAGAGAAGGGAAGAAAAGGATGATGAAAAAGGAAAAGTTAAAAGGGGAAAGAGGAGAAGACTGGAAAGGAAGAAAGAAAGAAAAAAGGAAAAATGAGAGCCAAAAAGTCTGGCAGAATTGGAAAAAAGCAAACAGCTAAAAAAAAGATATTACAAGAAAGCCAAAGAAAGCCAAGGAGGCGGGATCAGAGGGGAGAGTATATGTAGGGGCCTCAAACCCAGTGCTCTTCAGTATGCCCTCGCCTGAGGAAGAAGAAACAACTTCGAAACGTCGCGACAAGGGCATACTCATTTAATTTTTTCTATTTTACGTTAGTTTGTTGTTTTAGTTTGTTATTTTGGGGGATTTTGTTTCATGTTTTGGTTTGTGTTTTATTGGTTTTCCTTGGGAGCTCAAATCAGAGACACGTTAAAACTAAATTAAAAGACCACACAGAAAACAAATTGGGATTGAAAATTCTTTATTAACACCAAACCAAGTAACGGACACGGTGAATCAGAACCTGCAAAAAAACAAATACTTACCTTGAACCTGTAAAAAAGAAAATACTTACCTTTCAAATTTAAAAACAATTATGGAGGTAGAGGGATGTGAGGCTGCGGACCATCGGGGTTGATGGCCCGTGCACGCCCTGTTCCTCCTTCGGGAGGGGCAGTTTCTTTTCTTCAACCCTAACCAGCCAGTGCCTCGCTCCGGTTGGTCTTTGGGTCTCACTCCTAGTTAAAGCTCAATCTAGCATCTATGCCCTACCCCAGTCATTTGCCCTAACCCTAACCAATTTGTTTATCTCAAATTACCCACCCTAAATTTGGATTTTAGCCCTATTGTATATACCCCCTGATCTAATCTGGCCCTAAACAATTTGAAATTTTGATCCTTAACTCTACTTCTTTCCTGGAAATTAAATCTTAAACCTTACCCAAGTACTGATCTGAAGCCCAAGTAATCCTAATCCCAGCTGAAACCTAAAGCCTAACCCAAAGTCACATCTCCTTTCTAAATTTACTCCCCAAGTCGGGTTGAGTCCTCCCCAAGCAGGGTTGAGAGTGTAGTATTAAAGCCAAGTCGGCATTGTAGTAGCCCAAAATTCGGAAGAGAAAGAGGTCAGATGTAGGCCAAAAGGAAGGGTAAAGGGCAGAGGTTAAGAGAAGGGAAGAAAAGGATGATGAAAAAGGAAAAGTTAAAAGGGGAAAGAGGAGAAGACTGGAAAGGAAGAAAGAAAGAAAAAAGGAAAAATGAGAGCCAAAAAGTCTGGCAGAATTGGAAAAAAGCAAACAGCTAAAAAAAAGATATTACAAGAAAGCCAAAGAAAGCCAAGGAGGCGGGATCAGAGGGGAGAGTATATGTAGGGGCCTCAAACCCAGTGCTCTTCAGTATGCCCTCGCCTGAGGAAGAAGAAACAACTTCGAAACGTCGCGACAAGGGCATACTCATTTAATTTTTTCTATTTTACGTTAGTTTGTTGTTTTAGTTTGTTATTTTGGGGGATTTTGTTTCATGTTTTGGTTTGTGTTTTATTGGTTTTCCTTGGGAGCTCAAATCAGAGACACGTTAAAACTAAATTAAAAGACCACACAGAAAACAAATTGGGATTGAAAATTCTTTATTAACACCAAACCAAGTAACGGACACGGTGAATCAGAACCTGCAAAAAAACAAATACTTACCTTGAACCTGTAAAAAAGAAAATACTTACCTTTCAAATTTAAAAACAATTATGGAGGTAGAGGGATGTGAGGCTGCGGACCATCGGGGTTGATGGCCCGTGCACGCCCTGTTCCTCCTTCGGGAGGGGCAGTTTCTTTTCTTCAACCCTAACCAGCCAGTGCCTCGCTCCGGTTGGTCTTTGGGTCTCACTCCTAGTTAAAGCTCAATCTAGCATCTATGCCCTACCCCAGTCATTTGCCCTAACCCTAACCAATTTGTTTATCTCAAATTACCCACCCTAAATTTGGATTTTAGCCCTATTGTATATACCCCCTGATCTAATCTGGCCCTAAACAATTTGAAATTTTGATCCTTAACTCTACTTCTTTCCTGGAAATTAAATCTTAAACCTTACCCAAGTACTGATCTGAAGCCCAAGTAATCCTAATCCCAGCTGAAACCTAAAGCCTAACCCAAAGTCACATCTCCTTTCTAAATTTACTCCCCAAGTCGGGTTGAGTCCTCCCCAAGCAGGGTTGAGAGTGTAGTATTAAAGCCAAGTCGGCATTGTAGTAGCCCAAAATTCGGAAGAGAAAGAGGTCAGATGTAGGCCAAAAGGAAGGGTAAAGGGCAGAGGTTAAGAGAAGGGAAGAAAAGGATGATGAAAAAGGAAAAGTTAAAAGGGGAAAGAGGAGAAGACTGGAAAGGAAGAAAGAAAGAAAAAAGGAAAAATGAGAGCCAAAAAGTCTGGCAGAATTGGAAAAAAGCAAACAGCTAAAAAAAAGATATTACAAGAAAGCCAAAGAAAGCCAAGGAGGCGGGATCAGAGGGGAGAGTATATGTAGGGGCCTCAAACCCAGTGCTCTTCAGTATGCCCTCGCCTGAGGAAGAAGAAACAACTTCGAAACGTCGCGACAAGGGCATACTCATTTAATTTTTTCTATTTTACGTTAGTTTGTTGTTTTAGTTTGTTATTTTGGGGGATTTTGTTTCATGTTTTGGTTTGTGTTTTATTGGTTTTCCTTGGGAGCTCAAATCAGAGACACGTTAAAACTAAATTAAAAGACCACACAGAAAACAAATTGGGATTGAAAATTCTTTATTAACACCAAACCAAGTAACGGACACGGTGAATCAGAACCTGCAAAAAAACAAATACTTACCTTGAACCTGTAAAAAAGAAAATACTTACCTTTCAAATTTAAAAACAATTATGGAGGTAGAGGGATGTGAGGCTGCGGACCATCGGGGTTGATGGCCCGTGCACGCCCTGTTCCTCCTTCGGGAGGGGCAGTTTCTTTTCTTCAACCCTAACCAGCCAGTGCCTCGCTCCGGTTGGTCTTTGGGTCTCACTCCTAGTTAAAGCTCAATCTAGCATCTATGCCCTACCCCAGTCATTTGCCCTAACCCTAACCAATTTGTTTATCTCAAATTACCCACCCTAAATTTGGATTTTAGCCCTATTGTATATACCCCCTGATCTAATCTGGCCCTAAACAATTTGAAATTTTGATCCTTAACTCTACTTCTTTCCTGGAAATTAAATCTTAAACCTTACCCAAGTACTGATCTGAAGCCCAAGTAATCCTAATCCCAGCTGAAACCTAAAGCCTAACCCAAAGTCACATCTCCTTTCTAAATTTACTCCCCAAGTCGGGTTGAGTCCTCCCCAAGCAGGGTTGAGAGTGTAGTATTAAAGCCAAGTCGGCATTGTAGTAGCCCAAAATTCGGAAGAGAAAGAGGTCAGATGTAGGCCAAAAGGAAGGGTAAAGGGCAGAGGTTAAGAGAAGGGAAGAAAAGGATGATGAAAAAGGAAAAGTTAAAAGGGGAAAGAGGAGAAGACTGGAAAGGAAGAAAGAAAGAAAAAAGGAAAAATGAGAGCCAAAAAGTCTGGCAGAATTGGAAAAAAGCAAACAGCTAAAAAAAAGATATTACAAGAAAGCCAAAGAAAGCCAAGGAGGCGGGATCAGAGGGGAGAGTATATGTAGGGGCCTCAAACCCAGTGCTCTTCAGTATGCCCTCGCCTGAGGAAGAAGAAACAACTTCGAAACGTCGCGACAAGGGCATACTCATTTAATTTTTTCTATTTTACGTTAGTTTGTTGTTTTAGTTTGTTATTTTGGGGGATTTTGTTTCATGTTTTGGTTTGTGTTTTATTGGTTTTCCTTGGGAGCTCAAATCAGAGACACGTTAAAACTAAATTAAAAGACCACACAGAAAACAAATTGGGATTGAAAATTCTTTATTAACACCAAACCAAGTAACGGACACGGTGAATCAGAACCTGCAAAAAAACAAATACTTACCTTGAACCTGTAAAAAAGAAAATACTTACCTTTCAAATTTAAAAACAATTATGGAGGTAGAGGGATGTGAGGCTGCGGACCATCGGGGTTGATGGCCCGTGCACGCCCTGTTCCTCCTTCGGGAGGGGCAGTTTCTTTTCTTCAACCCTAACCAGCCAGTGCCTCGCTCCGGTTGGTCTTTGGGTCTCACTCCTAGTTAAAGCTCAATCTAGCATCTATGCCCTACCCCAGTCATTTGCCCTAACCCTAACCAATTTGTTTATCTCAAATTACCCACCCTAAATTTGGATTTTAGCCCTATTGTATATACCCCCTGATCTAATCTGGCCCTAAACAATTTGAAATTTTGATCCTTAACTCTACTTCTTTCCTGGAAATTAAATCTTAAACCTTACCCAAGTACTGATCTGAAGCCCAAGTAATCCTAATCCCAGCTGAAACCTAAAGCCTAACCCAAAGTCACATCTCCTTTCTAAATTTACTCCCCAAGTCGGGTTGAGTCCTCCCCAAGCAGGGTTGAGAGTGTAGTATTAAAGCCAAGTCGGCATTGTAGTAGCCCAAAATTCGGAAGAGAAAGAGGTCAGATGTAGGCCAAAAGGAAGGGTAAAGGGCAGAGGTTAAGAGAAGGGAAGAAAAGGATGATGAAAAAGGAAAAGTTAAAAGGGGAAAGAGGAGAAGACTGGAAAGGAAGAAAGAAAGAAAAAAGGAAAAATGAGAGCCAAAAAGTCTGGCAGAATTGGAAAAAAGCAAACAGCTAAAAAAAAGATATTACAAGAAAGCCAAAGAAAGCCAAGGAGGCGGGATCAGAGGGGAGAGTATATGTAGGGGCCTCAAACCCAGTGCTCTTCAGTATGCCCTCGCCTGAGGAAGAAGAAACAACTTCGAAACGTCGCGACAAGGGCATACTCATTTAATTTTTTCTATTTTACGTTAGTTTGTTGTTTTAGTTTGTTATTTTGGGGGATTTTGTTTCATGTTTTGGTTTGTGTTTTATTGGTTTTCCTTGGGAGCTCAAATCAGAGACACGTTAAAACTAAATTAAAAGACCACACAGAAAACAAATTGGGATTGAAAATTCTTTATTAACACCAAACCAAGTAACGGACACGGTGAATCAGAACCTGCAAAAAAACAAATACTTACCTTGAACCTGTAAAAAAGAAAATACTTACCTTTCAAATTTAAAAACAATTATGGAGGTAGAGGGATGTGAGGCTGCGGACCATCGGGGTTGATGGCCCGTGCACGCCCTGTTCCTCCTTCGGGAGGGGCAGTTTCTTTTCTTCAACCCTAACCAGCCAGTGCCTCGCTCCGGTTGGTCTTTGGGTCTCACTCCTAGTTAAAGCTCAATCTAGCATCTATGCCCTACCCCAGTCATTTGCCCTAACCCTAACCAATTTGTTTATCTCAAATTACCCACCCTAAATTTGGATTTTAGCCCTATTGTATATACCCCCTGATCTAATCTGGCCCTAAACAATTTGAAATTTTGATCCTTAACTCTACTTCTTTCCTGGAAATTAAATCTTAAACCTTACCCAAGTACTGATCTGAAGCCCAAGTAATCCTAATCCCAGCTGAAACCTAAAGCCTAACCCAAAGTCACATCTCCTTTCTAAATTTACTCCCCAAGTCGGGTTGAGTCCTCCCCAAGCAGGGTTGAGAGTGTAGTATTAAAGCCAAGTCGGCATTGTAGTAGCCCAAAATTCGGAAGAGAAAGAGGTCAGATGTAGGCCAAAAGGAAGGGTAAAGGGCAGAGGTTAAGAGAAGGGAAGAAAAGGATGATGAAAAAGGAAAAGTTAAAAGGGGAAAGAGGAGAAGACTGGAAAGGAAGAAAGAAAGAAAAAAGGAAAAATGAGAGCCAAAAAGTCTGGCAGAATTGGAAAAAAGCAAACAGCTAAAAAAAAGATATTACAAGAAAGCCAAAGAAAGCCAAGGAGGCGGGATCAGAGGGGAGAGTATATGTAGGGGCCTCAAACCCAGTGCTCTTCAGTATGCCCTCGCCTGAGGAAGAAGAAACAACTTCGAAACGTCGCGACAAGGGCATACTCATTTAATTTTTTCTATTTTACGTTAGTTTGTTGTTTTAGTTTGTTATTTTGGGGGATTTTGTTTCATGTTTTGGTTTGTGTTTTATTGGTTTTCCTTGGGAGCTCAAATCAGAGACACGTTAAAACTAAATTAAAAGACCACACAGAAAACAAATTGGGATTGAAAATTCTTTATTAACACCAAACCAAGTAACGGACACGGTGAATCAGAACCTGCAAAAAAACAAATACTTACCTTGAACCTGTAAAAAAGAAAATACTTACCTTTCAAATTTAAAAACAATTATGGAGGTAGAGGGATGTGAGGCTGCGGACCATCGGGGTTGATGGCCCGTGCACGCCCTGTTCCTCCTTCGGGAGGGGCAGTTTCTTTTCTTCAACCCTAACCAGCCAGTGCCTCGCTCCGGTTGGTCTTTGGGTCTCACTCCTAGTTAAAGCTCAATCTAGCATCTATGCCCTACCCCAGTCATTTGCCCTAACCCTAACCAATTTGTTTATCTCAAATTACCCACCCTAAATTTGGATTTTAGCCCTATTGTATATACCCCCTGATCTAATCTGGCCCTAAACAATTTGAAATTTTGATCCTTAACTCTACTTCTTTCCTGGAAATTAAATCTTAAACCTTACCCAAGTACTGATCTGAAGCCCAAGTAATCCTAATCCCAGCTGAAACCTAAAGCCTAACCCAAAGTCACATCTCCTTTCTAAATTTACTCCCCAAGTCGGGTTGAGTCCTCCCCAAGCAGGGTTGAGAGTGTAGTATTAAAGCCAAGTCGGCATTGTAGTAGCCCAAAATTCGGAAGAGAAAGAGGTCAGATGTAGGCCAAAAGGAAGGGTAAAGGGCAGAGGTTAAGAGAAGGGAAGAAAAGGATGATGAAAAAGGAAAAGTTAAAAGGGGAAAGAGGAGAAGACTGGAAAGGAAGAAAGAAAGAAAAAAGGAAAAATGAGAGCCAAAAAGTCTGGCAGAATTGGAAAAAAGCAAACAGCTAAAAAAAAGATATTACAAGAAAGCCAAAGAAAGCCAAGGAGGCGGGATCAGAGGGGAGAGTATATGTAGGGGCCTCAAACCCAGTGCTCTTCAGTATGCCCTCGCCTGAGGAAGAAGAAACAACTTCGAAACGTCGCGACAAGGGCATACTCATTTAATTTTTTCTATTTTACGTTAGTTTGTTGTTTTAGTTTGTTATTTTGGGGGATTTTGTTTCATGTTTTGGTTTGTGTTTTATTGGTTTTCCTTGGGAGCTCAAATCAGAGACACGTTAAAACTAAATTAAAAGACCACACAGAAAACAAATTGGGATTGAAAATTCTTTATTAACACCAAACCAAGTAACGGACACGGTGAATCAGAACCTGCAAAAAAACAAATACTTACCTTGAACCTGTAAAAAAGAAAATACTTACCTTTCAAATTTAAAAACAATTATGGAGGTAGAGGGATGTGAGGCTGCGGACCATCGGGGTTGATGGCCCGTGCACGCCCTGTTCCTCCTTCGGGAGGGGCAGTTTCTTTTCTTCAACCCTAACCAGCCAGTGCCTCGCTCCGGTTGGTCTTTGGGTCTCACTCCTAGTTAAAGCTCAATCTAGCATCTATGCCCTACCCCAGTCATTTGCCCTAACCCTAACCAATTTGTTTATCTCAAATTACCCACCCTAAATTTGGATTTTAGCCCTATTGTATATACCCCCTGATCTAATCTGGCCCTAAACAATTTGAAATTTTGATCCTTAACTCTACTTCTTTCCTGGAAATTAAATCTTAAACCTTACCCAAGTACTGATCTGAAGCCCAAGTAATCCTAATCCCAGCTGAAACCTAAAGCCTAACCCAAAGTCACATCTCCTTTCTAAATTTACTCCCCAAGTCGGGTTGAGTCCTCCCCAAGCAGGGTTGAGAGTGTAGTATTAAAGCCAAGTCGGCATTGTAGTAGCCCAAAATTCGGAAGAGAAAGAGGTCAGATGTAGGCCAAAAGGAAGGGTAAAGGGCAGAGGTTAAGAGAAGGGAAGAAAAGGATGATGAAAAAGGAAAAGTTAAAAGGGGAAAGAGGAGAAGACTGGAAAGGAAGAAAGAAAGAAAAAAGGAAAAATGAGAGCCAAAAAGTCTGGCAGAATTGGAAAAAAGCAAACAGCTAAAAAAAAGATATTACAAGAAAGCCAAAGAAAGCCAAGGAGGCGGGATCAGAGGGGAGAGTATATGTAGGGGCCTCAAACCCAGTGCTCTTCAGTATGCCCTCGCCTGAGGAAGAAGAAACAACTTCGAAACGTCGCGACAAGGGCATACTCATTTAATTTTTTCTATTTTACGTTAGTTTGTTGTTTTAGTTTGTTATTTTGGGGGATTTTGTTTCATGTTTTGGTTTGTGTTTTATTGGTTTTCCTTGGGAGCTCAAATCAGAGACACGTTAAAACTAAATTAAAAGACCACACAGAAAACAAATTGGGATTGAAAATTCTTTATTAACACCAAACCAAGTAACGGACACGGTGAATCAGAACCTGCAAAAAAACAAATACTTACCTTGAACCTGTAAAAAAGAAAATACTTACCTTTCAAATTTAAAAACAATTATGGAGGTAGAGGGATGTGAGGCTGCGGACCATCGGGGTTGATGGCCCGTGCACGCCCTGTTCCTCCTTCGGGAGGGGCAGTTTCTTTTCTTCAACCCTAACCAGCCAGTGCCTCGCTCCGGTTGGTCTTTGGGTCTCACTCCTAGTTAAAGCTCAATCTAGCATCTATGCCCTACCCCAGTCATTTGCCCTAACCCTAACCAATTTGTTTATCTCAAATTACCCACCCTAAATTTGGATTTTAGCCCTATTGTATATACCCCCTGATCTAATCTGGCCCTAAACAATTTGAAATTTTGATCCTTAACTCTACTTCTTTCCTGGAAATTAAATCTTAAACCTTACCCAAGTACTGATCTGAAGCCCAAGTAATCCTAATCCCAGCTGAAACCTAAAGCCTAACCCAAAGTCACATCTCCTTTCTAAATTTACTCCCCAAGTCGGGTTGAGTCCTCCCCAAGCAGGGTTGAGAGTGTAGTATTAAAGCCAAGTCGGCATTGTAGTAGCCCAAAATTCGGAAGAGAAAGAGGTCAGATGTAGGCCAAAAGGAAGGGTAAAGGGCAGAGGTTAAGAGAAGGGAAGAAAAGGATGATGAAAAAGGAAAAGTTAAAAGGGGAAAGAGGAGAAGACTGGAAAGGAAGAAAGAAAGAAAAAAGGAAAAATGAGAGCCAAAAAGTCTGGCAGAATTGGAAAAAAGCAAACAGCTAAAAAAAAGATATTACAAGAAAGCCAAAGAAAGCCAAGGAGGCGGGATCAGAGGGGAGAGTATATGTAGGGGCCTCAAACCCAGTGCTCTTCAGTATGCCCTCGCCTGAGGAAGAAGAAACAACTTCGAAACGTCGCGACAAGGGCATACTCATTTAATTTTTTCTATTTTACGTTAGTTTGTTGTTTTAGTTTGTTATTTTGGGGGATTTTGTTTCATGTTTTGGTTTGTGTTTTATTGGTTTTCCTTGGGAGCTCAAATCAGAGACACGTTAAAACTAAATTAAAAGACCACACAGAAAACAAATTGGGATTGAAAATTCTTTATTAACACCAAACCAAGTAACGGACACGGTGAATCAGAACCTGCAAAAAAACAAATACTTACCTTGAACCTGTAAAAAAGAAAATACTTACCTTTCAAATTTAAAAACAATTATGGAGGTAGAGGGATGTGAGGCTGCGGACCATCGGGGTTGATGGCCCGTGCACGCCCTGTTCCTCCTTCGGGAGGGGCAGTTTCTTTTCTTCAACCCTAACCAGCCAGTGCCTCGCTCCGGTTGGTCTTTGGGTCTCACTCCTAGTTAAAGCTCAATCTAGCATCTATGCCCTACCCCAGTCATTTGCCCTAACCCTAACCAATTTGTTTATCTCAAATTACCCACCCTAAATTTGGATTTTAGCCCTATTGTATATACCCCCTGATCTAATCTGGCCCTAAACAATTTGAAATTTTGATCCTTAACTCTACTTCTTTCCTGGAAATTAAATCTTAAACCTTACCCAAGTACTGATCTGAAGCCCAAGTAATCCTAATCCCAGCTGAAACCTAAAGCCTAACCCAAAGTCACATCTCCTTTCTAAATTTACTCCCCAAGTCGGGTTGAGTCCTCCCCAAGCAGGGTTGAGAGTGTAGTATTAAAGCCAAGTCGGCATTGTAGTAGCCCAAAATTCGGAAGAGAAAGAGGTCAGATGTAGGCCAAAAGGAAGGGTAAAGGGCAGAGGTTAAGAGAAGGGAAGAAAAGGATGATGAAAAAGGAAAAGTTAAAAGGGGAAAGAGGAGAAGACTGGAAAGGAAGAAAGAAAGAAAAAAGGAAAAATGAGAGCCAAAAAGTCTGGCAGAATTGGAAAAAAGCAAACAGCTAAAAAAAAGATATTACAAGAAAGCCAAAGAAAGCCAAGGAGGCGGGATCAGAGGGGAGAGTATATGTAGGGGCCTCAAACCCAGTGCTCTTCAGTATGCCCTCGCCTGAGGAAGAAGAAACAACTTCGAAACGTCGCGACAAGGGCATACTCATTTAATTTTTTCTATTTTACGTTAGTTTGTTGTTTTAGTTTGTTATTTTGGGGGATTTTGTTTCATGTTTTGGTTTGTGTTTTATTGGTTTTCCTTGGGAGCTCAAATCAGAGACACGTTAAAACTAAATTAAAAGACCACACAGAAAACAAATTGGGATTGAAAATTCTTTATTAACACCAAACCAAGTAACGGACACGGTGAATCAGAACCTGCAAAAAAACAAATACTTACCTTGAACCTGTAAAAAAGAAAATACTTACCTTTCAAATTTAAAAACAATTATGGAGGTAGAGGGATGTGAGGCTGCGGACCATCGGGGTTGATGGCCCGTGCACGCCCTGTTCCTCCTTCGGGAGGGGCAGTTTCTTTTCTTCAACCCTAACCAGCCAGTGCCTCGCTCCGGTTGGTCTTTGGGTCTCACTCCTAGTTAAAGCTCAATCTAGCATCTATGCCCTACCCCAGTCATTTGCCCTAACCCTAACCAATTTGTTTATCTCAAATTACCCACCCTAAATTTGGATTTTAGCCCTATTGTATATACCCCCTGATCTAATCTGGCCCTAAACAATTTGAAATTTTGATCCTTAACTCTACTTCTTTCCTGGAAATTAAATCTTAAACCTTACCCAAGTACTGATCTGAAGCCCAAGTAATCCTAATCCCAGCTGAAACCTAAAGCCTAACCCAAAGTCACATCTCCTTTCTAAATTTACTCCCCAAGTCGGGTTGAGTCCTCCCCAAGCAGGGTTGAGAGTGTAGTATTAAAGCCAAGTCGGCATTGTAGTAGCCCAAAATTCGGAAGAGAAAGAGGTCAGATGTAGGCCAAAAGGAAGGGTAAAGGGCAGAGGTTAAGAGAAGGGAAGAAAAGGATGATGAAAAAGGAAAAGTTAAAAGGGGAAAGAGGAGAAGACTGGAAAGGAAGAAAGAAAGAAAAAAGGAAAAATGAGAGCCAAAAAGTCTGGCAGAATTGGAAAAAAGCAAACAGCTAAAAAAAAGATATTACAAGAAAGCCAAAGAAAGCCAAGGAGGCGGGATCAGAGGGGAGAGTATATGTAG
Source organism: Rhamphochromis longiceps (assembly GCF_057381845.1). Classification (NCBI taxonomy): domain Eukaryota; kingdom Metazoa; phylum Chordata; class Actinopteri; order Cichliformes; family Cichlidae; genus Rhamphochromis; species Rhamphochromis longiceps. Next base: position 36,841,180 of record NC_140566.1, read on the forward strand.
GGGCCTCAAACCCAGTGCTCTTCAGTATGCCCTCGCCTGAGGAAGAAGAAACAACTTCGAAACGTCGCGACAAGGGCATACTCATTTAATTTTTTCTATTTTACGTTAGTTTGTTGTTTTAGTTTGTTATTTTGGGGGATTTTGTTTCATGTTTTGGTTTGTGTTTTATTGGTTTTCCTTGGGAGCTCAAATCAGAGACACGTTAAAACTAAATTAAAAGACCACACAGAAAACAAATTGGGATTGAAAATTCTTTATTAACACCAAACCAAGTAACGGACACGGTGAATCAGAACCTGCAAAAAAACAAATACTTACCTTGAACCTGTAAAAAAGAAAATACTTACCTTTCAAATTTAAAAACAATTATGGAGGTAGAGGGATGTGAGGCTGCGGACCATCGGGGTTGATGGCCCGTGCACGCCCTGTTCCTCCTTCGGGAGGGGCAGTTTCTTTTCTTCAACCCTAACCAGCCAGTGCCTCGCTCCGGTTGGTCTTTGGGTCTCACTCCTAGTTAAAGCTCAATCTAGCATCTATGCCCTACCCCAGTCATTTGCCCTAACCCTAACCAATTTGTTTATCTCAAATTACCCACCCTAAATTTGGATTTTAGCCCTATTGTATATACCCCCTGATCTAATCTGGCCCTAAACAATTTGAAATTTTGATCCTTAACTCTACTTCTTTCCTGGAAATTAAATCTTAAACCTTACCCAAGTACTGATCTGAAGCCCAAGTAATCCTAATCCCAGCTGAAACCTAAAGCCTAACCCAAAGTCACATCTCCTTTCTAAATTTACTCCCCAAGTCGGGTTGAGTCCTCCCCAAGCAGGGTTGAGAGTGTAGTATTAAAGCCAAGTCGGCATTGTAGTAGCCCAAAATTCGGAAGAGAAAGAGGTCAGATGTAGGCCAAAAGGAAGGGTAAAGGGCAGAGGTTAAGAGAAGGGAAGAAAAGGATGATGAAAAAGGAAAAGTTAAAAGGGGAAAGAGGAGAAGACTGGAAAGGAAGAAAGAAAGAAAAAAGGAAAAATGAGAGCCAAAAAGTCTGGCAGAATTGGAAAAAAGCAAACAGCTAAAAAAAAGATATTACAAGAAAGCCAAAGAAAGCCAAGGAGGCGGGATCAGAGGGGAGAGTATATGTAGGGGCCTCAAACCCAGTGCTCTTCAGTATGCCCTCGCCTGAGGAAGAAGAAACAACTTCGAAACGTCGCGACAAGGGCATACTCATTTAATTTTTTCTATTTTACGTTAGTTTGTTGTTTTAGTTTGTTATTTTGGGGGATTTTGTTTCATGTTTTGGTTTGTGTTTTATTGGTTTTCCTTGGGAGCTCAAATCAGAGACACGTTAAAACTAAATTAAAAGACCACACAGAAAACAAATTGGGATTGAAAATTCTTTATTAACACCAAACCAAGTAACGGACACGGTGAATCAGAACCTGCAAAAAAACAAATACTTACCTTGAACCTGTAAAAAAGAAAATACTTACCTTTCAAATTTAAAAACAATTATGGAGGTAGAGGGATGTGAGGCTGCGGACCATCGGGGTTGATGGCCCGTGCACGCCCTGTTCCTCCTTCGGGAGGGGCAGTTTCTTTTCTTCAACCCTAACCAGCCAGTGCCTCGCTCCGGTTGGTCTTTGGGTCTCACTCCTAGTTAAAGCTCAATCTAGCATCTATGCCCTACCCCAGTCATTTGCCCTAACCCTAACCAATTTGTTTATCTCAAATTACCCACCCTAAATTTGGATTTTAGCCCTATTGTATATACCCCCTGATCTAATCTGGCCCTAAACAATTTGAAATTTTGATCCTTAACTCTACTTCTTTCCTGGAAATTAAATCTTAAACCTTACCCAAGTACTGATCTGAAGCCCAAGTAATCCTAATCCCAGCTGAAACCTAAAGCCTAACCCAAAGTCACATCTCCTTTCTAAATTTACTCCCCAAGTCGGGTTGAGTCCTCCCCAAGCAGGGTTGAGAGTGTAGTATTAAAGCCAAGTCGGCATTGTAGTAGCCCAAAATTCGGAAGAGAAAGAGGTCAGATGTAGGCCAAAAGGAAGGGTAAAGGGCAGAGGTTAAGAGAAGGGAAGAAAAGGATGATGAAAAAGGAAAAGTTAAAAGGGGAAAGAGGAGAAGACTGGAAAGGAAGAAAGAAAGAAAAAAGGAAAAATGAGAGCCAAAAAGTCTGGCAGAATTGGAAAAAAGCAAACAGCTAAAAAAAAGATATTACAAGAAAGCCAAAGAAAGCCAAGGAGGCGGGATCAGAGGGGAGAGTATATGTAGGGGCCTCAAACCCAGTGCTCTTCAGTATGCCCTCGCCTGAGGAAGAAGAAACAACTTCGAAACGTCGCGACAAGGGCATACTCATTTAATTTTTTCTATTTTACGTTAGTTTGTTGTTTTAGTTTGTTATTTTGGGGGATTTTGTTTCATGTTTTGGTTTGTGTTTTATTGGTTTTCCTTGGGAGCTCAAATCAGAGACACGTTAAAACTAAATTAAAAGACCACACAGAAAACAAATTGGGATTGAAAATTCTTTATTAACACCAAACCAAGTAACGGACACGGTGAATCAGAACCTGCAAAAAAACAAATACTTACCTTGAACCTGTAAAAAAGAAAATACTTACCTTTCAAATTTAAAAACAATTATGGAGGTAGAGGGATGTGAGGCTGCGGACCATCGGGGTTGATGGCCCGTGCACGCCCTGTTCCTCCTTCGGGAGGGGCAGTTTCTTTTCTTCAACCCTAACCAGCCAGTGCCTCGCTCCGGTTGGTCTTTGGGTCTCACTCCTAGTTAAAGCTCAATCTAGCATCTATGCCCTACCCCAGTCATTTGCCCTAACCCTAACCAATTTGTTTATCTCAAATTACCCACCCTAAATTTGGATTTTAGCCCTATTGTATATACCCCCTGATCTAATCTGGCCCTAAACAATTTGAAATTTTGATCCTTAACTCTACTTCTTTCCTGGAAATTAAATCTTAAACCTTACCCAAGTACTGATCTGAAGCCCAAGTAATCCTAATCCCAGCTGAAACCTAAAGCCTAACCCAAAGTCACATCTCCTTTCTAAATTTACTCCCCAAGTCGGGTTGAGTCCTCCCCAAGCAGGGTTGAGAGTGTAGTATTAAAGCCAAGTCGGCATTGTAGTAGCCCAAAATTCGGAAGAGAAAGAGGTCAGATGTAGGCCAAAAGGAAGGGTAAAGGGCAGAGGTTAAGAGAAGGGAAGAAAAGGATGATGAAAAAGGAAAAGTTAAAAGGGGAAAGAGGAGAAGACTGGAAAGGAAGAAAGAAAGAAAAAAGGAAAAATGAGAGCCAAAAAGTCTGGCAGAATTGGAAAAAAGCAAACAGCTAAAAAAAAGATATTACAAGAAAGCCAAAGAAAGCCAAGGAGGCGGGATCAGAGGGGAGAGTATATGTAGGGGCCTCAAACCCAGTGCTCTTCAGTATGCCCTCGCCTGAGGAAGAAGAAACAACTTCGAAACGTCGCGACAAGGGCATACTCATTTAATTTTTTCTATTTTACGTTAGTTTGTTGTTTTAGTTTGTTATTTTGGGGGATTTTGTTTCATGTTTTGGTTTGTGTTTTATTGGTTTTCCTTGGGAGCTCAAATCAGAGACACGTTAAAACTAAATTAAAAGACCACACAGAAAACAAATTGGGATTGAAAATTCTTTATTAACACCAAACCAAGTAACGGACACGGTGAATCAGAACCTGCAAAAAAACAAATACTTACCTTGAACCTGTAAAAAAGAAAATACTTACCTTTCAAATTTAAAAACAATTATGGAGGTAGAGGGATGTGAGGCTGCGGACCATCGGGGTTGATGGCCCGTGCACGCCCTGTTCCTCCTTCGGGAGGGGCAGTTTCTTTTCTTCAACCCTAACCAGCCAGTGCCTCGCTCCGGTTGGTCTTTGGGTCTCACTCCTAGTTAAAGCTCAATCTAGCATCTATGCCCTACCCCAGTCATTTGCCCTAACCCTAACCAATTTGTTTATCTCAAATTACCCACCCTAAATTTGGATTTTAGCCCTATTGTATATACCCCCTGATCTAATCTGGCCCTAAACAATTTGAAATTTTGATCCTTAACTCTACTTCTTTCCTGGAAATTAAATCTTAAACCTTACCCAAGTACTGATCTGAAGCCCAAGTAATCCTAATCCCAGCTGAAACCTAAAGCCTAACCCAAAGTCACATCTCCTTTCTAAATTTACTCCCCAAGTCGGGTTGAGTCCTCCCCAAGCAGGGTTGAGAGTGTAGTATTAAAGCCAAGTCGGCATTGTAGTAGCCCAAAATTCGGAAGAGAAAGAGGTCAGATGTAGGCCAAAAGGAAGGGTAAAGGGCAGAGGTTAAGAGAAGGGAAGAAAAGGATGATGAAAAAGGAAAAGTTAAAAGGGGAAAGAGGAGAAGACTGGAAAGGAAGAAAGAAAGAAAAAAGGAAAAATGAGAGCCAAAAAGTCTGGCAGAATTGGAAAAAAGCAAACAGCTAAAAAAAAGATATTACAAGAAAGCCAAAGAAAGCCAAGGAGGCGGGATCAGAGGGGAGAGTATATGTAGGGGCCTCAAACCCAGTGCTCTTCAGTATGCCCTCGCCTGAGGAAGAAGAAACAACTTCGAAACGTCGCGACAAGGGCATACT
>NC_140566.1:36845933-36875995 GCF_057381845.1 Rhamphochromis longiceps
AATGCCGACTTGGCTTTAATACTACACTCTCAACCCTGCTTGGGGAGGACTCAACCCGACTTGGGGAGTAAATTTAGAAAGGAGATGTGACTTTGGGTTAGGCTTTAGGTTTCAGCTGGGATTAGGATTACTTGGGCTTCAGATCAGTACTTGGGTAAGGTTTAAGATTTAATTTCCAGGAAAGAAGTAGAGTTAAGGATCAAAATTTCAAATTGTTTAGGGCCAGATTAGATCAGGGGGTATATACAATAGGGCTAAAATCCAAATTTAGGGTGGGTAATTTGAGATAAACAAATTGGTTAGGGTTAGGGCAAATGACTGGGGTAGGGCATAGATGCTAGATTGAGCTTTAACTAGGAGTGAGACCCAAAGACCAACCGGAGCGAGGCACTGGCTGGTTAGGGTTGAAGAAAAGAAACTGCCCCTCCCGAAGGAGGAACAGGGCGTGCACGGGCCATCAACCCCGATGGTCCGCAGCCTCACATCCCTCTACCTCCATAATTGTTTTTAAATTTGAAAGGTAAGTATTTTCTTTTTTACAGGTTCAAGGTAAGTATTTGTTTTTTTGCAGGTTCTGATTCACCGTGTCCGTTACTTGGTTTGGTGTTAATAAAGAATTTTCAATCCCAATTTGTTTTCTGTGTGGTCTTTTAATTTAGTTTTAACGTGTCTCTGATTTGAGCTCCCAAGGAAAACCAATAAAACACAAACCAAAACATGAAACAAAATCCCCCAAAATAACAAACTAAAACAACAAACTAACGTAAAATAGAAAAAATTAAATGAGTATGCCCTTGTCGCGACGTTTCGAAGTTGTTTCTTCTTCCTCAGGCGAGGGCATACTGAAGAGCACTGGGTTTGAGGCCCCTACATATACTCTCCCCTCTGATCCCGCCTCCTTGGCTTTCTTTGGCTTTCTTGTAATATCTTTTTTTTAGCTGTTTGCTTTTTTCCAATTCTGCCAGACTTTTTGGCTCTCATTTTTCCTTTTTTCTTTCTTTCTTCCTTTCCAGTCTTCTCCTCTTTCCCCTTTTAACTTTTCCTTTTTCATCATCCTTTTCTTCCCTTCTCTTAACCTCTGCCCTTTACCCTTCCTTTTGGCCTACATCTGACCTCTTTCTCTTCCGAATTTTGGGCTACTACAATGCCGACTTGGCTTTAATACTACACTCTCAACCCTGCTTGGGGAGGACTCAACCCGACTTGGGGAGTAAATTTAGAAAGGAGATGTGACTTTGGGTTAGGCTTTAGGTTTCAGCTGGGATTAGGATTACTTGGGCTTCAGATCAGTACTTGGGTAAGGTTTAAGATTTAATTTCCAGGAAAGAAGTAGAGTTAAGGATCAAAATTTCAAATTGTTTAGGGCCAGATTAGATCAGGGGGTATATACAATAGGGCTAAAATCCAAATTTAGGGTGGGTAATTTGAGATAAACAAATTGGTTAGGGTTAGGGCAAATGACTGGGGTAGGGCATAGATGCTAGATTGAGCTTTAACTAGGAGTGAGACCCAAAGACCAACCGGAGCGAGGCACTGGCTGGTTAGGGTTGAAGAAAAGAAACTGCCCCTCCCGAAGGAGGAACAGGGCGTGCACGGGCCATCAACCCCGATGGTCCGCAGCCTCACATCCCTCTACCTCCATAATTGTTTTTAAATTTGAAAGGTAAGTATTTTCTTTTTTACAGGTTCAAGGTAAGTATTTGTTTTTTTGCAGGTTCTGATTCACCGTGTCCGTTACTTGGTTTGGTGTTAATAAAGAATTTTCAATCCCAATTTGTTTTCTGTGTGGTCTTTTAATTTAGTTTTAACGTGTCTCTGATTTGAGCTCCCAAGGAAAACCAATAAAACACAAACCAAAACATGAAACAAAATCCCCCAAAATAACAAACTAAAACAACAAACTAACGTAAAATAGAAAAAATTAAATGAGTATGCCCTTGTCGCGACGTTTCGAAGTTGTTTCTTCTTCCTCAGGCGAGGGCATACTGAAGAGCACTGGGTTTGAGGCCCCTACATATACTCTCCCCTCTGATCCCGCCTCCTTGGCTTTCTTTGGCTTTCTTGTAATATCTTTTTTTTAGCTGTTTGCTTTTTTCCAATTCTGCCAGACTTTTTGGCTCTCATTTTTCCTTTTTTCTTTCTTTCTTCCTTTCCAGTCTTCTCCTCTTTCCCCTTTTAACTTTTCCTTTTTCATCATCCTTTTCTTCCCTTCTCTTAACCTCTGCCCTTTACCCTTCCTTTTGGCCTACATCTGACCTCTTTCTCTTCCGAATTTTGGGCTACTACAATGCCGACTTGGCTTTAATACTACACTCTCAACCCTGCTTGGGGAGGACTCAACCCGACTTGGGGAGTAAATTTAGAAAGGAGATGTGACTTTGGGTTAGGCTTTAGGTTTCAGCTGGGATTAGGATTACTTGGGCTTCAGATCAGTACTTGGGTAAGGTTTAAGATTTAATTTCCAGGAAAGAAGTAGAGTTAAGGATCAAAATTTCAAATTGTTTAGGGCCAGATTAGATCAGGGGGTATATACAATAGGGCTAAAATCCAAATTTAGGGTGGGTAATTTGAGATAAACAAATTGGTTAGGGTTAGGGCAAATGACTGGGGTAGGGCATAGATGCTAGATTGAGCTTTAACTAGGAGTGAGACCCAAAGACCAACCGGAGCGAGGCACTGGCTGGTTAGGGTTGAAGAAAAGAAACTGCCCCTCCCGAAGGAGGAACAGGGCGTGCACGGGCCATCAACCCCGATGGTCCGCAGCCTCACATCCCTCTACCTCCATAATTGTTTTTAAATTTGAAAGGTAAGTATTTTCTTTTTTACAGGTTCAAGGTAAGTATTTGTTTTTTTGCAGGTTCTGATTCACCGTGTCCGTTACTTGGTTTGGTGTTAATAAAGAATTTTCAATCCCAATTTGTTTTCTGTGTGGTCTTTTAATTTAGTTTTAACGTGTCTCTGATTTGAGCTCCCAAGGAAAACCAATAAAACACAAACCAAAACATGAAACAAAATCCCCCAAAATAACAAACTAAAACAACAAACTAACGTAAAATAGAAAAAATTAAATGAGTATGCCCTTGTCGCGACGTTTCGAAGTTGTTTCTTCTTCCTCAGGCGAGGGCATACTGAAGAGCACTGGGTTTGAGGCCCCTACATATACTCTCCCCTCTGATCCCGCCTCCTTGGCTTTCTTTGGCTTTCTTGTAATATCTTTTTTTTAGCTGTTTGCTTTTTTCCAATTCTGCCAGACTTTTTGGCTCTCATTTTTCCTTTTTTCTTTCTTTCTTCCTTTCCAGTCTTCTCCTCTTTCCCCTTTTAACTTTTCCTTTTTCATCATCCTTTTCTTCCCTTCTCTTAACCTCTGCCCTTTACCCTTCCTTTTGGCCTACATCTGACCTCTTTCTCTTCCGAATTTTGGGCTACTACAATGCCGACTTGGCTTTAATACTACACTCTCAACCCTGCTTGGGGAGGACTCAACCCGACTTGGGGAGTAAATTTAGAAAGGAGATGTGACTTTGGGTTAGGCTTTAGGTTTCAGCTGGGATTAGGATTACTTGGGCTTCAGATCAGTACTTGGGTAAGGTTTAAGATTTAATTTCCAGGAAAGAAGTAGAGTTAAGGATCAAAATTTCAAATTGTTTAGGGCCAGATTAGATCAGGGGGTATATACAATAGGGCTAAAATCCAAATTTAGGGTGGGTAATTTGAGATAAACAAATTGGTTAGGGTTAGGGCAAATGACTGGGGTAGGGCATAGATGCTAGATTGAGCTTTAACTAGGAGTGAGACCCAAAGACCAACCGGAGCGAGGCACTGGCTGGTTAGGGTTGAAGAAAAGAAACTGCCCCTCCCGAAGGAGGAACAGGGCGTGCACGGGCCATCAACCCCGATGGTCCGCAGCCTCACATCCCTCTACCTCCATAATTGTTTTTAAATTTGAAAGGTAAGTATTTTCTTTTTTACAGGTTCAAGGTAAGTATTTGTTTTTTTGCAGGTTCTGATTCACCGTGTCCGTTACTTGGTTTGGTGTTAATAAAGAATTTTCAATCCCAATTTGTTTTCTGTGTGGTCTTTTAATTTAGTTTTAACGTGTCTCTGATTTGAGCTCCCAAGGAAAACCAATAAAACACAAACCAAAACATGAAACAAAATCCCCCAAAATAACAAACTAAAACAACAAACTAACGTAAAATAGAAAAAATTAAATGAGTATGCCCTTGTCGCGACGTTTCGAAGTTGTTTCTTCTTCCTCAGGCGAGGGCATACTGAAGAGCACTGGGTTTGAGGCCCCTACATATACTCTCCCCTCTGATCCCGCCTCCTTGGCTTTCTTTGGCTTTCTTGTAATATCTTTTTTTTAGCTGTTTGCTTTTTTCCAATTCTGCCAGACTTTTTGGCTCTCATTTTTCCTTTTTTCTTTCTTTCTTCCTTTCCAGTCTTCTCCTCTTTCCCCTTTTAACTTTTCCTTTTTCATCATCCTTTTCTTCCCTTCTCTTAACCTCTGCCCTTTACCCTTCCTTTTGGCCTACATCTGACCTCTTTCTCTTCCGAATTTTGGGCTACTACAATGCCGACTTGGCTTTAATACTACACTCTCAACCCTGCTTGGGGAGGACTCAACCCGACTTGGGGAGTAAATTTAGAAAGGAGATGTGACTTTGGGTTAGGCTTTAGGTTTCAGCTGGGATTAGGATTACTTGGGCTTCAGATCAGTACTTGGGTAAGGTTTAAGATTTAATTTCCAGGAAAGAAGTAGAGTTAAGGATCAAAATTTCAAATTGTTTAGGGCCAGATTAGATCAGGGGGTATATACAATAGGGCTAAAATCCAAATTTAGGGTGGGTAATTTGAGATAAACAAATTGGTTAGGGTTAGGGCAAATGACTGGGGTAGGGCATAGATGCTAGATTGAGCTTTAACTAGGAGTGAGACCCAAAGACCAACCGGAGCGAGGCACTGGCTGGTTAGGGTTGAAGAAAAGAAACTGCCCCTCCCGAAGGAGGAACAGGGCGTGCACGGGCCATCAACCCCGATGGTCCGCAGCCTCACATCCCTCTACCTCCATAATTGTTTTTAAATTTGAAAGGTAAGTATTTTCTTTTTTACAGGTTCAAGGTAAGTATTTGTTTTTTTGCAGGTTCTGATTCACCGTGTCCGTTACTTGGTTTGGTGTTAATAAAGAATTTTCAATCCCAATTTGTTTTCTGTGTGGTCTTTTAATTTAGTTTTAACGTGTCTCTGATTTGAGCTCCCAAGGAAAACCAATAAAACACAAACCAAAACATGAAACAAAATCCCCCAAAATAACAAACTAAAACAACAAACTAACGTAAAATAGAAAAAATTAAATGAGTATGCCCTTGTCGCGACGTTTCGAAGTTGTTTCTTCTTCCTCAGGCGAGGGCATACTGAAGAGCACTGGGTTTGAGGCCCCTACATATACTCTCCCCTCTGATCCCGCCTCCTTGGCTTTCTTTGGCTTTCTTGTAATATCTTTTTTTTAGCTGTTTGCTTTTTTCCAATTCTGCCAGACTTTTTGGCTCTCATTTTTCCTTTTTTCTTTCTTTCTTCCTTTCCAGTCTTCTCCTCTTTCCCCTTTTAACTTTTCCTTTTTCATCATCCTTTTCTTCCCTTCTCTTAACCTCTGCCCTTTACCCTTCCTTTTGGCCTACATCTGACCTCTTTCTCTTCCGAATTTTGGGCTACTACAATGCCGACTTGGCTTTAATACTACACTCTCAACCCTGCTTGGGGAGGACTCAACCCGACTTGGGGAGTAAATTTAGAAAGGAGATGTGACTTTGGGTTAGGCTTTAGGTTTCAGCTGGGATTAGGATTACTTGGGCTTCAGATCAGTACTTGGGTAAGGTTTAAGATTTAATTTCCAGGAAAGAAGTAGAGTTAAGGATCAAAATTTCAAATTGTTTAGGGCCAGATTAGATCAGGGGGTATATACAATAGGGCTAAAATCCAAATTTAGGGTGGGTAATTTGAGATAAACAAATTGGTTAGGGTTAGGGCAAATGACTGGGGTAGGGCATAGATGCTAGATTGAGCTTTAACTAGGAGTGAGACCCAAAGACCAACCGGAGCGAGGCACTGGCTGGTTAGGGTTGAAGAAAAGAAACTGCCCCTCCCGAAGGAGGAACAGGGCGTGCACGGGCCATCAACCCCGATGGTCCGCAGCCTCACATCCCTCTACCTCCATAATTGTTTTTAAATTTGAAAGGTAAGTATTTTCTTTTTTACAGGTTCAAGGTAAGTATTTGTTTTTTTGCAGGTTCTGATTCACCGTGTCCGTTACTTGGTTTGGTGTTAATAAAGAATTTTCAATCCCAATTTGTTTTCTGTGTGGTCTTTTAATTTAGTTTTAACGTGTCTCTGATTTGAGCTCCCAAGGAAAACCAATAAAACACAAACCAAAACATGAAACAAAATCCCCCAAAATAACAAACTAAAACAACAAACTAACGTAAAATAGAAAAAATTAAATGAGTATGCCCTTGTCGCGACGTTTCGAAGTTGTTTCTTCTTCCTCAGGCGAGGGCATACTGAAGAGCACTGGGTTTGAGGCCCCTACATATACTCTCCCCTCTGATCCCGCCTCCTTGGCTTTCTTTGGCTTTCTTGTAATATCTTTTTTTTAGCTGTTTGCTTTTTTCCAATTCTGCCAGACTTTTTGGCTCTCATTTTTCCTTTTTTCTTTCTTTCTTCCTTTCCAGTCTTCTCCTCTTTCCCCTTTTAACTTTTCCTTTTTCATCATCCTTTTCTTCCCTTCTCTTAACCTCTGCCCTTTACCCTTCCTTTTGGCCTACATCTGACCTCTTTCTCTTCCGAATTTTGGGCTACTACAATGCCGACTTGGCTTTAATACTACACTCTCAACCCTGCTTGGGGAGGACTCAACCCGACTTGGGGAGTAAATTTAGAAAGGAGATGTGACTTTGGGTTAGGCTTTAGGTTTCAGCTGGGATTAGGATTACTTGGGCTTCAGATCAGTACTTGGGTAAGGTTTAAGATTTAATTTCCAGGAAAGAAGTAGAGTTAAGGATCAAAATTTCAAATTGTTTAGGGCCAGATTAGATCAGGGGGTATATACAATAGGGCTAAAATCCAAATTTAGGGTGGGTAATTTGAGATAAACAAATTGGTTAGGGTTAGGGCAAATGACTGGGGTAGGGCATAGATGCTAGATTGAGCTTTAACTAGGAGTGAGACCCAAAGACCAACCGGAGCGAGGCACTGGCTGGTTAGGGTTGAAGAAAAGAAACTGCCCCTCCCGAAGGAGGAACAGGGCGTGCACGGGCCATCAACCCCGATGGTCCGCAGCCTCACATCCCTCTACCTCCATAATTGTTTTTAAATTTGAAAGGTAAGTATTTTCTTTTTTACAGGTTCAAGGTAAGTATTTGTTTTTTTGCAGGTTCTGATTCACCGTGTCCGTTACTTGGTTTGGTGTTAATAAAGAATTTTCAATCCCAATTTGTTTTCTGTGTGGTCTTTTAATTTAGTTTTAACGTGTCTCTGATTTGAGCTCCCAAGGAAAACCAATAAAACACAAACCAAAACATGAAACAAAATCCCCCAAAATAACAAACTAAAACAACAAACTAACGTAAAATAGAAAAAATTAAATGAGTATGCCCTTGTCGCGACGTTTCGAAGTTGTTTCTTCTTCCTCAGGCGAGGGCATACTGAAGAGCACTGGGTTTGAGGCCCCTACATATACTCTCCCCTCTGATCCCGCCTCCTTGGCTTTCTTTGGCTTTCTTGTAATATCTTTTTTTTAGCTGTTTGCTTTTTTCCAATTCTGCCAGACTTTTTGGCTCTCATTTTTCCTTTTTTCTTTCTTTCTTCCTTTCCAGTCTTCTCCTCTTTCCCCTTTTAACTTTTCCTTTTTCATCATCCTTTTCTTCCCTTCTCTTAACCTCTGCCCTTTACCCTTCCTTTTGGCCTACATCTGACCTCTTTCTCTTCCGAATTTTGGGCTACTACAATGCCGACTTGGCTTTAATACTACACTCTCAACCCTGCTTGGGGAGGACTCAACCCGACTTGGGGAGTAAATTTAGAAAGGAGATGTGACTTTGGGTTAGGCTTTAGGTTTCAGCTGGGATTAGGATTACTTGGGCTTCAGATCAGTACTTGGGTAAGGTTTAAGATTTAATTTCCAGGAAAGAAGTAGAGTTAAGGATCAAAATTTCAAATTGTTTAGGGCCAGATTAGATCAGGGGGTATATACAATAGGGCTAAAATCCAAATTTAGGGTGGGTAATTTGAGATAAACAAATTGGTTAGGGTTAGGGCAAATGACTGGGGTAGGGCATAGATGCTAGATTGAGCTTTAACTAGGAGTGAGACCCAAAGACCAACCGGAGCGAGGCACTGGCTGGTTAGGGTTGAAGAAAAGAAACTGCCCCTCCCGAAGGAGGAACAGGGCGTGCACGGGCCATCAACCCCGATGGTCCGCAGCCTCACATCCCTCTACCTCCATAATTGTTTTTAAATTTGAAAGGTAAGTATTTTCTTTTTTACAGGTTCAAGGTAAGTATTTGTTTTTTTGCAGGTTCTGATTCACCGTGTCCGTTACTTGGTTTGGTGTTAATAAAGAATTTTCAATCCCAATTTGTTTTCTGTGTGGTCTTTTAATTTAGTTTTAACGTGTCTCTGATTTGAGCTCCCAAGGAAAACCAATAAAACACAAACCAAAACATGAAACAAAATCCCCCAAAATAACAAACTAAAACAACAAACTAACGTAAAATAGAAAAAATTAAATGAGTATGCCCTTGTCGCGACGTTTCGAAGTTGTTTCTTCTTCCTCAGGCGAGGGCATACTGAAGAGCACTGGGTTTGAGGCCCCTACATATACTCTCCCCTCTGATCCCGCCTCCTTGGCTTTCTTTGGCTTTCTTGTAATATCTTTTTTTTAGCTGTTTGCTTTTTTCCAATTCTGCCAGACTTTTTGGCTCTCATTTTTCCTTTTTTCTTTCTTTCTTCCTTTCCAGTCTTCTCCTCTTTCCCCTTTTAACTTTTCCTTTTTCATCATCCTTTTCTTCCCTTCTCTTAACCTCTGCCCTTTACCCTTCCTTTTGGCCTACATCTGACCTCTTTCTCTTCCGAATTTTGGGCTACTACAATGCCGACTTGGCTTTAATACTACACTCTCAACCCTGCTTGGGGAGGACTCAACCCGACTTGGGGAGTAAATTTAGAAAGGAGATGTGACTTTGGGTTAGGCTTTAGGTTTCAGCTGGGATTAGGATTACTTGGGCTTCAGATCAGTACTTGGGTAAGGTTTAAGATTTAATTTCCAGGAAAGAAGTAGAGTTAAGGATCAAAATTTCAAATTGTTTAGGGCCAGATTAGATCAGGGGGTATATACAATAGGGCTAAAATCCAAATTTAGGGTGGGTAATTTGAGATAAACAAATTGGTTAGGGTTAGGGCAAATGACTGGGGTAGGGCATAGATGCTAGATTGAGCTTTAACTAGGAGTGAGACCCAAAGACCAACCGGAGCGAGGCACTGGCTGGTTAGGGTTGAAGAAAAGAAACTGCCCCTCCCGAAGGAGGAACAGGGCGTGCACGGGCCATCAACCCCGATGGTCCGCAGCCTCACATCCCTCTACCTCCATAATTGTTTTTAAATTTGAAAGGTAAGTATTTTCTTTTTTACAGGTTCAAGGTAAGTATTTGTTTTTTTGCAGGTTCTGATTCACCGTGTCCGTTACTTGGTTTGGTGTTAATAAAGAATTTTCAATCCCAATTTGTTTTCTGTGTGGTCTTTTAATTTAGTTTTAACGTGTCTCTGATTTGAGCTCCCAAGGAAAACCAATAAAACACAAACCAAAACATGAAACAAAATCCCCCAAAATAACAAACTAAAACAACAAACTAACGTAAAATAGAAAAAATTAAATGAGTATGCCCTTGTCGCGACGTTTCGAAGTTGTTTCTTCTTCCTCAGGCGAGGGCATACTGAAGAGCACTGGGTTTGAGGCCCCTACATATACTCTCCCCTCTGATCCCGCCTCCTTGGCTTTCTTTGGCTTTCTTGTAATATCTTTTTTTTAGCTGTTTGCTTTTTTCCAATTCTGCCAGACTTTTTGGCTCTCATTTTTCCTTTTTTCTTTCTTTCTTCCTTTCCAGTCTTCTCCTCTTTCCCCTTTTAACTTTTCCTTTTTCATCATCCTTTTCTTCCCTTCTCTTAACCTCTGCCCTTTACCCTTCCTTTTGGCCTACATCTGACCTCTTTCTCTTCCGAATTTTGGGCTACTACAATGCCGACTTGGCTTTAATACTACACTCTCAACCCTGCTTGGGGAGGACTCAACCCGACTTGGGGAGTAAATTTAGAAAGGAGATGTGACTTTGGGTTAGGCTTTAGGTTTCAGCTGGGATTAGGATTACTTGGGCTTCAGATCAGTACTTGGGTAAGGTTTAAGATTTAATTTCCAGGAAAGAAGTAGAGTTAAGGATCAAAATTTCAAATTGTTTAGGGCCAGATTAGATCAGGGGGTATATACAATAGGGCTAAAATCCAAATTTAGGGTGGGTAATTTGAGATAAACAAATTGGTTAGGGTTAGGGCAAATGACTGGGGTAGGGCATAGATGCTAGATTGAGCTTTAACTAGGAGTGAGACCCAAAGACCAACCGGAGCGAGGCACTGGCTGGTTAGGGTTGAAGAAAAGAAACTGCCCCTCCCGAAGGAGGAACAGGGCGTGCACGGGCCATCAACCCCGATGGTCCGCAGCCTCACATCCCTCTACCTCCATAATTGTTTTTAAATTTGAAAGGTAAGTATTTTCTTTTTTACAGGTTCAAGGTAAGTATTTGTTTTTTTGCAGGTTCTGATTCACCGTGTCCGTTACTTGGTTTGGTGTTAATAAAGAATTTTCAATCCCAATTTGTTTTCTGTGTGGTCTTTTAATTTAGTTTTAACGTGTCTCTGATTTGAGCTCCCAAGGAAAACCAATAAAACACAAACCAAAACATGAAACAAAATCCCCCAAAATAACAAACTAAAACAACAAACTAACGTAAAATAGAAAAAATTAAATGAGTATGCCCTTGTCGCGACGTTTCGAAGTTGTTTCTTCTTCCTCAGGCGAGGGCATACTGAAGAGCACTGGGTTTGAGGCCCCTACATATACTCTCCCCTCTGATCCCGCCTCCTTGGCTTTCTTTGGCTTTCTTGTAATATCTTTTTTTTAGCTGTTTGCTTTTTTCCAATTCTGCCAGACTTTTTGGCTCTCATTTTTCCTTTTTTCTTTCTTTCTTCCTTTCCAGTCTTCTCCTCTTTCCCCTTTTAACTTTTCCTTTTTCATCATCCTTTTCTTCCCTTCTCTTAACCTCTGCCCTTTACCCTTCCTTTTGGCCTACATCTGACCTCTTTCTCTTCCGAATTTTGGGCTACTACAATGCCGACTTGGCTTTAATACTACACTCTCAACCCTGCTTGGGGAGGACTCAACCCGACTTGGGGAGTAAATTTAGAAAGGAGATGTGACTTTGGGTTAGGCTTTAGGTTTCAGCTGGGATTAGGATTACTTGGGCTTCAGATCAGTACTTGGGTAAGGTTTAAGATTTAATTTCCAGGAAAGAAGTAGAGTTAAGGATCAAAATTTCAAATTGTTTAGGGCCAGATTAGATCAGGGGGTATATACAATAGGGCTAAAATCCAAATTTAGGGTGGGTAATTTGAGATAAACAAATTGGTTAGGGTTAGGGCAAATGACTGGGGTAGGGCATAGATGCTAGATTGAGCTTTAACTAGGAGTGAGACCCAAAGACCAACCGGAGCGAGGCACTGGCTGGTTAGGGTTGAAGAAAAGAAACTGCCCCTCCCGAAGGAGGAACAGGGCGTGCACGGGCCATCAACCCCGATGGTCCGCAGCCTCACATCCCTCTACCTCCATAATTGTTTTTAAATTTGAAAGGTAAGTATTTTCTTTTTTACAGGTTCAAGGTAAGTATTTGTTTTTTTGCAGGTTCTGATTCACCGTGTCCGTTACTTGGTTTGGTGTTAATAAAGAATTTTCAATCCCAATTTGTTTTCTGTGTGGTCTTTTAATTTAGTTTTAACGTGTCTCTGATTTGAGCTCCCAAGGAAAACCAATAAAACACAAACCAAAACATGAAACAAAATCCCCCAAAATAACAAACTAAAACAACAAACTAACGTAAAATAGAAAAAATTAAATGAGTATGCCCTTGTCGCGACGTTTCGAAGTTGTTTCTTCTTCCTCAGGCGAGGGCATACTGAAGAGCACTGGGTTTGAGGCCCCTACATATACTCTCCCCTCTGATCCCGCCTCCTTGGCTTTCTTTGGCTTTCTTGTAATATCTTTTTTTTAGCTGTTTGCTTTTTTCCAATTCTGCCAGACTTTTTGGCTCTCATTTTTCCTTTTTTCTTTCTTTCTTCCTTTCCAGTCTTCTCCTCTTTCCCCTTTTAACTTTTCCTTTTTCATCATCCTTTTCTTCCCTTCTCTTAACCTCTGCCCTTTACCCTTCCTTTTGGCCTACATCTGACCTCTTTCTCTTCCGAATTTTGGGCTACTACAATGCCGACTTGGCTTTAATACTACACTCTCAACCCTGCTTGGGGAGGACTCAACCCGACTTGGGGAGTAAATTTAGAAAGGAGATGTGACTTTGGGTTAGGCTTTAGGTTTCAGCTGGGATTAGGATTACTTGGGCTTCAGATCAGTACTTGGGTAAGGTTTAAGATTTAATTTCCAGGAAAGAAGTAGAGTTAAGGATCAAAATTTCAAATTGTTTAGGGCCAGATTAGATCAGGGGGTATATACAATAGGGCTAAAATCCAAATTTAGGGTGGGTAATTTGAGATAAACAAATTGGTTAGGGTTAGGGCAAATGACTGGGGTAGGGCATAGATGCTAGATTGAGCTTTAACTAGGAGTGAGACCCAAAGACCAACCGGAGCGAGGCACTGGCTGGTTAGGGTTGAAGAAAAGAAACTGCCCCTCCCGAAGGAGGAACAGGGCGTGCACGGGCCATCAACCCCGATGGTCCGCAGCCTCACATCCCTCTACCTCCATAATTGTTTTTAAATTTGAAAGGTAAGTATTTTCTTTTTTACAGGTTCAAGGTAAGTATTTGTTTTTTTGCAGGTTCTGATTCACCGTGTCCGTTACTTGGTTTGGTGTTAATAAAGAATTTTCAATCCCAATTTGTTTTCTGTGTGGTCTTTTAATTTAGTTTTAACGTGTCTCTGATTTGAGCTCCCAAGGAAAACCAATAAAACACAAACCAAAACATGAAACAAAATCCCCCAAAATAACAAACTAAAACAACAAACTAACGTAAAATAGAAAAAATTAAATGAGTATGCCCTTGTCGCGACGTTTCGAAGTTGTTTCTTCTTCCTCAGGCGAGGGCATACTGAAGAGCACTGGGTTTGAGGCCCCTACATATACTCTCCCCTCTGATCCCGCCTCCTTGGCTTTCTTTGGCTTTCTTGTAATATCTTTTTTTTAGCTGTTTGCTTTTTTCCAATTCTGCCAGACTTTTTGGCTCTCATTTTTCCTTTTTTCTTTCTTTCTTCCTTTCCAGTCTTCTCCTCTTTCCCCTTTTAACTTTTCCTTTTTCATCATCCTTTTCTTCCCTTCTCTTAACCTCTGCCCTTTACCCTTCCTTTTGGCCTACATCTGACCTCTTTCTCTTCCGAATTTTGGGCTACTACAATGCCGACTTGGCTTTAATACTACACTCTCAACCCTGCTTGGGGAGGACTCAACCCGACTTGGGGAGTAAATTTAGAAAGGAGATGTGACTTTGGGTTAGGCTTTAGGTTTCAGCTGGGATTAGGATTACTTGGGCTTCAGATCAGTACTTGGGTAAGGTTTAAGATTTAATTTCCAGGAAAGAAGTAGAGTTAAGGATCAAAATTTCAAATTGTTTAGGGCCAGATTAGATCAGGGGGTATATACAATAGGGCTAAAATCCAAATTTAGGGTGGGTAATTTGAGATAAACAAATTGGTTAGGGTTAGGGCAAATGACTGGGGTAGGGCATAGATGCTAGATTGAGCTTTAACTAGGAGTGAGACCCAAAGACCAACCGGAGCGAGGCACTGGCTGGTTAGGGTTGAAGAAAAGAAACTGCCCCTCCCGAAGGAGGAACAGGGCGTGCACGGGCCATCAACCCCGATGGTCCGCAGCCTCACATCCCTCTACCTCCATAATTGTTTTTAAATTTGAAAGGTAAGTATTTTCTTTTTTACAGGTTCAAGGTAAGTATTTGTTTTTTTGCAGGTTCTGATTCACCGTGTCCGTTACTTGGTTTGGTGTTAATAAAGAATTTTCAATCCCAATTTGTTTTCTGTGTGGTCTTTTAATTTAGTTTTAACGTGTCTCTGATTTGAGCTCCCAAGGAAAACCAATAAAACACAAACCAAAACATGAAACAAAATCCCCCAAAATAACAAACTAAAACAACAAACTAACGTAAAATAGAAAAAATTAAATGAGTATGCCCTTGTCGCGACGTTTCGAAGTTGTTTCTTCTTCCTCAGGCGAGGGCATACTGAAGAGCACTGGGTTTGAGGCCCCTACATATACTCTCCCCTCTGATCCCGCCTCCTTGGCTTTCTTTGGCTTTCTTGTAATATCTTTTTTTTAGCTGTTTGCTTTTTTCCAATTCTGCCAGACTTTTTGGCTCTCATTTTTCCTTTTTTCTTTCTTTCTTCCTTTCCAGTCTTCTCCTCTTTCCCCTTTTAACTTTTCCTTTTTCATCATCCTTTTCTTCCCTTCTCTTAACCTCTGCCCTTTACCCTTCCTTTTGGCCTACATCTGACCTCTTTCTCTTCCGAATTTTGGGCTACTACAATGCCGACTTGGCTTTAATACTACACTCTCAACCCTGCTTGGGGAGGACTCAACCCGACTTGGGGAGTAAATTTAGAAAGGAGATGTGACTTTGGGTTAGGCTTTAGGTTTCAGCTGGGATTAGGATTACTTGGGCTTCAGATCAGTACTTGGGTAAGGTTTAAGATTTAATTTCCAGGAAAGAAGTAGAGTTAAGGATCAAAATTTCAAATTGTTTAGGGCCAGATTAGATCAGGGGGTATATACAATAGGGCTAAAATCCAAATTTAGGGTGGGTAATTTGAGATAAACAAATTGGTTAGGGTTAGGGCAAATGACTGGGGTAGGGCATAGATGCTAGATTGAGCTTTAACTAGGAGTGAGACCCAAAGACCAACCGGAGCGAGGCACTGGCTGGTTAGGGTTGAAGAAAAGAAACTGCCCCTCCCGAAGGAGGAACAGGGCGTGCACGGGCCATCAACCCCGATGGTCCGCAGCCTCACATCCCTCTACCTCCATAATTGTTTTTAAATTTGAAAGGTAAGTATTTTCTTTTTTACAGGTTCAAGGTAAGTATTTGTTTTTTTGCAGGTTCTGATTCACCGTGTCCGTTACTTGGTTTGGTGTTAATAAAGAATTTTCAATCCCAATTTGTTTTCTGTGTGGTCTTTTAATTTAGTTTTAACGTGTCTCTGATTTGAGCTCCCAAGGAAAACCAATAAAACACAAACCAAAACATGAAACAAAATCCCCCAAAATAACAAACTAAAACAACAAACTAACGTAAAATAGAAAAAATTAAATGAGTATGCCCTTGTCGCGACGTTTCGAAGTTGTTTCTTCTTCCTCAGGCGAGGGCATACTGAAGAGCACTGGGTTTGAGGCCCCTACATATACTCTCCCCTCTGATCCCGCCTCCTTGGCTTTCTTTGGCTTTCTTGTAATATCTTTTTTTTAGCTGTTTGCTTTTTTCCAATTCTGCCAGACTTTTTGGCTCTCATTTTTCCTTTTTTCTTTCTTTCTTCCTTTCCAGTCTTCTCCTCTTTCCCCTTTTAACTTTTCCTTTTTCATCATCCTTTTCTTCCCTTCTCTTAACCTCTGCCCTTTACCCTTCCTTTTGGCCTACATCTGACCTCTTTCTCTTCCGAATTTTGGGCTACTACAATGCCGACTTGGCTTTAATACTACACTCTCAACCCTGCTTGGGGAGGACTCAACCCGACTTGGGGAGTAAATTTAGAAAGGAGATG
Source organism: Rhamphochromis longiceps (assembly GCF_057381845.1). Classification (NCBI taxonomy): domain Eukaryota; kingdom Metazoa; phylum Chordata; class Actinopteri; order Cichliformes; family Cichlidae; genus Rhamphochromis; species Rhamphochromis longiceps. The sequence continues at coordinate 36,862,023 of NC_140566.1, forward strand.
TGACTTTGGGTTAGGCTTTAGGTTTCAGCTGGGATTAGGATTACTTGGGCTTCAGATCAGTACTTGGGTAAGGTTTAAGATTTAATTTCCAGGAAAGAAGTAGAGTTAAGGATCAAAATTTCAAATTGTTTAGGGCCAGATTAGATCAGGGGGTATATACAATAGGGCTAAAATCCAAATTTAGTGTGGGTAATTTGAGATAAACAAATTGGTTAGGGTTAGGGCAAATGACTGGGGTAGGGCATAGATGCTAGATTGAGCTTTAACTAGGAGTGAGACCCAAAGACCAACCGGAGCGAGGCACTGGCTGGTTAGGGTTGAAGAAAAGAAACTGCCCCTCCCGAAGGAGGAACAGGGCGTGCACGGGCCATCAACCCCGATGGTCCGCAGCCTCACATCCCTCTACCTCCATAATTGTTTTTAAATTTGAAAGGTAAGTATTTTCTTTTTTACAGGTTCAAGGTAAGTATTTGTTTTTTTGCAGGTTCTGATTCACCGTGTCCGTTACTTGGTTTGGTGTTAATAAAGAATTTTCAATCCCAATTTGTTTTCTGTGTGGTCTTTTAATTTAGTTTTAACGTGTCTCTGATTTGAGCTCCCAAGGAAAACCAATAAAACACAAACCAAAACATGAAACAAAATCCCCCAAAATAACAAACTAAAACAACAAACTAACGTAAAATAGAAAAAATTAAATGAGTATGCCCTTGTCGCGACGTTTCGAAGTTGTTTCTTCTTCCTCAGGCGAGGGCATACTGAAGAGCACTGGGTTTGAGGCCCCTACATATACTCTCCCCTCTGATCCCGCCTCCTTGGCTTTCTTTGGCTTTCTTGTAATATCTTTTTTTTAGCTGTTTGCTTTTTTCCAATTCTGCCAGACTTTTTGGCTCTCATTTTTCCTTTTTTCTTTCTTTCTTCCTTTCCAGTCTTCTCCTCTTTCCCCTTTTAACTTTTCCTTTTTCATCATCCTTTTCTTCCCTTCTCTTAACCTCTGCCCTTTACCCTTCCTTTTGGCCTACATCTGACCTCTTTCTCTTCCGAATTTTGGGCTACTACAATGCCGACTTGGCTTTAATACTACACTCTCAACCCTGCTTGGGGAGGACTCAACCCGACTTGGGGAGTAAATTTAGAAAGGAGATGTGACTTTGGGTTAGGCTTTAGGTTTCAGCTGGGATTAGGATTACTTGGGCTTCAGATCAGTACTTGGGTAAGGTTTAAGATTTAATTTCCAGGAAAGAAGTAGAGTTAAGGATCAAAATTTCAAATTGTTTAGGGCCAGATTAGATCAGGGGGTATATACAATAGGGCTAAAATCCAAATTTAGGGTGGGTAATTTGAGATAAACAAATTGGTTAGGGTTAGGGCAAATGACTGGGGTAGGGCATAGATGCTAGATTGAGCTTTAACTAGGAGTGAGACCCAAAGACCAACCGGAGCGAGGCACTGGCTGGTTAGGGTTGAAGAAAAGAAACTGCCCCTCCCGAAGGAGGAACAGGGCGTGCACGGGCCATCAACCCCGATGGTCCGCAGCCTCACATCCCTCTACCTCCATAATTGTTTTTAAATTTGAAAGGTAAGTATTTTCTTTTTTACAGGTTCAAGGTAAGTATTTGTTTTTTTGCAGGTTCTGATTCACCGTGTCCGTTACTTGGTTTGGTGTTAATAAAGAATTTTCAATCCCAATTTGTTTTCTGTGTGGTCTTTTAATTTAGTTTTAACGTGTCTCTGATTTGAGCTCCCAAGGAAAACCAATAAAACACAAACCAAAACATGAAACAAAATCCCCCAAAATAACAAACTAAAACAACAAACTAACGTAAAATAGAAAAAATTAAATGAGTATGCCCTTGTCGCGACGTTTCGAAGTTGTTTCTTCTTCCTCAGGCGAGGGCATACTGAAGAGCACTGGGTTTGAGGCCCCTACATATACTCTCCCCTCTGATCCCGCCTCCTTGGCTTTCTTTGGCTTTCTTGTAATATCTTTTTTTTAGCTGTTTGCTTTTTTCCAATTCTGCCAGACTTTTTGGCTCTCATTTTTCCTTTTTTCTTTCTTTCTTCCTTTCCAGTCTTCTCCTCTTTCCCCTTTTAACTTTTCCTTTTTCATCATCCTTTTCTTCCCTTCTCTTAACCTCTGCCCTTTACCCTTCCTTTTGGCCTACATCTGACCTCTTTCTCTTCCGAATTTTGGGCTACTACAATGCCGACTTGGCTTTAATACTACACTCTCAACCCTGCTTGGGGAGGACTCAACCCGACTTGGGGAGTAAATTTAGAAAGGAGATGTGACTTTGGGTTAGGCTTTAGGTTTCAGCTGGGATTAGGATTACTTGGGCTTCAGATCAGTACTTGGGTAAGGTTTAAGATTTAATTTCCAGGAAAGAAGTAGAGTTAAGGATCAAAATTTCAAATTGTTTAGGGCCAGATTAGATCAGGGGGTATATACAATAGGGCTAAAATCCAAATTTAGGGTGGGTAATTTGAGATAAACAAATTGGTTAGGGTTAGGGCAAATGACTGGGGTAGGGCATAGATGCTAGATTGAGCTTTAACTAGGAGTGAGACCCAAAGACCAACCGGAGCGAGGCACTGGCTGGTTAGGGTTGAAGAAAAGAAACTGCCCCTCCCGAAGGAGGAACAGGGCGTGCACGGGCCATCAACCCCGATGGTCCGCAGCCTCACATCCCTCTACCTCCATAATTGTTTTTAAATTTGAAAGGTAAGTATTTTCTTTTTTACAGGTTCAAGGTAAGTATTTGTTTTTTTGCAGGTTCTGATTCACCGTGTCCGTTACTTGGTTTGGTGTTAATAAAGAATTTTCAATCCCAATTTGTTTTCTGTGTGGTCTTTTAATTTAGTTTTAACGTGTCTCTGATTTGAGCTCCCAAGGAAAACCAATAAAACACAAACCAAAACATGAAACAAAATCCCCCAAAATAACAAACTAAAACAACAAACTAACGTAAAATAGAAAAAATTAAATGAGTATGCCCTTGTCGCGACGTTTCGAAGTTGTTTCTTCTTCCTCAGGCGAGGGCATACTGAAGAGCACTGGGTTTGAGGCCCCTACATATACTCTCCCCTCTGATCCCGCCTCCTTGGCTTTCTTTGGCTTTCTTGTAATATCTTTTTTTTAGCTGTTTGCTTTTTTCCAATTCTGCCAGACTTTTTGGCTCTCATTTTTCCTTTTTTCTTTCTTTCTTCCTTTCCAGTCTTCTCCTCTTTCCCCTTTTAACTTTTCCTTTTTCATCATCCTTTTCTTCCCTTCTCTTAACCTCTGCCCTTTACCCTTCCTTTTGGCCTACATCTGACCTCTTTCTCTTCCGAATTTTGGGCTACTACAATGCCGACTTGGCTTTAATACTACACTCTCAACCCTGCTTGGGGAGGACTCAACCCGACTTGGGGAGTAAATTTAGAAAGGAGATGTGACTTTGGGTTAGGCTTTAGGTTTCAGCTGGGATTAGGATTACTTGGGCTTCAGATCAGTACTTGGGTAAGGTTTAAGATTTAATTTCCAGGAAAGAAGTAGAGTTAAGGATCAAAATTTCAAATTGTTTAGGGCCAGATTAGATCAGGGGGTATATACAATAGGGCTAAAATCCAAATTTAGGGTGGGTAATTTGAGATAAACAAATTGGTTAGGGTTAGGGCAAATGACTGGGGTAGGGCATAGATGCTAGATTGAGCTTTAACTAGGAGTGAGACCCAAAGACCAACCGGAGCGAGGCACTGGCTGGTTAGGGTTGAAGAAAAGAAACTGCCCCTCCCGAAGGAGGAACAGGGCGTGCACGGGCCATCAACCCCGATGGTCCGCAGCCTCACATCCCTCTACCTCCATAATTGTTTTTAAATTTGAAAGGTAAGTATTTTCTTTTTTACAGGTTCAAGGTAAGTATTTGTTTTTTTGCAGGTTCTGATTCACCGTGTCCGTTACTTGGTTTGGTGTTAATAAAGAATTTTCAATCCCAATTTGTTTTCTGTGTGGTCTTTTAATTTAGTTTTAACGTGTCTCTGATTTGAGCTCCCAAGGAAAACCAATAAAACACAAACCAAAACATGAAACAAAATCCCCCAAAATAACAAACTAAAACAACAAACTAACGTAAAATAGAAAAAATTAAATGAGTATGCCCTTGTCGCGACGTTTCGAAGTTGTTTCTTCTTCCTCAGGCGAGGGCATACTGAAGAGCACTGGGTTTGAGGCCCCTACATATACTCTCCCCTCTGATCCCGCCTCCTTGGCTTTCTTTGGCTTTCTTGTAATATCTTTTTTTTAGCTGTTTGCTTTTTTCCAATTCTGCCAGACTTTTTGGCTCTCATTTTTCCTTTTTTCTTTCTTTCTTCCTTTCCAGTCTTCTCCTCTTTCCCCTTTTAACTTTTCCTTTTTCATCATCCTTTTCTTCCCTTCTCTTAACCTCTGCCCTTTACCCTTCCTTTTGGCCTACATCTGACCTCTTTCTCTTCCGAATTTTGGGCTACTACAATGCCGACTTGGCTTTAATACTACACTCTCAACCCTGCTTGGGGAGGACTCAACCCGACTTGGGGAGTAAATTTAGAAAGGAGATGTGACTTTGGGTTAGGCTTTAGGTTTCAGCTGGGATTAGGATTACTTGGGCTTCAGATCAGTACTTGGGTAAGGTTTAAGATTTAATTTCCAGGAAAGAAGTAGAGTTAAGGATCAAAATTTCAAATTGTTTAGGGCCAGATTAGATCAGGGGGTATATACAATAGGGCTAAAATCCAAATTTAGGGTGGGTAATTTGAGATAAACAAATTGGTTAGGGTTAGGGCAAATGACTGGGGTAGGGCATAGATGCTAGATTGAGCTTTAACTAGGAGTGAGACCCAAAGACCAACCGGAGCGAGGCACTGGCTGGTTAGGGTTGAAGAAAAGAAACTGCCCCTCCCGAAGGAGGAACAGGGCGTGCACGGGCCATCAACCCCGATGGTCCGCAGCCTCACATCCCTCTACCTCCATAATTGTTTTTAAATTTGAAAGGTAAGTATTTTCTTTTTTACAGGTTCAAGGTAAGTATTTGTTTTTTTGCAGGTTCTGATTCACCGTGTCCGTTACTTGGTTTGGTGTTAATAAAGAATTTTCAATCCCAATTTGTTTTCTGTGTGGTCTTTTAATTTAGTTTTAACGTGTCTCTGATTTGAGCTCCCAAGGAAAACCAATAAAACACAAACCAAAACATGAAACAAAATCCCCCAAAATAACAAACTAAAACAACAAACTAACGTAAAATAGAAAAAATTAAATGAGTATGCCCTTGTCGCGACGTTTCGAAGTTGTTTCTTCTTCCTCAGGCGAGGGCATACTGAAGAGCACTGGGTTTGAGGCCCCTACATATACTCTCCCCTCTGATCCCGCCTCCTTGGCTTTCTTTGGCTTTCTTGTAATATCTTTTTTTTAGCTGTTTGCTTTTTTCCAATTCTGCCAGACTTTTTGGCTCTCATTTTTCCTTTTTTCTTTCTTTCTTCCTTTCCAGTCTTCTCCTCTTTCCCCTTTTAACTTTTCCTTTTTCATCATCCTTTTCTTCCCTTCTCTTAACCTCTGCCCTTTACCCTTCCTTTTGGCCTACATCTGACCTCTTTCTCTTCCGAATTTTGGGCTACTACAATGCCGACTTGGCTTTAATACTACACTCTCAACCCTGCTTGGGGAGGACTCAACCCGACTTGGGGAGTAAATTTAGAAAGGAGATGTGACTTTGGGTTAGGCTTTAGGTTTCAGCTGGGATTAGGATTACTTGGGCTTCAGATCAGTACTTGGGTAAGGTTTAAGATTTAATTTCCAGGAAAGAAGTAGAGTTAAGGATCAAAATTTCAAATTGTTTAGGGCCAGATTAGATCAGGGGGTATATACAATAGGGCTAAAATCCAAATTTAGGGTGGGTAATTTGAGATAAACAAATTGGTTAGGGTTAGGGCAAATGACTGGGGTAGGGCATAGATGCTAGATTGAGCTTTAACTAGGAGTGAGACCCAAAGACCAACCGGAGCGAGGCACTGGCTGGTTAGGGTTGAAGAAAAGAAACTGCCCCTCCCGAAGGAGGAACAGGGCGTGCACGGGCCATCAACCCCGATGGTCCGCAGCCTCACATCCCTCTACCTCCATAATTGTTTTTAAATTTGAAAGGTAAGTATTTTCTTTTTTACAGGTTCAAGGTAAGTATTTGTTTTTTTGCAGGTTCTGATTCACCGTGTCCGTTACTTGGTTTGGTGTTAATAAAGAATTTTCAATCCCAATTTGTTTTCTGTGTGGTCTTTTAATTTAGTTTTAACGTGTCTCTGATTTGAGCTCCCAAGGAAAACCAATAAAACACAAACCAAAACATGAAACAAAATCCCCCAAAATAACAAACTAAAACAACAAACTAACGTAAAATAGAAAAAATTAAATGAGTATGCCCTTGTCGCGACGTTTCGAAGTTGTTTCTTCTTCCTCAGGCGAGGGCATACTGAAGAGCACTGGGTTTGAGGCCCCTACATATACTCTCCCCTCTGATCCCGCCTCCTTGGCTTTCTTTGGCTTTCTTGTAATATCTTTTTTTTAGCTGTTTGCTTTTTTCCAATTCTGCCAGACTTTTTGGCTCTCATTTTTCCTTTTTTCTTTCTTTCTTCCTTTCCAGTCTTCTCCTCTTTCCCCTTTTAACTTTTCCTTTTTCATCATCCTTTTCTTCCCTTCTCTTAACCTCTGCCCTTTACCCTTCCTTTTGGCCTACATCTGACCTCTTTCTCTTCCGAATTTTGGGCTACTACAATGCCGACTTGGCTTTAATACTACACTCTCAACCCTGCTTGGGGAGGACTCAACCCGACTTGGGGAGTAAATTTAGAAAGGAGATGTGACTTTGGGTTAGGCTTTAGGTTTCAGCTGGGATTAGGATTACTTGGGCTTCAGATCAGTACTTGGGTAAGGTTTAAGATTTAATTTCCAGGAAAGAAGTAGAGTTAAGGATCAAAATTTCAAATTGTTTAGGGCCAGATTAGATCAGGGGGTATATACAATAGGGCTAAAATCCAAATTTAGGGTGGGTAATTTGAGATAAACAAATTGGTTAGGGTTAGGGCAAATGACTGGGGTAGGGCATAGATGCTAGATTGAGCTTTAACTAGGAGTGAGACCCAAAGACCAACCGGAGCGAGGCACTGGCTGGTTAGGGTTGAAGAAAAGAAACTGCCCCTCCCGAAGGAGGAACAGGGCGTGCACGGGCCATCAACCCCGATGGTCCGCAGCCTCACATCCCTCTACCTCCATAATTGTTTTTAAATTTGAAAGGTAAGTATTTTCTTTTTTACAGGTTCAAGGTAAGTATTTGTTTTTTTGCAGGTTCTGATTCACCGTGTCCGTTACTTGGTTTGGTGTTAATAAAGAATTTTCAATCCCAATTTGTTTTCTGTGTGGTCTTTTAATTTAGTTTTAACGTGTCTCTGATTTGAGCTCCCAAGGAAAACCAATAAAACACAAACCAAAACATGAAACAAAATCCCCCAAAATAACAAACTAAAACAACAAACTAACGTAAAATAGAAAAAATTAAATGAGTATGCCCTTGTCGCGACGTTTCGAAGTTGTTTCTTCTTCCTCAGGCGAGGGCATACTGAAGAGCACTGGGTTTGAGGCCCCTACATATACTCTCCCCTCTGATCCCGCCTCCTTGGCTTTCTTTGGCTTTCTTGTAATATCTTTTTTTTAGCTGTTTGCTTTTTTCCAATTCTGCCAGACTTTTTGGCTCTCATTTTTCCTTTTTTCTTTCTTTCTTCCTTTCCAGTCTTCTCCTCTTTCCCCTTTTAACTTTTCCTTTTTCATCATCCTTTTCTTCCCTTCTCTTAACCTCTGCCCTTTACCCTTCCTTTTGGCCTACATCTGACCTCTTTCTCTTCCGAATTTTGGGCTACTACAATGCCGACTTGGCTTTAATACTACACTCTCAACCCTGCTTGGGGAGGACTCAACCCGACTTGGGGAGTAAATTTAGAAAGGAGATGTGACTTTGGGTTAGGCTTTAGGTTTCAGCTGGGATTAGGATTACTTGGGCTTCAGATCAGTACTTGGGTAAGGTTTAAGATTTAATTTCCAGGAAAGAAGTAGAGTTAAGGATCAAAATTTCAAATTGTTTAGGGCCAGATTAGATCAGGGGGTATATACAATAGGGCTAAAATCCAAATTTAGGGTGGGTAATTTGAGATAAACAAATTGGTTAGGGTTAGGGCAAATGACTGGGGTAGGGCATAGATGCTAGATTGAGCTTTAACTAGGAGTGAGACCCAAAGACCAACCGGAGCGAGGCACTGGCTGGTTAGGGTTGAAGAAAAGAAACTGCCCCTCCCGAAGGAGGAACAGGGCGTGCACGGGCCATCAACCCCGATGGTCCGCAGCCTCACATCCCTCTACCTCCATAATTGTTTTTAAATTTGAAAGGTAAGTATTTTCTTTTTTACAGGTTCAAGGTAAGTATTTGTTTTTTTGCAGGTTCTGATTCACCGTGTCCGTTACTTGGTTTGGTGTTAATAAAGAATTTTCAATCCCAATTTGTTTTCTGTGTGGTCTTTTAATTTAGTTTTAACGTGTCTCTGATTTGAGCTCCCAAGGAAAACCAATAAAACACAAACCAAAACATGAAACAAAATCCCCCAAAATAACAAACTAAAACAACAAACTAACGTAAAATAGAAAAAATTAAATGAGTATGCCCTTGTCGCGACGTTTCGAAGTTGTTTCTTCTTCCTCAGGCGAGGGCATACTGAAGAGCACTGGGTTTGAGGCCCCTACATATACTCTCCCCTCTGATCCCGCCTCCTTGGCTTTCTTTGGCTTTCTTGTAATATCTTTTTTTTAGCTGTTTGCTTTTTTCCAATTCTGCCAGACTTTTTGGCTCTCATTTTTCCTTTTTTCTTTCTTTCTTCCTTTCCAGTCTTCTCCTCTTTCCCCTTTTAACTTTTCCTTTTTCATCATCCTTTTCTTCCCTTCTCTTAACCTCTGCCCTTTACCCTTCCTTTTGGCCTACATCTGACCTCTTTCTCTTCCGAATTTTGGGCTACTACAATGCCGACTTGGCTTTAATACTACACTCTCAACCCTGCTTGGGGAGGACTCAACCCGACTTGGGGAGTAAATTTAGAAAGGAGATGTGACTTTGGGTTAGGCTTTAGGTTTCAGCTGGGATTAGGATTACTTGGGCTTCAGATCAGTACTTGGGTAAGGTTTAAGATTTAATTTCCAGGAAAGAAGTAGAGTTAAGGATCAAAATTTCAAATTGTTTAGGGCCAGATTAGATCAGGGGGTATATACAATAGGGCTAAAATCCAAATTTAGGGTGGGTAATTTGAGATAAACAAATTGGTTAGGGTTAGGGCAAATGACTGGGGTAGGGCATAGATGCTAGATTGAGCTTTAACTAGGAGTGAGACCCAAAGACCAACCGGAGCGAGGCACTGGCTGGTTAGGGTTGAAGAAAAGAAACTGCCCCTCCCGAAGGAGGAACAGGGCGTGCACGGGCCATCAACCCCGATGGTCCGCAGCCTCACATCCCTCTACCTCCATAATTGTTTTTAAATTTGAAAGGTAAGTATTTTCTTTTTTACAGGTTCAAGGTAAGTATTTGTTTTTTTGCAGGTTCTGATTCACCGTGTCCGTTACTTGGTTTGGTGTTAATAAAGAATTTTCAATCCCAATTTGTTTTCTGTGTGGTCTTTTAATTTAGTTTTAACGTGTCTCTGATTTGAGCTCCCAAGGAAAACCAATAAAACACAAACCAAAACATGAAACAAAATCCCCCAAAATAACAAACTAAAACAACAAACTAACGTAAAATAGAAAAAATTAAATGAGTATGCCCTTGTCGCGACGTTTCGAAGTTGTTTCTTCTTCCTCAGGCGAGGGCATACTGAAGAGCACTGGGTTTGAGGCCCCTACATATACTCTCCCCTCTGATCCCGCCTCCTTGGCTTTCTTTGGCTTTCTTGTAATATCTTTTTTTTAGCTGTTTGCTTTTTTCCAATTCTGCCAGACTTTTTGGCTCTCATTTTTCCTTTTTTCTTTCTTTCTTCCTTTCCAGTCTTCTCCTCTTTCCCCTTTTAACTTTTCCTTTTTCATCATCCTTTTCTTCCCTTCTCTTAACCTCTGCCCTTTACCCTTCCTTTTGGCCTACATCTGACCTCTTTCTCTTCCGAATTTTGGGCTACTACAATGCCGACTTGGCTTTAATACTACACTCTCAACCCTGCTTGGGGAGGACTCAACCCGACTTGGGGAGTAAATTTAGAAAGGAGATGTGACTTTGGGTTAGGCTTTAGGTTTCAGCTGGGATTAGGATTACTTGGGCTTCAGATCAGTACTTGGGTAAGGTTTAAGATTTAATTTCCAGGAAAGAAGTAGAGTTAAGGATCAAAATTTCAAATTGTTTAGGGCCAGATTAGATCAGGGGGTATATACAATAGGGCTAAAATCCAAATTTAGGGTGGGTAATTTGAGATAAACAAATTGGTTAGGGTTAGGGCAAATGACTGGGGTAGGGCATAGATGCTAGATTGAGCTTTAACTAGGAGTGAGACCCAAAGACCAACCGGAGCGAGGCACTGGCTGGTTAGGGTTGAAGAAAAGAAACTGCCCCTCCCGAAGGAGGAACAGGGCGTGCACGGGCCATCAACCCCGATGGTCCGCAGCCTCACATCCCTCTACCTCCATAATTGTTTTTAAATTTGAAAGGTAAGTATTTTCTTTTTTACAGGTTCAAGGTAAGTATTTGTTTTTTTGCAGGTTCTGATTCACCGTGTCCGTTACTTGGTTTGGTGTTAATAAAGAATTTTCAATCCCAATTTGTTTTCTGTGTGGTCTTTTAATTTAGTTTTAACGTGTCTCTGATTTGAGCTCCCAAGGAAAACCAATAAAACACAAACCAAAACATGAAACAAAATCCCCCAAAATAACAAACTAAAACAACAAACTAACGTAAAATAGAAAAAATTAAATGAGTATGCCCTTGTCGCGACGTTTCGAAGTTGTTTCTTCTTCCTCAGGCGAGGGCATACTGAAGAGCACTGGGTTTGAGGCCCCTACATATACTCTCCCCTCTGATCCCGCCTCCTTGGCTTTCTTTGGCTTTCTTGTAATATCTTTTTTTTAGCTGTTTGCTTTTTTCCAATTCTGCCAGACTTTTTGGCTCTCATTTTTCCTTTTTTCTTTCTTTCTTCCTTTCCAGTCTTCTCCTCTTTCCCCTTTTAACTTTTCCTTTTTCATCATCCTTTTCTTCCCTTCTCTTAACCTCTGCCCTTTACCCTTCCTTTTGGCCTACATCTGACCTCTTTCTCTTCCGAATTTTGGGCTACTACAATGCCGACTTGGCTTTAATACTACACTCTCAACCCTGCTTGGGGAGGACTCAACCCGACTTGGGGAGTAAATTTAGAAAGGAGATGTGACTTTGGGTTAGGCTTTAGGTTTCAGCTGGGATTAGGATTACTTGGGCTTCAGATCAGTACTTGGGTAAGGTTTAAGATTTAATTTCCAGGAAAGAAGTAGAGTTAAGGATCAAAATTTCAAATTGTTTAGGGCCAGATTAGATCAGGGGGTATATACAATAGGGCTAAAATCCAAATTTAGGGTGGGTAATTTGAGATAAACAAATTGGTTAGGGTTAGGGCAAATGACTGGGGTAGGGCATAGATGCTAGATTGAGCTTTAACTAGGAGTGAGACCCAAAGACCAACCGGAGCGAGGCACTGGCTGGTTAGGGTTGAAGAAAAGAAACTGCCCCTCCCGAAGGAGGAACAGGGCGTGCACGGGCCATCAACCCCGATGGTCCGCAGCCTCACATCCCTCTACCTCCATAATTGTTTTTAAATTTGAAAGGTAAGTATTTTCTTTTTTACAGGTTCAAGGTAAGTATTTGTTTTTTTGCAGGTTCTGATTCACCGTGTCCGTTACTTGGTTTGGTGTTAATAAAGAATTTTCAATCCCAATTTGTTTTCTGTGTGGTCTTTTAATTTAGTTTTAACGTGTCTCTGATTTGAGCTCCCAAGGAAAACCAATAAAACACAAACCAAAACATGAAACAAAATCCCCCAAAATAACAAACTAAAACAACAAACTAACGTAAAATAGAAAAAATTAAATGAGTATGCCCTTGTCGCGACGTTTCGAAGTTGTTTCTTCTTCCTCAGGCGAGGGCATACTGAAGAGCACTGGGTTTGAGGCCCCTACATATACTCTCCCCTCTGATCCCGCCTCCTTGGCTTTCTTTGGCTTTCTTGTAATATCTTTTTTTTAGCTGTTTGCTTTTTTCCAATTCTGCCAGACTTTTTGGCTCTCATTTTTCCTTTTTTCTTTCTTTCTTCCTTTCCAGTCTTCTCCTCTTTCCCCTTTTAACTTTTCCTTTTTCATCATCCTTTTCTTCCCTTCTCTTAACCTCTGCCCTTTACCCTTCCTTTTGGCCTACATCTGACCTCTTTCTCTTCCGAATTTTGGGCTACTACAATGCCGACTTGGCTTTAATACTACACTCTCAACCCTGCTTGGGGAGGACTCAACCCGACTTGGGGAGTAAATTTAGAAAGGAGATGTGACTTTGGGTTAGGCTTTAGGTTTCAGCTGGGATTAGGATTACTTGGGCTTCAGATCAGTACTTGGGTAAGGTTTAAGATTTAATTTCCAGGAAAGAAGTAGAGTTAAGGATCAAAATTTCAAATTGTTTAGGGCCAGATTAGATCAGGGGGTATATACAATAGGGCTAAAATCCAAATTTAGGGTGGGTAATTTGAGATAAACAAATTGGTTAGGGTTAGGGCAAATGACTGGGGTAGGGCATAGATGCTAGATTGAGCTTTAACTAGGAGTGAGACCCAAAGACCAACCGGAGCGAGGCACTGGCTGGTTAGGGTTGAAGAAAAGAAACTGCCCCTCCCGAAGGAGGAACAGGGCGTGCACGGGCCATCAACCCCGATGGTCCGCAGCCTCACATCCCTCTACCTCCATAATTGTTTTTAAATTTGAAAGGTAAGTATTTTCTTTTTTACAGGTTCAAGGTAAGTATTTGTTTTTTTGCAGGTTCTGATTCACCGTGTCCGTTACTTGGTTTGGTGTTAATAAAGAATTTTCAATCCCAATTTGTTTTCTGTGTGGTCTTTTAATTTAGTTTTAACGTGTCTCTGATTTGAGCTCCCAAGGAAAACCAATAAAACACAAACCAAAACATGAAACAAAATCCCCCAAAATAACAAACTAAAACAACAAACTAACGTAAAATAGAAAAAATTAAATGAGTATGCCCTTGTCGCGACGTTTCGAAGTTGTTTCTTCTTCCTCAGGCGAGGGCATACTGAAGAGCACTGGGTTTGAGGCCCCTACATATACTCTCCCCTCTGATCCCGCCTCCTTGGCTTTCTTTGGCTTTCTTGTAATATCTTTTTTTTAGCTGTTTGCTTTTTTCCAATTCTGCCAGACTTTTTGGCTCTCATTTTTCCTTTTTTCTTTCTTTCTTCCTTTCCAGTCTTCTCCTCTTTCCCCTTTTAACTTTTCCTTTTTCATCATCCTTTTCTTCCCTTCTCTTAACCTCTGCCCTTTACCCTTCCTTTTGGCCTACATCTGACCTCTTTCTCTTCCGAATTTTGGGCTACTACAATGCCGACTTGGCTTTAATACTACACTCTCAACCCTGCTTGGGGAGGACTCAACCCGACTTGGGGAGTAAATTTAGAAAGGAGATGTGACTTTGGGTTAGGCTTTAGGTTTCAGCTGGGATTAGGATTACTTGGGCTTCAGATCAGTACTTGGGTAAGGTTTAAGATTTAATTTCCAGGAAAGAAGTAGAGTTAAGGATCAAAATTTCAAATTGTTTAGGGCCAGATTAGATCAGGGGGTATATACAATAGGGCTAAAATCCAAATTTAGGGTGGGTAATTTGAGATAAACAAATTGGTTAGGGTTAGGGCAAATGACTGGGGTAGGGCATAGATGCTAGATT
>NC_140566.1:36876095-36907022 GCF_057381845.1 Rhamphochromis longiceps
TTCTTGTAATATCTTTTTTTTAGCTGTTTGCTTTTTTCCAATTCTGCCAGACTTTTTGGCTCTCATTTTTCCTTTTTTCTTTCTTTCTTCCTTTCCAGTCTTCTCCTCTTTCCCCTTTTAACTTTTCCTTTTTCATCATCCTTTTCTTCCCTTCTCTTAACCTCTGCCCTTTACCCTTCCTTTTGGCCTACATCTGACCTCTTTCTCTTCCGAATTTTGGGCTACTACAATGCCGACTTGGCTTTAATACTACACTCTCAACCCTGCTTGGGGAGGACTCAACCCGACTTGGGGAGTAAATTTAGAAAGGAGATGTGACTTTGGGTTAGGCTTTAGGTTTCAGCTGGGATTAGGATTACTTGGGCTTCAGATCAGTACTTGGGTAAGGTTTAAGATTTAATTTCCAGGAAAGAAGTAGAGTTAAGGATCAAAATTTCAAATTGTTTAGGGCCAGATTAGATCAGGGGGTATATACAATAGGGCTAAAATCCAAATTTAGGGTGGGTAATTTGAGATAAACAAATTGGTTAGGGTTAGGGCAAATGACTGGGGTAGGGCATAGATGCTAGATTGAGCTTTAACTAGGAGTGAGACCCAAAGACCAACCGGAGCGAGGCACTGGCTGGTTAGGGTTGAAGAAAAGAAACTGCCCCTCCCGAAGGAGGAACAGGGCGTGCACGGGCCATCAACCCCGATGGTCCGCAGCCTCACATCCCTCTACCTCCATAATTGTTTTTAAATTTGAAAGGTAAGTATTTTCTTTTTTACAGGTTCAAGGTAAGTATTTGTTTTTTTGCAGGTTCTGATTCACCGTGTCCGTTACTTGGTTTGGTGTTAATAAAGAATTTTCAATCCCAATTTGTTTTCTGTGTGGTCTTTTAATTTAGTTTTAACGTGTCTCTGATTTGAGCTCCCAAGGAAAACCAATAAAACACAAACCAAAACATGAAACAAAATCCCCCAAAATAACAAACTAAAACAACAAACTAACGTAAAATAGAAAAAATTAAATGAGTATGCCCTTGTCGCGACGTTTCGAAGTTGTTTCTTCTTCCTCAGGCGAGGGCATACTGAAGAGCACTGGGTTTGAGGCCCCTACATATACTCTCCCCTCTGATCCCGCCTCCTTGGCTTTCTTTGGCTTTCTTGTAATATCTTTTTTTTAGCTGTTTGCTTTTTTCCAATTCTGCCAGACTTTTTGGCTCTCATTTTTCCTTTTTTCTTTCTTTCTTCCTTTCCAGTCTTCTCCTCTTTCCCCTTTTAACTTTTCCTTTTTCATCATCCTTTTCTTCCCTTCTCTTAACCTCTGCCCTTTACCCTTCCTTTTGGCCTACATCTGACCTCTTTCTCTTCCGAATTTTGGGCTACTACAATGCCGACTTGGCTTTAATACTACACTCTCAACCCTGCTTGGGGAGGACTCAACCCGACTTGGGGAGTAAATTTAGAAAGGAGATGTGACTTTGGGTTAGGCTTTAGGTTTCAGCTGGGATTAGGATTACTTGGGCTTCAGATCAGTACTTGGGTAAGGTTTAAGATTTAATTTCCAGGAAAGAAGTAGAGTTAAGGATCAAAATTTCAAATTGTTTAGGGCCAGATTAGATCAGGGGGTATATACAATAGGGCTAAAATCCAAATTTAGGGTGGGTAATTTGAGATAAACAAATTGGTTAGGGTTAGGGCAAATGACTGGGGTAGGGCATAGATGCTAGATTGAGCTTTAACTAGGAGTGAGACCCAAAGACCAACCGGAGCGAGGCACTGGCTGGTTAGGGTTGAAGAAAAGAAACTGCCCCTCCCGAAGGAGGAACAGGGCGTGCACGGGCCATCAACCCCGATGGTCCGCAGCCTCACATCCCTCTACCTCCATAATTGTTTTTAAATTTGAAAGGTAAGTATTTTCTTTTTTACAGGTTCAAGGTAAGTATTTGTTTTTTTGCAGGTTCTGATTCACCGTGTCCGTTACTTGGTTTGGTGTTAATAAAGAATTTTCAATCCCAATTTGTTTTCTGTGTGGTCTTTTAATTTAGTTTTAACGTGTCTCTGATTTGAGCTCCCAAGGAAAACCAATAAAACACAAACCAAAACATGAAACAAAATCCCCCAAAATAACAAACTAAAACAACAAACTAACGTAAAATAGAAAAAATTAAATGAGTATGCCCTTGTCGCGACGTTTCGAAGTTGTTTCTTCTTCCTCAGGCGAGGGCATACTGAAGAGCACTGGGTTTGAGGCCCCTACATATACTCTCCCCTCTGATCCCGCCTCCTTGGCTTTCTTTGGCTTTCTTGTAATATCTTTTTTTTAGCTGTTTGCTTTTTTCCAATTCTGCCAGACTTTTTGGCTCTCATTTTTCCTTTTTTCTTTCTTTCTTCCTTTCCAGTCTTCTCCTCTTTCCCCTTTTAACTTTTCCTTTTTCATCATCCTTTTCTTCCCTTCTCTTAACCTCTGCCCTTTACCCTTCCTTTTGGCCTACATCTGACCTCTTTCTCTTCCGAATTTTGGGCTACTACAATGCCGACTTGGCTTTAATACTACACTCTCAACCCTGCTTGGGGAGGACTCAACCCGACTTGGGGAGTAAATTTAGAAAGGAGATGTGACTTTGGGTTAGGCTTTAGGTTTCAGCTGGGATTAGGATTACTTGGGCTTCAGATCAGTACTTGGGTAAGGTTTAAGATTTAATTTCCAGGAAAGAAGTAGAGTTAAGGATCAAAATTTCAAATTGTTTAGGGCCAGATTAGATCAGGGGGTATATACAATAGGGCTAAAATCCAAATTTAGGGTGGGTAATTTGAGATAAACAAATTGGTTAGGGTTAGGGCAAATGACTGGGGTAGGGCATAGATGCTAGATTGAGCTTTAACTAGGAGTGAGACCCAAAGACCAACCGGAGCGAGGCACTGGCTGGTTAGGGTTGAAGAAAAGAAACTGCCCCTCCCGAAGGAGGAACAGGGCGTGCACGGGCCATCAACCCCGATGGTCCGCAGCCTCACATCCCTCTACCTCCATAATTGTTTTTAAATTTGAAAGGTAAGTATTTTCTTTTTTACAGGTTCAAGGTAAGTATTTGTTTTTTTGCAGGTTCTGATTCACCGTGTCCGTTACTTGGTTTGGTGTTAATAAAGAATTTTCAATCCCAATTTGTTTTCTGTGTGGTCTTTTAATTTAGTTTTAACGTGTCTCTGATTTGAGCTCCCAAGGAAAACCAATAAAACACAAACCAAAACATGAAACAAAATCCCCCAAAATAACAAACTAAAACAACAAACTAACGTAAAATAGAAAAAATTAAATGAGTATGCCCTTGTCGCGACGTTTCGAAGTTGTTTCTTCTTCCTCAGGCGAGGGCATACTGAAGAGCACTGGGTTTGAGGCCCCTACATATACTCTCCCCTCTGATCCCGCCTCCTTGGCTTTCTTTGGCTTTCTTGTAATATCTTTTTTTTAGCTGTTTGCTTTTTTCCAATTCTGCCAGACTTTTTGGCTCTCATTTTTCCTTTTTTCTTTCTTTCTTCCTTTCCAGTCTTCTCCTCTTTCCCCTTTTAACTTTTCCTTTTTCATCATCCTTTTCTTCCCTTCTCTTAACCTCTGCCCTTTACCCTTCCTTTTGGCCTACATCTGACCTCTTTCTCTTCCGAATTTTGGGCTACTACAATGCCGACTTGGCTTTAATACTACACTCTCAACCCTGCTTGGGGAGGACTCAACCCGACTTGGGGAGTAAATTTAGAAAGGAGATGTGACTTTGGGTTAGGCTTTAGGTTTCAGCTGGGATTAGGATTACTTGGGCTTCAGATCAGTACTTGGGTAAGGTTTAAGATTTAATTTCCAGGAAAGAAGTAGAGTTAAGGATCAAAATTTCAAATTGTTTAGGGCCAGATTAGATCAGGGGGTATATACAATAGGGCTAAAATCCAAATTTAGGGTGGGTAATTTGAGATAAACAAATTGGTTAGGGTTAGGGCAAATGACTGGGGTAGGGCATAGATGCTAGATTGAGCTTTAACTAGGAGTGAGACCCAAAGACCAACCGGAGCGAGGCACTGGCTGGTTAGGGTTGAAGAAAAGAAACTGCCCCTCCCGAAGGAGGAACAGGGCGTGCACGGGCCATCAACCCCGATGGTCCGCAGCCTCACATCCCTCTACCTCCATAATTGTTTTTAAATTTGAAAGGTAAGTATTTTCTTTTTTACAGGTTCAAGGTAAGTATTTGTTTTTTTGCAGGTTCTGATTCACCGTGTCCGTTACTTGGTTTGGTGTTAATAAAGAATTTTCAATCCCAATTTGTTTTCTGTGTGGTCTTTTAATTTAGTTTTAACGTGTCTCTGATTTGAGCTCCCAAGGAAAACCAATAAAACACAAACCAAAACATGAAACAAAATCCCCCAAAATAACAAACTAAAACAACAAACTAACGTAAAATAGAAAAAATTAAATGAGTATGCCCTTGTCGCGACGTTTCGAAGTTGTTTCTTCTTCCTCAGGCGAGGGCATACTGAAGAGCACTGGGTTTGAGGCCCCTACATATACTCTCCCCTCTGATCCCGCCTCCTTGGCTTTCTTTGGCTTTCTTGTAATATCTTTTTTTTAGCTGTTTGCTTTTTTCCAATTCTGCCAGACTTTTTGGCTCTCATTTTTCCTTTTTTCTTTCTTTCTTCCTTTCCAGTCTTCTCCTCTTTCCCCTTTTAACTTTTCCTTTTTCATCATCCTTTTCTTCCCTTCTCTTAACCTCTGCCCTTTACCCTTCCTTTTGGCCTACATCTGACCTCTTTCTCTTCCGAATTTTGGGCTACTACAATGCCGACTTGGCTTTAATACTACACTCTCAACCCTGCTTGGGGAGGACTCAACCCGACTTGGGGAGTAAATTTAGAAAGGAGATGTGACTTTGGGTTAGGCTTTAGGTTTCAGCTGGGATTAGGATTACTTGGGCTTCAGATCAGTACTTGGGTAAGGTTTAAGATTTAATTTCCAGGAAAGAAGTAGAGTTAAGGATCAAAATTTCAAATTGTTTAGGGCCAGATTAGATCAGGGGGTATATACAATAGGGCTAAAATCCAAATTTAGGGTGGGTAATTTGAGATAAACAAATTGGTTAGGGTTAGGGCAAATGACTGGGGTAGGGCATAGATGCTAGATTGAGCTTTAACTAGGAGTGAGACCCAAAGACCAACCGGAGCGAGGCACTGGCTGGTTAGGGTTGAAGAAAAGAAACTGCCCCTCCCGAAGGAGGAACAGGGCGTGCACGGGCCATCAACCCCGATGGTCCGCAGCCTCACATCCCTCTACCTCCATAATTGTTTTTAAATTTGAAAGGTAAGTATTTTCTTTTTTACAGGTTCAAGGTAAGTATTTGTTTTTTTGCAGGTTCTGATTCACCGTGTCCGTTACTTGGTTTGGTGTTAATAAAGAATTTTCAATCCCAATTTGTTTTCTGTGTGGTCTTTTAATTTAGTTTTAACGTGTCTCTGATTTGAGCTCCCAAGGAAAACCAATAAAACACAAACCAAAACATGAAACAAAATCCCCCAAAATAACAAACTAAAACAACAAACTAACGTAAAATAGAAAAAATTAAATGAGTATGCCCTTGTCGCGACGTTTCGAAGTTGTTTCTTCTTCCTCAGGCGAGGGCATACTGAAGAGCACTGGGTTTGAGGCCCCTACATATACTCTCCCCTCTGATCCCGCCTCCTTGGCTTTCTTTGGCTTTCTTGTAATATCTTTTTTTTAGCTGTTTGCTTTTTTCCAATTCTGCCAGACTTTTTGGCTCTCATTTTTCCTTTTTTCTTTCTTTCTTCCTTTCCAGTCTTCTCCTCTTTCCCCTTTTAACTTTTCCTTTTTCATCATCCTTTTCTTCCCTTCTCTTAACCTCTGCCCTTTACCCTTCCTTTTGGCCTACATCTGACCTCTTTCTCTTCCGAATTTTGGGCTACTACAATGCCGACTTGGCTTTAATACTACACTCTCAACCCTGCTTGGGGAGGACTCAACCCGACTTGGGGAGTAAATTTAGAAAGGAGATGTGACTTTGGGTTAGGCTTTAGGTTTCAGCTGGGATTAGGATTACTTGGGCTTCAGATCAGTACTTGGGTAAGGTTTAAGATTTAATTTCCAGGAAAGAAGTAGAGTTAAGGATCAAAATTTCAAATTGTTTAGGGCCAGATTAGATCAGGGGGTATATACAATAGGGCTAAAATCCAAATTTAGGGTGGGTAATTTGAGATAAACAAATTGGTTAGGGTTAGGGCAAATGACTGGGGTAGGGCATAGATGCTAGATTGAGCTTTAACTAGGAGTGAGACCCAAAGACCAACCGGAGCGAGGCACTGGCTGGTTAGGGTTGAAGAAAAGAAACTGCCCCTCCCGAAGGAGGAACAGGGCGTGCACGGGCCATCAACCCCGATGGTCCGCAGCCTCACATCCCTCTACCTCCATAATTGTTTTTAAATTTGAAAGGTAAGTATTTTCTTTTTTACAGGTTCAAGGTAAGTATTTGTTTTTTTGCAGGTTCTGATTCACCGTGTCCGTTACTTGGTTTGGTGTTAATAAAGAATTTTCAATCCCAATTTGTTTTCTGTGTGGTCTTTTAATTTAGTTTTAACGTGTCTCTGATTTGAGCTCCCAAGGAAAACCAATAAAACACAAACCAAAACATGAAACAAAATCCCCCAAAATAACAAACTAAAACAACAAACTAACGTAAAATAGAAAAAATTAAATGAGTATGCCCTTGTCGCGACGTTTCGAAGTTGTTTCTTCTTCCTCAGGCGAGGGCATACTGAAGAGCACTGGGTTTGAGGCCCCTACATATACTCTCCCCTCTGATCCCGCCTCCTTGGCTTTCTTTGGCTTTCTTGTAATATCTTTTTTTTAGCTGTTTGCTTTTTTCCAATTCTGCCAGACTTTTTGGCTCTCATTTTTCCTTTTTTCTTTCTTTCTTCCTTTCCAGTCTTCTCCTCTTTCCCCTTTTAACTTTTCCTTTTTCATCATCCTTTTCTTCCCTTCTCTTAACCTCTGCCCTTTACCCTTCCTTTTGGCCTACATCTGACCTCTTTCTCTTCCGAATTTTGGGCTACTACAATGCCGACTTGGCTTTAATACTACACTCTCAACCCTGCTTGGGGAGGACTCAACCCGACTTGGGGAGTAAATTTAGAAAGGAGATGTGACTTTGGGTTAGGCTTTAGGTTTCAGCTGGGATTAGGATTACTTGGGCTTCAGATCAGTACTTGGGTAAGGTTTAAGATTTAATTTCCAGGAAAGAAGTAGAGTTAAGGATCAAAATTTCAAATTGTTTAGGGCCAGATTAGATCAGGGGGTATATACAATAGGGCTAAAATCCAAATTTAGGGTGGGTAATTTGAGATAAACAAATTGGTTAGGGTTAGGGCAAATGACTGGGGTAGGGCATAGATGCTAGATTGAGCTTTAACTAGGAGTGAGACCCAAAGACCAACCGGAGCGAGGCACTGGCTGGTTAGGGTTGAAGAAAAGAAACTGCCCCTCCCGAAGGAGGAACAGGGCGTGCACGGGCCATCAACCCCGATGGTCCGCAGCCTCACATCCCTCTACCTCCATAATTGTTTTTAAATTTGAAAGGTAAGTATTTTCTTTTTTACAGGTTCAAGGTAAGTATTTGTTTTTTTGCAGGTTCTGATTCACCGTGTCCGTTACTTGGTTTGGTGTTAATAAAGAATTTTCAATCCCAATTTGTTTTCTGTGTGGTCTTTTAATTTAGTTTTAACGTGTCTCTGATTTGAGCTCCCAAGGAAAACCAATAAAACACAAACCAAAACATGAAACAAAATCCCCCAAAATAACAAACTAAAACAACAAACTAACGTAAAATAGAAAAAATTAAATGAGTATGCCCTTGTCGCGACGTTTCGAAGTTGTTTCTTCTTCCTCAGGCGAGGGCATACTGAAGAGCACTGGGTTTGAGGCCCCTACATATACTCTCCCCTCTGATCCCGCCTCCTTGGCTTTCTTTGGCTTTCTTGTAATATCTTTTTTTTAGCTGTTTGCTTTTTTCCAATTCTGCCAGACTTTTTGGCTCTCATTTTTCCTTTTTTCTTTCTTTCTTCCTTTCCAGTCTTCTCCTCTTTCCCCTTTTAACTTTTCCTTTTTCATCATCCTTTTCTTCCCTTCTCTTAACCTCTGCCCTTTACCCTTCCTTTTGGCCTACATCTGACCTCTTTCTCTTCCGAATTTTGGGCTACTACAATGCCGACTTGGCTTTAATACTACACTCTCAACCCTGCTTGGGGAGGACTCAACCCGACTTGGGGAGTAAATTTAGAAAGGAGATGTGACTTTGGGTTAGGCTTTAGGTTTCAGCTGGGATTAGGATTACTTGGGCTTCAGATCAGTACTTGGGTAAGGTTTAAGATTTAATTTCCAGGAAAGAAGTAGAGTTAAGGATCAAAATTTCAAATTGTTTAGGGCCAGATTAGATCAGGGGGTATATACAATAGGGCTAAAATCCAAATTTAGGGTGGGTAATTTGAGATAAACAAATTGGTTAGGGTTAGGGCAAATGACTGGGGTAGGGCATAGATGCTAGATTGAGCTTTAACTAGGAGTGAGACCCAAAGACCAACCGGAGCGAGGCACTGGCTGGTTAGGGTTGAAGAAAAGAAACTGCCCCTCCCGAAGGAGGAACAGGGCGTGCACGGGCCATCAACCCCGATGGTCCGCAGCCTCACATCCCTCTACCTCCATAATTGTTTTTAAATTTGAAAGGTAAGTATTTTCTTTTTTACAGGTTCAAGGTAAGTATTTGTTTTTTTGCAGGTTCTGATTCACCGTGTCCGTTACTTGGTTTGGTGTTAATAAAGAATTTTCAATCCCAATTTGTTTTCTGTGTGGTCTTTTAATTTAGTTTTAACGTGTCTCTGATTTGAGCTCCCAAGGAAAACCAATAAAACACAAACCAAAACATGAAACAAAATCCCCCAAAATAACAAACTAAAACAACAAACTAACGTAAAATAGAAAAAATTAAATGAGTATGCCCTTGTCGCGACGTTTCGAAGTTGTTTCTTCTTCCTCAGGCGAGGGCATACTGAAGAGCACTGGGTTTGAGGCCCCTACATATACTCTCCCCTCTGATCCCGCCTCCTTGGCTTTCTTTGGCTTTCTTGTAATATCTTTTTTTTAGCTGTTTGCTTTTTTCCAATTCTGCCAGACTTTTTGGCTCTCATTTTTCCTTTTTTCTTTCTTTCTTCCTTTCCAGTCTTCTCCTCTTTCCCCTTTTAACTTTTCCTTTTTCATCATCCTTTTCTTCCCTTCTCTTAACCTCTGCCCTTTACCCTTCCTTTTGGCCTACATCTGACCTCTTTCTCTTCCGAATTTTGGGCTACTACAATGCCGACTTGGCTTTAATACTACACTCTCAACCCTGCTTGGGGAGGACTCAACCCGACTTGGGGAGTAAATTTAGAAAGGAGATGTGACTTTGGGTTAGGCTTTAGGTTTCAGCTGGGATTAGGATTACTTGGGCTTCAGATCAGTACTTGGGTAAGGTTTAAGATTTAATTTCCAGGAAAGAAGTAGAGTTAAGGATCAAAATTTCAAATTGTTTAGGGCCAGATTAGATCAGGGGGTATATACAATAGGGCTAAAATCCAAATTTAGGGTGGGTAATTTGAGATAAACAAATTGGTTAGGGTTAGGGCAAATGACTGGGGTAGGGCATAGATGCTAGATTGAGCTTTAACTAGGAGTGAGACCCAAAGACCAACCGGAGCGAGGCACTGGCTGGTTAGGGTTGAAGAAAAGAAACTGCCCCTCCCGAAGGAGGAACAGGGCGTGCACGGGCCATCAACCCCGATGGTCCGCAGCCTCACATCCCTCTACCTCCATAATTGTTTTTAAATTTGAAAGGTAAGTATTTTCTTTTTTACAGGTTCAAGGTAAGTATTTGTTTTTTTGCAGGTTCTGATTCACCGTGTCCGTTACTTGGTTTGGTGTTAATAAAGAATTTTCAATCCCAATTTGTTTTCTGTGTGGTCTTTTAATTTAGTTTTAACGTGTCTCTGATTTGAGCTCCCAAGGAAAACCAATAAAACACAAACCAAAACATGAAACAAAATCCCCCAAAATAACAAACTAAAACAACAAACTAACGTAAAATAGAAAAAATTAAATGAGTATGCCCTTGTCGCGACGTTTCGAAGTTGTTTCTTCTTCCTCAGGCGAGGGCATACTGAAGAGCACTGGGTTTGAGGCCCCTACATATACTCTCCCCTCTGATCCCGCCTCCTTGGCTTTCTTTGGCTTTCTTGTAATATCTTTTTTTTAGCTGTTTGCTTTTTTCCAATTCTGCCAGACTTTTTGGCTCTCATTTTTCCTTTTTTCTTTCTTTCTTCCTTTCCAGTCTTCTCCTCTTTCCCCTTTTAACTTTTCCTTTTTCATCATCCTTTTCTTCCCTTCTCTTAACCTCTGCCCTTTACCCTTCCTTTTGGCCTACATCTGACCTCTTTCTCTTCCGAATTTTGGGCTACTACAATGCCGACTTGGCTTTAATACTACACTCTCAACCCTGCTTGGGGAGGACTCAACCCGACTTGGGGAGTAAATTTAGAAAGGAGATGTGACTTTGGGTTAGGCTTTAGGTTTCAGCTGGGATTAGGATTACTTGGGCTTCAGATCAGTACTTGGGTAAGGTTTAAGATTTAATTTCCAGGAAAGAAGTAGAGTTAAGGATCAAAATTTCAAATTGTTTAGGGCCAGATTAGATCAGGGGGTATATACAATAGGGCTAAAATCCAAATTTAGGGTGGGTAATTTGAGATAAACAAATTGGTTAGGGTTAGGGCAAATGACTGGGGTAGGGCATAGATGCTAGATTGAGCTTTAACTAGGAGTGAGACCCAAAGACCAACCGGAGCGAGGCACTGGCTGGTTAGGGTTGAAGAAAAGAAACTGCCCCTCCCGAAGGAGGAACAGGGCGTGCACGGGCCATCAACCCCGATGGTCCGCAGCCTCACATCCCTCTACCTCCATAATTGTTTTTAAATTTGAAAGGTAAGTATTTTCTTTTTTACAGGTTCAAGGTAAGTATTTGTTTTTTTGCAGGTTCTGATTCACCGTGTCCGTTACTTGGTTTGGTGTTAATAAAGAATTTTCAATCCCAATTTGTTTTCTGTGTGGTCTTTTAATTTAGTTTTAACGTGTCTCTGATTTGAGCTCCCAAGGAAAACCAATAAAACACAAACCAAAACATGAAACAAAATCCCCCAAAATAACAAACTAAAACAACAAACTAACGTAAAATAGAAAAAATTAAATGAGTATGCCCTTGTCGCGACGTTTCGAAGTTGTTTCTTCTTCCTCAGGCGAGGGCATACTGAAGAGCACTGGGTTTGAGGCCCCTACATATACTCTCCCCTCTGATCCCGCCTCCTTGGCTTTCTTTGGCTTTCTTGTAATATCTTTTTTTTAGCTGTTTGCTTTTTTCCAATTCTGCCAGACTTTTTGGCTCTCATTTTTCCTTTTTTCTTTCTTTCTTCCTTTCCAGTCTTCTCCTCTTTCCCCTTTTAACTTTTCCTTTTTCATCATCCTTTTCTTCCCTTCTCTTAACCTCTGCCCTTTACCCTTCCTTTTGGCCTACATCTGACCTCTTTCTCTTCCGAATTTTGGGCTACTACAATGCCGACTTGGCTTTAATACTACACTCTCAACCCTGCTTGGGGAGGACTCAACCCGACTTGGGGAGTAAATTTAGAAAGGAGATGTGACTTTGGGTTAGGCTTTAGGTTTCAGCTGGGATTAGGATTACTTGGGCTTCAGATCAGTACTTGGGTAAGGTTTAAGATTTAATTTCCAGGAAAGAAGTAGAGTTAAGGATCAAAATTTCAAATTGTTTAGGGCCAGATTAGATCAGGGGGTATATACAATAGGGCTAAAATCCAAATTTAGGGTGGGTAATTTGAGATAAACAAATTGGTTAGGGTTAGGGCAAATGACTGGGGTAGGGCATAGATGCTAGATTGAGCTTTAACTAGGAGTGAGACCCAAAGACCAACCGGAGCGAGGCACTGGCTGGTTAGGGTTGAAGAAAAGAAACTGCCCCTCCCGAAGGAGGAACAGGGCGTGCACGGGCCATCAACCCCGATGGTCCGCAGCCTCACATCCCTCTACCTCCATAATTGTTTTTAAATTTGAAAGGTAAGTATTTTCTTTTTTACAGGTTCAAGGTAAGTATTTGTTTTTTTGCAGGTTCTGATTCACCGTGTCCGTTACTTGGTTTGGTGTTAATAAAGAATTTTCAATCCCAATTTGTTTTCTGTGTGGTCTTTTAATTTAGTTTTAACGTGTCTCTGATTTGAGCTCCCAAGGAAAACCAATAAAACACAAACCAAAACATGAAACAAAATCCCCCAAAATAACAAACTAAAACAACAAACTAACGTAAAATAGAAAAAATTAAATGAGTATGCCCTTGTCGCGACGTTTCGAAGTTGTTTCTTCTTCCTCAGGCGAGGGCATACTGAAGAGCACTGGGTTTGAGGCCCCTACATATACTCTCCCCTCTGATCCCGCCTCCTTGGCTTTCTTTGGCTTTCTTGTAATATCTTTTTTTTAGCTGTTTGCTTTTTTCCAATTCTGCCAGACTTTTTGGCTCTCATTTTTCCTTTTTTCTTTCTTTCTTCCTTTCCAGTCTTCTCCTCTTTCCCCTTTTAACTTTTCCTTTTTCATCATCCTTTTCTTCCCTTCTCTTAACCTCTGCCCTTTACCCTTCCTTTTGGCCTACATCTGACCTCTTTCTCTTCCGAATTTTGGGCTACTACAATGCCGACTTGGCTTTAATACTACACTCTCAACCCTGCTTGGGGAGGACTCAACCCGACTTGGGGAGTAAATTTAGAAAGGAGATGTGACTTTGGGTTAGGCTTTAGGTTTCAGCTGGGATTAGGATTACTTGGGCTTCAGATCAGTACTTGGGTAAGGTTTAAGATTTAATTTCCAGGAAAGAAGTAGAGTTAAGGATCAAAATTTCAAATTGTTTAGGGCCAGATTAGATCAGGGGGTATATACAATAGGGCTAAAATCCAAATTTAGGGTGGGTAATTTGAGATAAACAAATTGGTTAGGGTTAGGGCAAATGACTGGGGTAGGGCATAGATGCTAGATTGAGCTTTAACTAGGAGTGAGACCCAAAGACCAACCGGAGCGAGGCACTGGCTGGTTAGGGTTGAAGAAAAGAAACTGCCCCTCCCGAAGGAGGAACAGGGCGTGCACGGGCCATCAACCCCGATGGTCCGCAGCCTCACATCCCTCTACCTCCATAATTGTTTTTAAATTTGAAAGGTAAGTATTTTCTTTTTTACAGGTTCAAGGTAAGTATTTGTTTTTTTGCAGGTTCTGATTCACCGTGTCCGTTACTTGGTTTGGTGTTAATAAAGAATTTTCAATCCCAATTTGTTTTCTGTGTGGTCTTTTAATTTAGTTTTAACGTGTCTCTGATTTGAGCTCCCAAGGAAAACCAATAAAACACAAACCAAAACATGAAACAAAATCCCCCAAAATAACAAACTAAAACAACAAACTAACGTAAAATAGAAAAAATTAAATGAGTATGCCCTTGTCGCGACGTTTCGAAGTTGTTTCTTCTTCCTCAGGCGAGGGCATACTGAAGAGCACTGGGTTTGAGGCCCCTACATATACTCTCCCCTCTGATCCCGCCTCCTTGGCTTTCTTTGGCTTTCTTGTAATATCTTTTTTTTAGCTGTTTGCTTTTTTCCAATTCTGCCAGACTTTTTGGCTCTCATTTTTCCTTTTTTCTTTCTTTCTTCCTTTCCAGTCTTCTCCTCTTTCCCCTTTTAACTTTTCCTTTTTCATCATCCTTTTCTTCCCTTCTCTTAACCTCTGCCCTTTACCCTTCCTTTTGGCCTACATCTGACCTCTTTCTCTTCCGAATTTTGGGCTACTACAATGCCGACTTGGCTTTAATACTACACTCTCAACCCTGCTTGGGGAGGACTCAACCCGACTTGGGGAGTAAATTTAGAAAGGAGATGTGACTTTGGGTTAGGCTTTAGGTTTCAGCTGGGATTAGGATTACTTGGGCTTCAGATCAGTACTTGGGTAAGGTTTAAGATTTAATTTCCAGGAAAGAAGTAGAGTTAAGGATCAAAATTTCAAATTGTTTAGGGCCAGATTAGATCAGGGGGTATATACAATAGGGCTAAAATCCAAATTTAGGGTGGGTAATTTGAGATAAACAAATTGGTTAGGGTTAGGGCAAATGACTGGGGTAGGGCATAGATGCTAGATTGAGCTTTAACTAGGAGTGAGACCCAAAGACCAACCGGAGCGAGGCACTGGCTGGTTAGGGTTGAAGAAAAGAAACTGCCCCTCCCGAAGGAGGAACAGGGCGTGCACGGGCCATCAACCCCGATGGTCCGCAGCCTCACATCCCTCTACCTCCATAATTGTTTTTAAATTTGAAAGGTAAGTATTTTCTTTTTTACAGGTTCAAGGTAAGTATTTGTTTTTTTGCAGGTTCTGATTCACCGTGTCCGTTACTTGGTTTGGTGTTAATAAAGAATTTTCAATCCCAATTTGTTTTCTGTGTGGTCTTTTAATTTAGTTTTAACGTGTCTCTGATTTGAGCTCCCAAGGAAAACCAATAAAACACAAACCAAAACATGAAACAAAATCCCCCAAAATAACAAACTAAAACAACAAACTAACGTAAAATAGAAAAAATTAAATGAGTATGCCCTTGTCGCGACGTTTCGAAGTTGTTTCTTCTTCCTCAGGCGAGGGCATACTGAAGAGCACTGGGTTTGAGGCCCCTACATATACTCTCCCCTCTGATCCCGCCTCCTTGGCTTTCTTTGGCTTTCTTGTAATATCTTTTTTTTAGCTGTTTGCTTTTTTCCAATTCTGCCAGACTTTTTGGCTCTCATTTTTCCTTTTTTCTTTCTTTCTTCCTTTCCAGTCTTCTCCTCTTTCCCCTTTTAACTTTTCCTTTTTCATCATCCTTTTCTTCCCTTCTCTTAACCTCTGCCCTTTACCCTTCCTTTTGGCCTACATCTGACCTCTTTCTCTTCCGAATTTTGGGCTACTACAATGCCGACTTGGCTTTAATACTACACTCTCAACCCTGCTTGGGGAGGACTCAACCCGACTTGGGGAGTAAATTTAGAAAGGAGATGTGACTTTGGGTTAGGCTTTAGGTTTCAGCTGGGATTAGGATTACTTGGGCTTCAGATCAGTACTTGGGTAAGGTTTAAGATTTAATTTCCAGGAAAGAAGTAGAGTTAAGGATCAAAATTTCAAATTGTTTAGGGCCAGATTAGATCAGGGGGTATATACAATAGGGCTAAAATCCAAATTTAGGGTGGGTAATTTGAGATAAACAAATTGGTTAGGGTTAGGGCAAATGACTGGGGTAGGGCATAGATGCTAGATTGAGCTTTAACTAGGAGTGAGACCCAAAGACCAACCGGAGCGAGGCACTGGCTGGTTAGGGTTGAAGAAAAGAAACTGCCCCTCCCGAAGGAGGAACAGGGCGTGCACGGGCCATCAACCCCGATGGTCCGCAGCCTCACATCCCTCTACCTCCATAATTGTTTTTAAATTTGAAAGGTAAGTATTTTCTTTTTTACAGGTTCAAGGTAAGTATTTGTTTTTTTGCAGGTTCTGATTCACCGTGTCCGTTACTTGGTTTGGTGTTAATAAAGAATTTTCAATCCCAATTTGTTTTCTGTGTGGTCTTTTAATTTAGTTTTAACGTGTCTCTGATTTGAGCTCCCAAGGAAAACCAATAAAACACAAACCAAAACATGAAACAAAATCCCCCAAAATAACAAACTAAAACAACAAACTAACGTAAAATAGAAAAAATTAAATGAGTATGCCCTTGTCGCGACGTTTCGAAGTTGTTTCTTCTTCCTCAGGCGAGGGCATACTGAAGAGCACTGGGTTTGAGGCCCCTACATATACTCTCCCCTCTGATCCCGCCTCCTTGGCTTTCTTTGGCTTTCTTGTAATATCTTTTTTTTAGCTGTTTGCTTTTTTCCAATTCTGCCAGACTTTTTGGCTCTCATTTTTCCTTTTTTCTTTCTTTCTTCCTTTCCAGTCTTCTCCTCTTTCCCCTTTTAACTTTTCCTTTTTCATCATCCTTTTCTTCCCTTCTCTTAACCTCTGCCCTTTACCCTTCCTTTTGGCCTACATCTGACCTCTTTCTCTTCCGAATTTTGGGCTACTACAATGCCGACTTGGCTTTAATACTACACTCTCAACCCTGCTTGGGGAGGACTCAACCCGACTTGGGGAGTAAATTTAGAAAGGAGATGTGACTTTGGGTTAGGCTTTAGGTTTCAGCTGGGATTAGGATTACTTGGGCTTCAGATCAGTACTTGGGTAAGGTTTAAGATTTAATTTCCAGGAAAGAAGTAGAGTTAAGGATCAAAATTTCAAATTGTTTAGGGCCAGATTAGATCAGGGGGTATATACAATAGGGCTAAAATCCAAATTTAGGGTGGGTAATTTGAGATAAACAAATTGGTTAGGGTTAGGGCAAATGACTGGGGTAGGGCATAGATGCTAGATTGAGCTTTAACTAGGAGTGAGACCCAAAGACCAACCGGAGCGAGGCACTGGCTGGTTAGGGTTGAAGAAAAGAAACTGCCCCTCCCGAAGGAGGAACAGGGCGTGCACGGGCCATCAACCCCGATGGTCCGCAGCCTCACATCCCTCTACCTCCATAATTGTTTTTAAATTTGAAAGGTAAGTATTTTCTTTTTTACAGGTTCAAGGTAAGTATTTGTTTTTTTGCAGGTTCTGATTCACCGTGTCCGTTACTTGGTTTGGTGTTAATAAAGAATTTTCAATCCCAATTTGTTTTCTGTGTGGTCTTTTAATTTAGTTTTAACGTGTCTCTGATTTGAGCTCCCAAGGAAAACCAATAAAACACAAACCAAAACATGAAACAAAATCCCCCAAAATAACAAACTAAAACAACAAACTAACGTAAAATAGAAAAAATTAAATGAGTATGCCCTTGTCGCGACGTTTCGAAGTTGTTTCTTCTTCCTCAGGCGAGGGCATACTGAAGAGCACTGGGTTTGAGGCCCCTACATATTCTCTCCCCTCTGATCCCGCCTCCTTGGCTTTCTTTGGCTTTCTTGTAATATCTTTTTTTTAGCTGTTTGCTTTTTTCCAATTCTGCCAGACTTTTTGGCTCTCATTTTTCCTTTTTTCTTTCTTTCTTCCTTTCCAGTCTTCTCCTCTTTCCCCTTTTAACTTTTCCTTTTTCATCATCCTTTTCTTCCCTTCTCTTAACCTCTGCCCTTTACCCTTCCTTTTGGCCTACATCTGACCTCTTTCTCTTCCGAATTTTGGGCTACTACAATGCCGACTTGGCTTTAATACTACACTCTCAACCCTGCTTGGGGAGGACTCAACCCGACTTGGGGAGTAAATTTAGAAAGGAGATGTGACTTTGGGTTAGGCTTTAGGTTTCAGCTGGGATTAGGATTACTTGGGCTTCAGATCAGTACTTGGGTAAGGTTTAAGATTTAATTTCCAGGAAAGAAGTAGAGTTAAGGATCAAAATTTCAAATTGTTTAGGGCCAGATTAGATCAGGGGGTATATACAATAGGGCTAAAATCCAAATTTAGGGTGGGTAATTTGAGATAAACAAATTGGTTAGGGTTAGGGCAAATGACTGGGGTAGGGCATAGATGCTAGATTGAGCTTTAACTAGGAGTGAGACCCAAAGACCAACCGGAGCGAGGCACTGGCTGGTTAGGGTTGAAGAAAAGAAACTGCCCCTCCCGAAGGAGGAACAGGGCGTGCACGGGCCATCAACCCCGATGGTCCGCAGCCTCACATCCCTCTACCTCCATAATTGTTTTTAAATTTGAAAGGTAAGTATTTTCTTTTTTACAGGTTCAAGGTAAGTATTTGTTTTTTTGCAGGTTCTGATTCACCGTGTCCGTTACTTGGTTTGGTGTTAATAAAGAATTTTCAATCCCAATTTGTTTTCTGTGTGGTCTTTTAATTTAGTTTTAACGTGTCTCTGATTTGAGCTCCCAAGGAAAACCAATAAAACACAAACCAAAACATGAAACAAAATCCCCCAAAATAACAAACTAAAACAACAAACTAACGTAAAATAGAAAAAATTAAATGAGTATGCCCTTGTCGCGACGTTTCGAAGTTGTTTCTTCTTCCTCAGGCGAGGGCATACTGAAGAGCACTGGGTTTGAGGCCCCTACATATACTCTCCCCTCTGATCCCGCCTCCTTGGCTTTCTTTGGCTTTCTTGTAATATCTTTTTTTTAGCTGTTTGCTTTTTTCCAATTCTGCCAGACTTTTTGGCTCTCATTTTTCCTTTTTTCTTTCTTTCTTCCTTTCCAGTCTTCTCCTCTTTCCCCTTTTAACTTTTCCTTTTTCATCATCCTTTTCTTCCCTTCTCTTAACCTCTGCCCTTTACCCTTCCTTTTGGCCTACATCTGACCTCTTTCTCTTCCGAATTTTGGGCTACTACAATGCCGACTTGGCTTTAATACTACACTCTCAACCCTGCTTGGGGAGGACTCAACCCGACTTGGGGAGTAAATTTAGAAAGGAGATGTGACTTTGGGTTAGGCTTTAGGTTTCAGCTGGGATTAGGATTACTTGGGCTTCAGATCAGTACTTGGGTAAGGTTTAAGATTTAATTTCCAGGAAAGAAGTAGAGTTAAGGATCAAAATTTCAAATTGTTTAGGGCCAGATTAGATCAGGGGGTATATACAATAGGGCTAAAATCCAAATTTAGGGTGGGTAATTTGAGATAAACAAATTGGTTAGGGTTAGGGCAAATGACTGGGGTAGGGCATAGATGCTAGATTGAGCTTTAACTAGGAGTGAGACCCAAAGACCAACCGGAGCGAGGCACTGGCTGGTTAGGGTTGAAGAAAAGAAACTGCCCCTCCCGAAGGAGGAACAGGGCGTGCACGGGCCATCAACCCCGATGGTCCGCAGCCTCACATCCCTCTACCTCCATAATTGTTTTTAAATTTGAAAGGTAAGTATTTTCTTTTTTACAGGTTCAAGGTAAGTATTTGTTTTTTTGCAGGTTCTGATTCACCGTGTCCGTTACTTGGTTTGGTGTTAATAAAGAATTTTCAATCCCAATTTGTTTTCTGTGTGGTCTTTTAATTTAGTTTTAACGTGTCTCTGATTTGAGCTCCCAAGGAAAACCAATAAAACACAAACCAAAACATGAAACAAAATCCCCCAAAATAACAAACTAAAACAACAAACTAACGTAAAATAGAAAAAATTAAATGAGTATGCCCTTGTCGCGACGTTTCGAAGTTGTTTCTTCTTCCTCAGGCGAGGGCATACTGAAGAGCACTGGGTTTGAGGCCCCTACATATACTCTCCCCTCTGATCCCGCCTCCTTGGCTTTCTTTGGCTTTCTTGTAATATCTTTTTTTTAGCTGTTTGCTTTTTTCCAATTCTGCCAGACTTTTTGGCTCTCATTTTTCCTTTTTTCTTTCTTTCTTCCTTTCCAGTCTTCTCCTCTTTCCCCTTTTAACTTTTCCTTTTTCATCATCCTTTTCTTCCCTTCTCTTAACCTCTGCCCTTTACCCTTCCTTTTGGCCTACATCTGACCTCTTTCTCTTCCGAATTTTGGGCTACTACAATGCCGACTTGGCTTTAATACTACACTCTCAACCCTGCTTGGGGAGGACTCAACCCGACTTGGGGAGTAAATTTAGAAAGGAGATGTGACTTTGGGTTAGGCTTTAGGTTTCAGCTGGGATTAGGATTACTTGGGCTTCAGATCAGTACTTGGGTAAGGTTTAAGATTTAATTTCCAGGAAAGAAGTAGAGTTAAGGATCAAAATTTCAAATTGTTTAGGGCCAGATTAGATCAGGGGGTATATACAATAGGGCTAAAATCCAAATTTAGGGTGGGTAATTTGAGATAAACAAATTGGTTAGGGTTAGGGCAAATGACTGGGGTAGGGCATAGATGCTAGATTGAGCTTTAACTAGGAGTGAGACCCAAAGACCAACCGGAGCGAGGCACTGGCTGGTTAGGGTTGAAGAAAAGAAACTGCCCCTCCCGAAGGAGGAACAGGGCGTGCACGGGCCATCAACCCCGATGGTCCGCAGCCTCACATCCCTCTACCTCCATAATTGTTTTTAAATTTGAAAGGTAAGTATTTTCTTTTTTACAGGTTCAAGGTAAGTATTTGTTTTTTTGCAGGTTCTGATTCACCGTGTCCGTTACTTGGTTTGGTGTTAATAAAGAATTTTCAATCCCAATTTGTTTTCTGTGTGGTCTTTTAATTTAGTTTTAACGTGTCTCTGATTTGAGCTCCCAAGGAAAACCAATAAAACACAAACCAAAACATGAAACAAAATCCCCCAAAATAACAAACTAAAACAACAAACTAACGTAAAATAGAAAAAATTAAATGAGTATGCCCTTGTCGCGACGTTTCGAAGTTGTTTCTTCTTCCTCAGGCGAGGGCATACTGAAGAGCACTGGGTTTGAGGCCCCTACATATACTCTCCCCTCTGATCCCGCCTCCTTGGCTTTCTTTGGCTTTCTTGTAATATCTTTTTTTTAGCTGTTTGCTTTTTTCCAATTCTGCCAGACTTTTTGGCTCTCATTTTTCCTTTTTTCTTTCTTTCTTCCTTTCCAGTCTTCTCCTCTTTCCCCTTTTAACTTTTCCTTTTTCATCATCCTTTTCTTCCCTTCTCTTAACCTCTGCCCTTTACCCTTCCTTTTGGCCTACATCTGACCTCTTTCTCTTCCGAATTTTGGGCTACTACAATGCCGACTTGGCTTTAATACTACACTCTCAACCCTGCTTGGGGAGGACTCAACCCGACTTGGGGAGTAAATTTAGAAAGGAGATGTGACTTTGGGTTAGGCTTTAGGTTTCAGCTGGGATTAGGATTACTTGGGCTTCAGATCAGTACTTGGGTAAGGTTTAAGATTTAATTTCCAGGAAAGAAGTAGAGTTAAGGATCAAAATTTCAAATTGTTTAGGGCCAGATTAGATCAGGGGGTATATACAATAGGGCTAAAATCCAAATTTAGGGTGGGTAATTTGAGATAAACAAATTGGTTAGGGTTAGGGCAAATGACTGGGGTAGGGCATAGATGCTAGATTGAGCTTTAACTAGGAGTGAGACCCAAAGACCAACCGGAGCGAGGCACTGGCTGGTTAGGGTTGAAGAAAAGAAACTGCCCCTCCCGAAGGAGGAACAGGGCGTGCACGGGCCATCAACCCCGATGGTCCGCAGCCTCACATCCCTCTACCTCCATAATTGTTTTTAAATTTGAAAGGTAAGTATTTTCTTTTTTACAGGTTCAAGGTAAGTATTTGTTTTTTTGCAGGTTCTGATTCACCGTGTCCGTTACTTGGTTTGGTGTTAATAAAGAATTTTCAATCCCAATTTGTTTTCTGTGTGGTCTTTTAATTTAGTTTTAACGTGTCTCTGATTTGAGCTCCCAAGGAAAACCAATAAAACACAAACCAAAACATGAAACAAAATCCCCCAAAATAACAAACTAAAACAACAAACTAACGTAAAATAGAAAAAATTAAATGAGTATGCCCTTGTCGCGACGTTTCGAAGTTGTTTCTTCTTCCTCAGGCGAGGGCATACTGAAGAGCACTGGGTTTGAGGCCCCTACATATACTCTCCCCTCTGATCCCGCCTCCTTGGCTTTCTTTGGCTTTCTTGTAATATCTTTTTTTTAGCTGTTTGCTTTTTTCCAATTCTGCCAGACTTTTTGGCTCTCATTTTTCCTTTTTTCTTTCTTTCTTCCTTTCCAGTCTTCTCCTCTTTCCCCTTTTAACTTTTCCTTTTTCATCATCCTTTTCTTCCCTTCTCTTAACCTCTGCCCTTTACCCTTCCTTTTGGCCTACATCTGACCTCTTTCTCTTCCGAATTTTGGGCTACTACAATGCCGACTTGGCTTTAATACTACACTCTCAACCCTGCTTGGGGAGGACTCAACCCGACTTGGGGAGTAAATTTAGAAAGGAGATGTGACTTTGGGTTAGGCTTTAGGTTTCAGCTGGGATTAGGATTACTTGGGCTTCAGATCAGTACTTGGGTAAGGTTTAAGATTTAATTTCCAGGAAAGAAGTAGAGTTAAGGATCAAAATTTCAAATTGTTTAGGGCCAGATTAGATCAGGGGGTATATACAATAGGGCTAAAATCCAAATTTAGGGTGGGTAATTTGAGATAAACAAATTGGTTAGGGTTAGGGCAAATGACTGGGGTAGGGCATAGATGCTAGATTGAGCTTTAACTAGGAGTGAGACCCAAAGACCAACCGGAGCGAGGCACTGGCTGGTTAGGGTTGAAGAAAAGAAACTGCCCCTCCCGAAGGAGGAACAGGGCGTGCACGGGCCATCAACCCCGATGGTCCGCAGCCTCACATCCCTCTACCTCCATAATTGTTTTTAAATTTGAAAGGTAAGTATTTTCTTTTTTACAGGTTCAAGGTAAGTATTTGTTTTTTTGCAGGTTCTGATTCACCGTGTCCGTTACTTGGTTTGGTGTTAATAAAGAATTTTCAATCCCAATTTGTTTTCTGTGTGGTCTTTTAATTTAGTTTTAACGTGTCTCTGATTTGAGCTCCCAAGGAAAACCAATAAAACACAAACCAAAACATGAAACAAAATCCCCCAAAATAACAAACTAAAACAACAAACTAACGTAAAATAGAAAAAATTAAATGAGTATGCCCTTGTCGCGACGTTTCGAAGTTGTTTCTTCTTCCTCAGGCGAGGGCATACTGAAGAGCACTGGGTTTGAGGCCCCTACATATACTCTCCCCTCTGATCCCGCCTCCTTGGCTTTCTTTGGCTTTCTTGTAATATCTTTTTTTTAGCTGTTTGCTTTTTTCCAATTCTGCCAGACTTTTTGGCTCTCATTTTTCCTTTTTTCTTTCTTTCTTCCTTTCCAGTCTTCTCCTCTTTCCCCTTTTAACTTTTCCTTTTTCATCATCCTTTTCTTCCCTTCTCTTAACCTCTGCCCTTTACCCTTCCTTTTGGCCTACATCTGACCTCTTTCTCTTCCGAATTTTGGGCTACTACAATGCCGACTTGGCTTTAATACTACACTCTCAACCCTGCTTGGGGAGGACTCAACCCGACTTGGGGAGTAAATTTAGAAAGGAGATGTGACTTTGGGTTAGGCTTTAGGTTTCAGCTGGGATTAGGATTACTTGGGCTTCAGATCAGTACTTGGGTAAGGTTTAAGATTTAATTTCCAGGAAAGAAGTAGAGTTAAGGATCAAAATTTCAAATTGTAGGGCCAGATTAGATCAGGGGGTATATACAATAGGGCTAAAATCCAAATTTAGGGTGGGTAATTTGAGATAAACAAATTGGTTAGGGTTAGGGCAAATGACTGGGGTAGGGCATAGATGCTAGATTGAGCTTTAACTAGGAGTGAGACCCAAAGACCAACCGGAGCGAGGCACTGGCTGGTTAGGGTTGAAGAAAAGAAACTGCCCCTCCCGAAGGAGGAACAGGGCGTGCACGGGCCATCAACCCCGATGGTCCGCAGCCTCACATCCCTCTACCTCCATAATTGTTTTTAAATTTGAAAGGTAAGTATTTTCTTTTTTACAGGTTCAAGGTAAGTATTTGTTTTTTTGCAGGTTCTGATTCACCGTGTCCGTTACTTGGTTTGGTGTTAATAAAGAATTTTCAATCCCAATTTGTTTTCTGTGTGGTCTTTTAATTTAGTTTTAACGTGTCTCTGATTTGAGCTCCCAAGGAAAACCAATAAAACACAAACCAAAACATGAAACAAAATCCCCCAAAATAACAAACTAAAACAACAAACTAACGTAAAATAGAAAAAATTAAATGAGTATGCCCTTGTCGCGACGTTTCGAAGTTGTTTCTTCTTCCTCAGGCGAGGGCATACTGAAGAGCACTGGGTTTGAGGCCCCTACATATACTCTCCCCTCTGATCCCGCCTCCTTGGCTTTCTTTGGCTTTCTTGTAATATCTTTTTTTTAGCTGTTTGCTTTTTTCCAATTCTGCCAGACTTTTTGGCTCTCATTTTTCCTTTTTTCTTTCTTTCTTCCTTTCCAGTCTTCTCCTCTTTCCCCTTTTAACTTTTCCTTTTTCATCATCCTTTTCTTCCCTTCTCTTAACCTCTGCCCTTTACCCTTCCTTTTGGCCTACATCTGACCTCTTTCTCTTCCGAATTTTGGGCTACTACAATGCCGACTTGGCTTTAATACTACACTCTCAACCCTGCTTGGGGAGGACTCAACCCGACTTGGGGAGTAAATTTAGAAAGGAGATGTGACTTTGGGTTAGGCTTTAGGTTTCAGCTGGGATTAGGATTACTTGGGCTTCAGATCAGTACTTGGGTAAGGTTTAAGATTTAATTTCCAGGAAAGAAGTAGAGTTAAGGATCAAAATTTCAAATTGTTTAGGGCCAGATTAGATCAGGGGGTATATACAATAGGGCTAAAATCCAAATTTAGGGTGGGTAATTTGAGATAAACAAATTGGTTAGGGTTAGGGCAAATGACTGGGGTAGGGCATAGATGCTAGATTGAGCTTTAACTAGGAGTGAGACCCAAAGACCAACCGGAGCGAGGCACTGGCTGGTTAGGGTTGAAGAAAAGAAACTGCCCCTCCCGAAGGAGGAACAGGGCGTGCACGGGCCATCAACCCCGATGGTCCGCAGCCTCACATCCCTCTACCTCCATAATTGTTTTTAAATTTGAAAGGTAAGTATTTTCTTTTTTACAGGTTCAAGGTAAGTATTTGTTTTTTTGCAGGTTCTGATTCACCGTGTCCGTTACTTGGTTTGGTGTTAATAAAGAATTTTCAATCCCAATTTGTTTTCTGTGTGGTCTTTTAATTTAGTTTTAACGTGTCTCTGATTTGAGCTCCCAAGGAAAACCAATAAAACACAAACCAAAACATGAAACAAAATCCCCCAAAATAACAAACTAAAACAACAAACTAACGTAAAATAGAAAAAATTAAATGAGTATGCCCTTGTCGCGACGTTTCGAAGTTGTTTCTTCTTCCTCAGGCGAGGGCATACTGAAGAGCACTGGGTTTGAGGCCCCTACATATACTCTCCCCTCTGATCCCGCCTCCTTGGCTTTCTTTGGCTTTCTTGTAATATCTTTTTTTTAGCTGTTTGCTTTTTTCCAATTCTGCCAGACTTTTTGGCTCTCATTTTTCCTTTTTTCTTTCTTTCTTCCTTTCCAGTCTTCTCCTCTTTCCCCTTTTAACTTTTCCTTTTTCATCATCCTTTTCTTCCCTTCTCTTAACCTCTGCCCTTTACCCTTCCTTTTGGCCTACATCTGACCTCTTTCTCTTCCGAATTTTGGGCTACTACAATGCCGACTTGGCTTTAATACTACACTCTCAACCCTGCTTGGGGAGGACTCAACCCGACTTGGGGAGTAAATTTAGAAAGGAGATGTGACTTTGGGTTAGGCTTTAGGTTTCAGCTGGGATTAGGATTACTTGGGCTTCAGATCAGTACTTGGGTAAGGTTTAAGATTTAATTTCCAGGAAAGAAGTAGAGTTAAGGATCAAAATTTCAAATTGTTTAGGGCCAGATTAGATCAGGGGGTATATACAATAGGGCTAAAATCCAAATTTAGGGTGGGTAATTTGAGATAAACAAATTGGTTAGGGTTAGGGCAAATGACTGGGGTAGGGCATAGATGCTAGATTGAGCTTTAACTAGGAGTGAGACCCAAAGACCAACCGGAGCGAGGCACTGGCTGGTTAGGGTTGAAGAAAAGAAACTGCCCCTCCCGAAGGAGGAACAGGGCGTGCACGGGCCATCAACCCCGATGGTCCGCAGCCTCACATCCCTCTACCTCCATAATTGTTTTTAAATTTGAAAGGTAAGTATTTTCTTTTTTACAGGTTCAAGGTAAGTATTTGTTTTTTTGCAGGTTCTGATTCACCGTGTCCGTTACTTGGTTTGGTGTTAATAAAGAATTTTCAATCCCAATTTGTTTTCTGTGTGGTCTTTTAATTTAGTTTTAACGTGTCTCTGATTTGAGCTCCCAAGGAAAACCAATAAAACACAAACCAAAACATGAAACAAAATCCCCCAAAATAACAAACTAAAACAACAAACTAACGTAAAATAGAAAAAATTAAATGAGTATGCCCTTGTCGCGACGTTTCGAAGTTGTTTCTTCTTCCTCAGGCGAGGGCATACTGAAGAGCACTGGGTTTGAGGCCCCTACATATACTCTCCCCTCTGATCCCGCCTCCTTGGCTTTCTTTGGCTTTCTTGTAATATCTTTTTTTTAGCTGTTTGCTTTTTTCCAATTCTGCCAGACTTTTTGGCTCTCATTTTTCCTTTTTTCTTTCTTTCTTCCTTTCCAGTCTTCTCCTCTTTCCCCTTTTAACTTTTCCTTTTTCATCATCCTTTTCTTCCCTTCTCTTAACCTCTGCCCTTTACCCTTCCTTTTGGCCTACATCTGACCTCTTTCTCTTCCGAATTTTGGGCTACTACAATGCCGACTTGGCTTTAATACTACACTCTCAACCCTGCTTGGGGAGGACTCAACCCGACTTGGGGAGTAAATTTAGAAAGGAGATGTGACTTTGGGTTAGGCTTTAGGTTTCAGCTGGGATTAGGATTACTTGGGCTTCAGATCAGTACTTGGGTAAGGTTTAAGATTTAATTTCCAGGAAAGAAGTAGAGTTAAGGATCAAAATTTCAAATTGTTTAGGGCCAGATTAGATCAGGGGGTATATACAATAGGGCTAAAATCCAAATTTAGGGTGGGTAATTTGAGATAAACAAATTGGTTAGGGTTAGGGCAAATGACTGGGGTAGGGCATAGATGCTAGATTGAGCTTTAACTAGGAGTGAGACCCAAAGACCAACCGGAGCGAGGCACTGGCTGGTTAGGGTTGAAGAAAAGAAACTGCCCCTCCCGAAGGAGGAACAGGGCGTGCACGGGCCATCAACCCCGATGGTCCGCAGCCTCACATCCCTCTACCTCCATAATTGTTTTTAAATTTGAAAGGTAAGTATTTTCTTTTTTACAGGTTCAAGGTAAGTATTTGTTTTTTTGCAGGTTCTGATTCACCGTGTCCGTTACTTGGTTTGGTGTTAATAAAGAATTTTCAATCCCAATTTGTTTTCTGTGTGGTCTTTTAATTTAGTTTTAACGTGTCTCTGATTTGAGCTCCCAAGGAAAACCAATAAAACACAAACCAAAACATGAAACAAAATCCCCCAAAATAACAAACTAAAACAACAAACTAACGTAAAATAGAAAAAATTAAATGAGTATGCCCTTGTCGCGACGTTTCGAAGTTGTTTCTTCTTCCTCAGGCGAGGGCATACTGAAGAGCACTGGGTTTGAGGCCCCTACATATACTCTCCCCTCTGATCCCGCCTCCTTGGCTTTCTTTGGCTTTCTTGTAATATCTTTTTTTTAGCTGTTTGCTTTTTTCCAATTCTGCCAGACTTTTTGGCTCTCATTTTTCCTTTTTTCTTTCTTTCTTCCTTTCCAGTCTTCTCCTCTTTCCCCTTTTAACTTTTCCTTTTTCATCATCCTTTTCTTCCCTTCTCTTAACCTCTGCCCTTTACCCTTCCTTTTGGCCTACATCTGACCTCTTTCTCTTCCGAATTTTGGGCTACTACAATGCCGACTTGGCTTTAATACTACACTCTCAACCCTGCTTGGGGAGGACTCAACCCGACTTGGGGAGTAAATTTAGAAAGGAGATGTGACTTTGGGTTAGGCTTTAGGTTTCAGCTGGGATTAGGATTACTTGGGCTTCAGATCAGTACTTGGGTAAGGTTTAAGATTTAATTTCCAGGAAAGAAGTAGAGTTAAGGATCAAAATTTCAAATTGTTTAGGGCCAGATTAGATCAGGGGGTATATACAATAGGGCTAAAATCCAAATTTAGGGTGGGTAATTTGAGATAAACAAATTGGTTAGGGTTAGGGCAAATGACTGGGGTAGGGCATAGATGCTAGATTGAGCTTTAACTAGGAGTGAGACCCAAAGACCAACCGGAGCGAGGCACTGGCTGGTTAGGGTTGAAGAAAAGAAACTGCCCCTCCCGAAGGAGGAACAGGGCGTGCACGGGCCATCAACCCCGATGGTCCGCAGCCTCACATCCCTCTACCTCCATAATTGTTTTTAAATTTGAAAGGTAAGTATTTTCTTTTTTACAGGTTCAAGGTAAGTATTTGTTTTTTTGCAGGTTCTGATTCACCGTGTCCGTTACTTGGTTTGGTGTTAATAAAGAATTTTCAATCCCAATTTGTTTTCTGTGTGGTCTTTTAATTTAGTTTTAACGTGTCTCTGATTTGAGCTCCCAAGGAAAACCAATAAAACACAAACCAAAACATGAAACAAAATCCCCCAAAATAACAAACTAAAACAACAAACTAACGTAAAATAGAAAAAATTAAATGAGTATGCCCTTGTCGCGACGTTTCGAAGTTGTTTCTTCTTCCTCAGGCGAGGGCATACTGAAGAGCACTGGGTTTGAGGCCCCTACATATACTCTCCCCTCTGATCCCGCCTCCTTGGCTTTCTTTGGCTTTCTTGTAATATCTTTTTTTTAGCTGTTTGCTTTTTTCCAATTCTGCCAGACTTTTTGGCTCTCATTTTTCCTTTTTTCTTTCTTTCTTCCTTTCCAGTCTTCTCCTCTTTCCCCTTTTAACTTTTCCTTTTTCATCATCCTTTTCTTCCCTTCTCTTAACCTCTGCCCTTTACCCTTCCTTTTGGCCTACATCTGACCTCTTTCTCTTCCGAATTTTGGGCTACTACAATGCCGACTTGGCTTTAATACTACACTCTCAACCCTGCTTGGGGAGGACTCAACCCGACTTGGGGAGTAAATTTAGAAAGGAGATGTGACTTTGGGTTAGGCTTTAGGTTTCAGCTGGGATTAGGATTACTTGGGCTTCAGATCAGTACTTGGGTAAGGTTTAAGATTTAATTTCCAGGAAAGAAGTAGAGTTAAGGATCAAAATTTCAAATTGTTTAGGGCCAGATTAGATCAGGGGGTATATACAATAGGGCTAAAATCCAAATTTAGGGTGGGTAATTTGAGATAAACAAATTGGTTAGGGTTAGGGCAAATGACTGGGGTAGGGCATAGATGCTAGATTGAGCTTTAACTAGGAGTGAGACCCAAAGACCAACCGGAGCGAGGCACTGGCTGGTTAGGGTTGAAGAAAAGAAACTGCCCCTCCCGAAGGAGGAACAGGGCGTGCACGGGCCATCAACCCCGATGGTCCGCAGCCTCACATCCCTCTACCTCCATAATTGTTTTTAAATTTGAAAGGTAAGTATTTTCTTTTTTACAGGTTCAAGGTAAGTATTTGTTTTTTTGCAGGTTCTGATTCACCGTGTCCGTTACTTGGTTTGGTGTTAATAAAGAATTTTCAATCCCAATTTGTTTTCTGTGTGGTCTTTTAATTTAGTTTTAACGTGTCTCTGATTTGAGCTCCCAAGGAAAACCAATAAAACACAAACCAAAACATGAAACAAAATCCCCCAAAATAACAAACTAAAACAACAAACTAACGTAAAATAGAAAAAATTAAATGAGTATGCCCTTGTCGCGACGTTTCGAAGTTGTTTCTTCTTCCTCAGGCGAGGGCATACTGAAGAGCACTGGGTTTGAGGCCCCTACATATACTCTCCCCTCTGATCCCGCCTCCTTGGCTTTCTTTGGCTTTCTTGTAATATCTTTTTTTTAGCTGTTTGCTTTTTTCCAATTCTGCCAGACTTTTTGGCTCTCATTTTTCCTTTTTTCTTTCTTTCTTCCTTTCCAGTCTTCTCCTCTTTCCCCTTTTAACTTTTCCTTTTTCATCATCCTTTTCTTCCCTTCTCTTAACCTCTGCCCTTTACCCTTCCTTTTGGCCTACATCTGACCTCTTTCTCTTCCGAATTTTGGGCTACTACAATGCCGACTTGGCTTTAATACTACACTCTCAACCCTGCTTGGGGAGGACTCAACCCGACTTGGGGAGTAAATTTAGAAAGGAGATGTGACTTTGGGTTAGGCTTTAGGTTTCAGCTGGGATTAGGATTACTTGGGCTTCAGATCAGTACTTGGGTAAGGTTTAAGATTTAATTTCCAGGAAAGAAGTAGAGTTAAGGATCAAAATTTCAAATTGTTTAGGGCCAGATTAGATCAGGGGGTATATACAATAGGGCTAAAATCCAAATTTAGGGTGGGTAATTTGAGATAAACAAATTGGTTAGGGTTAGGGCAAATGACTGGGGTAGGGCATAGATGCTAGATTGAGCTTTAACTAGGAGTGAGACCCAAAGACCAACCGGAGCGAGGCACTGGCTGGTTAGGGTTGAAGAAAAGAAACTGCCCCTCCCGAAGGAGGAACAGGGCGTGCACGGGCCATCAACCCCGATGGTCCGCAGCCTCACATCCCTCTACCTCCATAATTGTTTTTAAATTTGAAAGGTAAGTATTTTCTTTTTTACAGGTTCAAGGTAAGTATTTGTTTTTTTGCAGGT
Source organism: Rhamphochromis longiceps (assembly GCF_057381845.1). Classification (NCBI taxonomy): domain Eukaryota; kingdom Metazoa; phylum Chordata; class Actinopteri; order Cichliformes; family Cichlidae; genus Rhamphochromis; species Rhamphochromis longiceps. The sequence goes on from NC_140566.1 coordinate 36,906,613, forward strand.
TCTGATTCACCGTGTCCGTTACTTGGTTTGGTGTTAATAAAGAATTTTCAATCCCAATTTGTTTTCTGTGTGGTCTTTTAATTTAGTTTTAACGTGTCTCTGATTTGAGCTCCCAAGGAAAACCAATAAAACACAAACCAAAACATGAAACAAAATCCCCCAAAATAACAAACTAAAACAACAAACTAACGTAAAATAGAAAAAATTAAATGAGTATGCCCTTGTCGCGACGTTTCGAAGTTGTTTCTTCTTCCTCAGGCGAGGGCATACTGAAGAGCACTGGGTTTGAGGCCCCTACATATACTCTCCCCTCTGATCCCGCCTCCTTGGCTTTCTTTGGCTTTCTTGTAATATCTTTTTTTTAGCTGTTTGCTTTTTTCCAATTCTGCCAGACTTTTTGGCTCTCATTT
>NC_140566.1:36907122-36964053 GCF_057381845.1 Rhamphochromis longiceps
AACCAAGTAACGGACACGGTGAATCAGAACCTGCAAAAAACAAATACTTACCTTGAACCTGTAAAAAAGAAAATACTTACCTTTCAAATTTAAAACAATTATGGAGGTAGAGGGATGTGAGGCTGCGGACCATCGGGGTTGATGGCCCGTGCACGCCCTGTTCCTCCTTCGGGAGGGGCAGTTTCTTTTCTTCAACCCTAACCAGCCAGTGCCTCGCTCCGGTTGGTCTTTGGGTCTCACTCCTAGTTAAAGCTCAATCTAGCATCTATGCCCTACCCCAGTCATTTGCCCTAACCCTAACCAATTTGTTTATCTCAAATTACCCACCCTAAATTTGGATTTTAGCCCTATTGTATATACCCCCTGATCTAATCTGGCCCTAAACAATTTGAAATTTTGATCCTTAACTCTACTTCTTTCCTGGAAATTAAATCTTAAACCTTACCCAAGTACTGATCTGAAGCCCAAGTAATCCTAATCCCAGCTGAAACCTAAAGCCTAACCCAAAGTCACATCTCCTTTCTAAATTTACTCCCCAAGTCGGGTTGAGTCCTCCCCAAGCAGGGTTGAGAGTGTAGTATTAAAGCCAAGTCGGCATTGTAGTAGCCCAAAATTCGGAAGAGAAAGAGGTCAGATGTAGGCCAAAAGGAAGGGTAAAGGGCAGAGGTTAAGAGAAGGGAAGAAAAGGATGATGAAAAAGGAAAAGTTAAAAGGGGAAAGAGGGAGAAGACTGGAAAGGAAGAAAGAAAGAAAAAAGGAAAAATGAGAGCCAAAAAGTCTGGCAGAATTGGAAAAAAGCAAACAGCTAAAAAAAAGATATTACAAGAAAGCCAAAGAAAGCCAAGGAGGCGGGATCAGAGGGAGAGTATATGTAGGGGCCTCAAACCCAGTGCTCTTCAGTATGCCCTCGCCTGAGGAAGAAGAAACAACTTCGAAACGTCGCGACAAGGGCATACTCATTTAATTTTTTTCTATTTTACGTTAGTTTGTTGTTTTAGTTTGTTATTTTGGGGGATTTTGTTTCATGTTTTGGTTTGTGTTTTATTGGTTTTCCTTGGGAGCTCAAATCAGAGACACGTTAAAACTAAATTAAAAGACCACACAGAAAACAAATTGGGATTGAAAATTCTTTATTAACACCAAACCAAGTAACGGACACGGTGAATCAGAACCTGCAAAAAAACAAATACTTACCTTGAACCTGTAAAAAAGAAAATACTTACCTTTCAAATTTAAAAACAATTATGGAGGTAGAGGGATGTGAGGCTGCGGACCATCGGGGTTGATGGCCCGTGCACGCCCTGTTCCTCCTTCGGGAGGGGCAGTTTCTTTTCTTCAACCCTAACCAGCCAGTGCCTCGCTCCGGTTGGTCTTTGGGTCTCACTCCTAGTTAAAGCTCAATCTAGCATCTATGCCCTACCCCAGTCATTTGCCCTAACCCTAACCAATTTGTTTATCTCAAATTACCCACCCTAAATTTGGATTTTAGCCCTATTGTATATACCCCCTGATCTAATCTGGCCCTAAACAATTTGAAATTTTGATCCTTAACTCTACTTCTTTCCTGGAAATTAAATCTTAAACCTTACCCAAGTACTGATCTGAAGCCCAAGTAATCCTAATCCCAGCTGAAACCTAAAGCCTAACCCAAAGTCACATCTCCTTTCTAAATTTACTCCCCAAGTCGGGTTGAGTCCTCCCCAAGCAGGGTTGAGAGTGTAGTATTAAAGCCAAGTCGGCATTGTAGTAGCCCAAAATTCGGAAGAGAAAGAGGTCAGATGTAGGCCAAAAGGAAGGGTAAAGGGCAGAGGTTAAGAGAAGGGAAGAAAAGGATGATGAAAAAGGAAAAGTTAAAAGGGGAAAGAGGAGAAGACTGGAAAGGAAGAAAGAAAGAAAAAAGGAAAAATGAGAGCCAAAAAGTCTGGCAGAATTGGAAAAAAGCAAACAGCTAAAAAAAAGATATTACAAGAAAGCCAAAGAAAGCCAAGGAGGCGGGATCAGAGGGGAGAGTATATGTAGGGGCCTCAAACCCAGTGCTCTTCAGTATGCCCTCGCCTGAGGAAGAAGAAACAACTTCGAAACGTCGCGACAAGGGCATACTCATTTAATTTTTTCTATTTTACGTTAGTTTGTTGTTTTAGTTTGTTATTTTGGGGGATTTTGTTTCATGTTTTGGTTTGTGTTTTATTGGTTTTCCTTGGGAGCTCAAATCAGAGACACGTTAAAACTAAATTAAAAGACCACACAGAAAACAAATTGGGATTGAAAATTCTTTATTAACACAAACCAAGTAACGGACACGGTGAATCAGAACCTGCAAAAAACAAATACTTACCTTGAACCTGTAAAAAAGAAAATACTTACCTTTCAAATTTAAAAACAATTATGGAGGTAGAGGGATGTGAGGCTGCGGACCATCGGGGTTGATGGCCCGTGCACGCCCTGTTCCTCCTTCGGGAGGGGCAGTTTCTTTTCTTCAACCCTAACCAGCCAGTGCCTCGCTCCGGTTGGTCTTTGGGTCTCACTCCTAGTTAAAGCTCAATCTAGCATCTATGCCCTACCCCAGTCATTTGCCCTAACCCTAACCAATTTGTTTATCTCAAATTACCCACCCTAAATTTGGATTTTAGCCCTATTGTATATACCCCCTGATCTAATCTGGCCCTAAACAATTTGAAATTTTGATCCTTAACTCTACTTCTTTCCTGGAAATTAAATCTTAAACCTTACCCAAGTACTGATCTGAAGCCCAAGTAATCCTAATCCAGCTGAAACCTAAAGCCTAACCCAAAGTCACATCTCCTTTCTAAATTTACTCCCCAAGTCGGGTTGAGTCCTCCCCAAGCAGGGTTGAGAGTGTAGTATTAAAGCCAAGTCGGCATTGTAGTAGCCCAAAATTCGGAAGAGAAAGAGGTCAGATGTAGGCCAAAAGGAAGGGTAAAGGGCAGAGGTTAAGAGAAGGGAAGAAAAGGATGATGAAAAAGGAAAAGTTAAAAGGGGAAAGAGGAGAAGACTGGAAAGGAAGAAAGAAAGAAAAAAGGAAAAATGAGAGCCAAAAAGTCTGGCAGAATTGGAAAAAAGCAAACAGCTAAAAAAAAGATATTACAAGAAAGCCAAAGAAAGCCAAGGAGGCGGGATCAGAGGGGAGAGTATATGTAGGGGCCTCAAACCCAGTGCTCTTCAGTATGCCCTCGCCTGAGGAAGAAGAAACAACTTCGAAACGTCGCGACAAGGGCATACTCATTTAATTTTTCTATTTTACGTTAGTTTGTTGTTTTAGTTTGTTATTTTGGGGGATTTTGTTTCATGTTTTGGTTTGTGTTTTATTGGTTTTCCTTGGGAGCTCAAATCAGAGACACGTTAAAACTAAATTAAAAGACCACACAGAAAACAAATTGGGATTGAAAATTCTTTATTAACACCAAACCAAGTAACGGACACGGTGAATCAGAACCTGCAAAAAAACAAATACTTACCTTGAACCTGTAAAAAAGAAAATACTTACCTTTCAAATTTAAAAACAATTATGGAGGTAGAGGGATGTGAGGCTGCGGACCATCGGGGTTGATGGCCCGTGCACGCCCTGTTCCTCCTTCGGGAGGGGCAGTTTCTTTTCTTCAACCCTAACCAGCCAGTGCCTCGCTCCGGTTGGTCTTTGGGTCTCACTCCTAGTTAAAGCTCAATCTAGCATCTATGCCCTACCCCAGTCATTTGCCCTAACCCTAACCAATTTGTTTATCTCAAATTACCCACCCTAAATTTGGATTTTAGCCCTATTGTATATACCCCCTGATCTAATCTGGCCCTAAACAATTTGAAATTTTGATCCTTAACTCTACTTCTTTCCTGGAAATTAAATCTTAAACCTTACCCAAGTACTGATCTGAAGCCCAAGTAATCCTAATCCCAGCTGAAACCTAAAGCCTAACCCAAAGTCACATCTCCTTTCTAAATTTACTCCCCAAGTCGGGTTGAGTCCTCCCCAAGCAGGGTTGAGAGTGTAGTATTAAAGCCAAGTCGGCATTGTAGTAGCCCAAAATTCGGAAGAGAAAGAGGTCAGATGTAGGCCAAAAGGAAGGGTAAAGGGCAGAGGTTAAGAGAAGGGAAGAAAAGGATGATGAAAAAGGAAAAGTTAAAAGGGGAAAGAGGAGAAGACTGGAAAGGAAGAAAGAAAGAAAAAAGGAAAAATGAGAGCCAAAAAGTCTGGCAGAATTGGAAAAAAGCAAACAGCTAAAAAAAAGATATTACAAGAAAGCCAAAGAAAGCCAAGGAGGCGGGATCAGAGGGGAGAGTATATGTAGGGGCCTCAAACCCAGTGCTCTTCAGTATGCCCTCGCCTGAGGAAGAAGAAACAACTTCGAAACGTCGCGACAAGGGCATACTCATTTAATTTTTTCTATTTTACGTTAGTTTGTTGTTTTAGTTTGTTATTTTGGGGGATTTTGTTTCATGTTTTGGTTTGTGTTTTATTGGTTTTCCTTGGGAGCTCAAATCAGAGACACGTTAAAACTAAATTAAAAGACCACACAGAAAACAAATTGGGATTGAAAATTCTTTATTAACACCAAACCAAGTAACGGACACGGTGAATCAGAACCTGCAAAAAAACAAATACTTACCTTGAACCTGTAAAAAAGAAAATACTTACCTTTCAAATTTAAAAACAATTATGGAGGTAGAGGGATGTGAGGCTGCGGACCATCGGGGTTGATGGCCCGTGCACGCCCTGTTCCTCCTTCGGGAGGGGCAGTTTCTTTTCTTCAACCCTAACCAGCCAGTGCCTCGCTCCGGTTGGTCTTTGGGTCTCACTCCTAGTTAAAGCTCAATCTAGCATCTATGCCCTACCCCAGTCATTTGCCCTAACCCTAACCAATTTGTTTATCTCAAATTACCCACCCTAAATTTGGATTTTAGCCCTATTGTATATACCCCCTGATCTAATCTGGCCCTAAACAATTTGAAATTTTGATCCTTAACTCTACTTCTTTCCTGGAAATTAAATCTTAAACCTTACCCAAGTACTGATCTGAAGCCCAAGTAATCCTAATCCCAGCTGAAACCTAAAGCCTAACCCAAAGTCACATCTCCTTTCTAAATTTACTCCCCAAGTCGGGTTGAGTCCTCCCCAAGCAGGGTTGAGAGTGTAGTATTAAAGCCAAGTCGGCATTGTAGTAGCCCAAAATTCGGAAGAGAAAGAGGTCAGATGTAGGCCAAAAGGAAGGGTAAAGGGCAGAGGTTAAGAGAAGGGAAGAAAAGGATGATGAAAAAGGAAAAGTTAAAAGGGGAAAGAGGAGAAGACTGGAAAGGAAGAAAGAAAGAAAAAAGGAAAAATGAGAGCCAAAAAGTCTGGCAGAATTGGAAAAAAGCAAACAGCTAAAAAAAAGATATTACAAGAAAGCCAAAGAAAGCCAAGGAGGCGGGATCAGAGGGGAGAGTATATGTAGGGCCTCAAACCCAGTGCTCTTCAGTATGCCCTCGCCTGAGGAAGAAGAAACAACTTCGAAACGTCGCGACAAGGGCATACTCATTTAATTTTTTCTATTTTACGTTAGTTTGTTGTTTTAGTTTGTTATTTTGGGGGATTTTGTTTCATGTTTTGGTTTGTGTTTTATTGGTTTTCCTTGGGAGCTCAAATCAGAGACACGTTAAAACTAAATTAAAAGACCACACAGAAAACAAATTGGGATTGAAAATTCTTTATTAACACCAAACCAAGTAACGGACACGGTGAATCAGAACCTGCAAAAAAACAAATACTTACCTTGAACCTGTAAAAAAGAAAATACTTACCTTTCAAATTTAAAAACAATTATGGAGGTAGAGGGATGTGAGGCTGCGGACCATCGGGGTTGATGGCCCGTGCACGCCCTGTTCCTCCTTCGGGAGGGGCAGTTTCTTTTCTTCAACCCTAACCAGCCAGTGCCTCGCTCCGGTTGGTCTTTGGGTCTCACTCCTAGTTAAAGCTCAATCTAGCATCTATGCCCTACCCAGTCATTTGCCCTAACCCTAACCAATTTGTTTATCTCAAATTACCCACCCTAAATTTGGATTTTAGCCCTATTGTATATACCCCCTGATCTAATCTGGCCCTAAACAATTTGAAATTTTGATCCTTAACTCTACTTCTTTCCTGGAAATTAAATCTTAAACCTTACCCAAGTACTGATCTGAAGCCCAAGTAATCCTAATCCCAGCTGAAACCTAAAGCCTAACCCAAAGTCACATCTCCTTTCTAAATTTACTCCCCAAGTCGGGTTGAGTCCTCCCCAAGCAGGGTTGAGAGTGTAGTATTAAAGCCAAGTCGGCATTGTAGTAGCCCAAAATTCGGAAGAGAAAGAGGTCAGATGTAGGCCAAAAGGAAGGGTAAAGGGCAGAGGTTAAGAGAAGGGAAGAAAAGGATGATGAAAAAGGAAAAGTTAAAAGGGGAAAGAGGAGAAGACTGGAAAGGAAGAAAGAAAGAAAAAAGGAAAAATGAGAGCCAAAAAGTCTGGCAGAATTGGAAAAAAGCAAACAGCTAAAAAAAGATATTACAAGAAAGCCAAAGAAAGCCAAGGAGGCGGGATCAGAGGGGAGAGTATATGTAGGGGCCTCAAACCCAGTGCTCTTCAGTATGCCCTCGCCTGAGGAAGAAGAAACAACTTCGAAACGTCGCGACAAGGGCATACTCATTTAATTTTTTCTATTTTACGTTAGTTTGTTGTTTTAGTTTGTTATTTTGGGGGATTTTGTTTCATGTTTTGGTTTGTGTTTTATTGGTTTTCCTTGGGAGCTCAAATCAGAGACACGTTAAAACTAAATTAAAAGACCACACAGAAAACAAATTGGGATTGAAAATTCTTTATTAACACCAAACCAAGTAACGGACACGGTGAATCAGAACCTGCAAAAAAACAAATACTTACCTTGAACCTGTAAAAAAGAAAATACTTACCTTTCAAATTTAAAAACAATTATGGAGGTAGAGGGATGTGAGGCTGCGGACCATCGGGGTTGATGGCCCGTGCACGCCCTGTTCCTCCTTCGGGAGGGGCAGTTTCTTTTCTTCAACCCTAACCAGCCAGTGCCTCGCTCCGGTTGGTCTTTGGGTCTCACTCCTAGTTAAAGCTCAATCTAGCATCTATGCCCTACCCCAGTCATTTGCCCTAACCCTAACCAATTTGTTTATCTCAAATTACCCACCCTAAATTTGGATTTTAGCCCTATTGTATATACCCCCTGATCTAATCTGGCCCTAAACAATTTGAAATTTTGATCCTTAACTCTACTTCTTTCCTGGAAATTAAATCTTAAACCTTACCCAAGTACTGATCTGAAGCCCAAGTAATCCTAATCCCAGCTGAAACCTAAAGCCTAACCCAAAGTCACATCTCCTTTCTAAATTTACTCCCCAAGTCGGGTTGAGTCCTCCCCAAGCAGGGTTGAGAGTGTAGTATTAAAGCCAAGTCGGCATTGTAGTAGCCCAAAATTCGGAAGAGAAAGAGGTCAGATGTAGGCCAAAAGGAAGGGTAAAGGGCAGAGGTTAAGAGAAGGGAAGAAAAGGATGATGAAAAAGGAAAAGTTAAAAGGGGAAAGAGGAGAAGACTGGAAAGGAAGAAAGAAAGAAAAAAGGAAAAATGAGAGCCAAAAAGTCTGGCAGAATTGGAAAAAAGCAAACAGCTAAAAAAAAGATATTACAAGAAAGCCAAAGAAAGCCAAGGAGGCGGGATCAGAGGGGAGAGTATATGTAGGGGCCTCAAACCCAGTGCTCTTCAGTATGCCCTCGCCTGAGGAAGAAGAAACAACTTCGAAACGTCGCGACAAGGGCATACTCATTTAATTTTTTCTATTTTACGTTAGTTTGTTGTTTTAGTTTGTTATTTTGGGGGATTTTGTTTCATGTTTTGGTTTGTGTTTTATTGGTTTTCCTTGGGAGCTCAAATCAGAGACACGTTAAAACTAAATTAAAAGACCACACAGAAAACAAATTGGGATTGAAAATTCTTTATTAACACCAAACCAAGTAACGGACACGGTGAATCAGAACCTGCAAAAAAACAAATACTTACCTTGAACCTGTAAAAAAGAAAATACTTACCTTTCAAATTTAAAAACAATTATGGAGGTAGAGGGATGTGAGGCTGCGGACCATCGGGGTTGATGGCCCGTGCACGCCCTGTTCCTCCTTCGGGAGGGGCAGTTTCTTTTCTTCAACCCTAACCAGCCAGTGCCTCGCTCCGGTTGGTCTTTGGGTCTCACTCCTAGTTAAAGCTCAATCTAGCATCTATGCCCTACCCCAGTCATTTGCCCTAACCCTAACCAATTTGTTTATCTCAAATTACCCACCCTAAATTTGGATTTTAGCCCTATTGTATATACCCCCTGATCTAATCTGGCCCTAAACAATTTGAAATTTTGATCCTTAACTCTACTTCTTTCCTGGAAATTAAATCTTAAACCTTACCCAAGTACTGATCTGAAGCCCAAGTAATCCTAATCCCAGCTGAAACCTAAAGCCTAACCCAAAGTCACATCTCCTTTCTAAATTTACTCCCCAAGTCGGGTTGAGTCCTCCCCAAGCAGGGTTGAGAGTGTAGTATTAAAGCCAAGTCGGCATTGTAGTAGCCCAAAATTCGGAAGAGAAAGAGGTCAGATGTAGGCCAAAAGGAAGGGTAAAGGGCAGAGGTTAAGAGAAGGGAAGAAAAGGATGATGAAAAAGGAAAAGTTAAAAGGGGAAAGAGGAGAAGACTGGAAAGGAAGAAAGAAAGAAAAAAGGAAAAATGAGAGCCAAAAAGTCTGGCAGAATTGGAAAAAAGCAAACAGCTAAAAAAAAGATATTACAAGAAAGCCAAAGAAAGCCAAGGAGGCGGGATCAGAGGGGAGAGTATATGTAGGGGCCTCAAACCCAGTGCTCTTCAGTATGCCCTCGCCTGAGGAAGAAGAAACAACTTCGAAACGTCGCGACAAGGGCATACTCATTTAATTTTTTCTATTTTACGTTAGTTTGTTGTTTTAGTTTGTTATTTTGGGGGATTTTGTTTCATGTTTTGGTTTGTGTTTTATTGGTTTTCCTTGGGAGCTCAAATCAGAGACACGTTAAAACTAAATTAAAAGACCACACAGAAAACAAATTGGGATTGAAAATTCTTTATTAACACCAAACCAAGTAACGGACACGGTGAATCAGAACCTGCAAAAAAACAAATACTTACCTTGAACCTGTAAAAAAGAAAATACTTACCTTTCAAATTTAAAAACAATTATGGAGGTAGAGGGATGTGAGGCTGCGGACCATCGGGGTTGATGGCCCGTGCACGCCCTGTTCCTCCTTCGGGAGGGGCAGTTTCTTTTCTTCAACCCTAACCAGCCAGTGCCTCGCTCCGGTTGGTCTTTGGGTCTCACTCCTAGTTAAAGCTCAATCTAGCATCTATGCCCTACCCCAGTCATTTGCCCTAACCCTAACCAATTTGTTTATCTCAAATTACCCACCCTAAATTTGGATTTTAGCCCTATTGTATATACCCCCTGATCTAATCTGGCCCTAAACAATTTGAAATTTTGATCCTTAACTCTACTTCTTTCCTGGAAATTAAATCTTAAACCTTACCCAAGTACTGATCTGAAGCCCAAGTAATCCTAATCCCAGCTGAAACCTAAAGCCTAACCCAAAGTCACATCTCCTTTCTAAATTTACTCCCCAAGTCGGGTTGAGTCCTCCCCAAGCAGGGTTGAGAGTGTAGTATTAAAGCCAAGTCGGCATTGTAGTAGCCCAAAATTCGGAAGAGAAAGAGGTCAGATGTAGGCCAAAAGGAAGGGTAAAGGGCAGAGGTTAAGAGAAGGGAAGAAAAGGATGATGAAAAAGGAAAAGTTAAAAGGGGAAAGAGGAGAAGACTGGAAAGGAAGAAAGAAAGAAAAAAGGAAAAATGAGAGCCAAAAAGTCTGGCAGAATTGGAAAAAAGCAAACAGCTAAAAAAAAGATATTACAAGAAAGCCAAAGAAAGCCAAGGAGGCGGGATCAGAGGGGAGAGTATATGTAGGGGCCTCAAACCCAGTGCTCTTCAGTATGCCCTCGCCTGAGGAAGAAGAAACAACTTCGAAACGTCGCGACAAGGGCATACTCATTTAATTTTTTCTATTTTACGTTAGTTTGTTGTTTTAGTTTGTTATTTTGGGGGATTTTGTTTCATGTTTTGGTTTGTGTTTTATTGGTTTTCCTTGGGAGCTCAAATCAGAGACACGTTAAAACTAAATTAAAAGACCACACAGAAAACAAATTGGGATTGAAAATTCTTTATTAACACCAAACCAAGTAACGGACACGGTGAATCAGAACCTGCAAAAAAACAAATACTTACCTTGAACCTGTAAAAAAGAAAATACTTACCTTTCAAATTTAAAAACAATTATGGAGGTAGAGGGATGTGAGGCTGCGGACCATCGGGGTTGATGGCCCGTGCACGCCCTGTTCCTCCTTCGGGAGGGGCAGTTTCTTTTCTTCAACCCTAACCAGCCAGTGCCTCGCTCCGGTTGGTCTTTGGGTCTCACTCCTAGTTAAAGCTCAATCTAGCATCTATGCCCTACCCCAGTCATTTGCCCTAACCCTAACCAATTTGTTTATCTCAAATTACCCACCCTAAATTTGGATTTTAGCCCTATTGTATATACCCCCTGATCTAATCTGGCCCTAAACAATTTGAAATTTTGATCCTTAACTCTACTTCTTTCCTGGAAATTAAATCTTAAACCTTACCCAAGTACTGATCTGAAGCCCAAGTAATCCTAATCCCAGCTGAAACCTAAAGCCTAACCCAAAGTCACATCTCCTTTCTAAATTTACTCCCCAAGTCGGGTTGAGTCCTCCCCAAGCAGGGTTGAGAGTGTAGTATTAAAGCCAAGTCGGCATTGTAGTAGCCCAAAATTCGGAAGAGAAAGAGGTCAGATGTAGGCCAAAAGGAAGGGTAAAGGGCAGAGGTTAAGAGAAGGGAAGAAAAGGATGATGAAAAAGGAAAAGTTAAAAGGGGAAAGAGGAGAAGACTGGAAAGGAAGAAAGAAAGAAAAAAGGAAAAATGAGAGCCAAAAAGTCTGGCAGAATTGGAAAAAAGCAAACAGCTAAAAAAAAGATATTACAAGAAAGCCAAAGAAAGCCAAGGAGGCGGGATCAGAGGGGAGAGTATATGTAGGGGCCTCAAACCCAGTGCTCTTCAGTATGCCCTCGCCTGAGGAAGAAGAAACAACTTCGAAACGTCGCGACAAGGGCATACTCATTTAATTTTTTCTATTTTACGTTAGTTTGTTGTTTTAGTTTGTTATTTTGGGGGATTTTGTTTCATGTTTTGGTTTGTGTTTTATTGGTTTTCCTTGGGAGCTCAAATCAGAGACACGTTAAAACTAAATTAAAAGACCACACAGAAAACAAATTGGGATTGAAAATTCTTTATTAACACCAAACCAAGTAACGGACACGGTGAATCAGAACCTGCAAAAAAACAAATACTTACCTTGAACCTGTAAAAAAGAAAATACTTACCTTTCAAATTTAAAAACAATTATGGAGGTAGAGGGATGTGAGGCTGCGGACCATCGGGGTTGATGGCCCGTGCACGCCCTGTTCCTCCTTCGGGAGGGGCAGTTTCTTTTCTTCAACCCTAACCAGCCAGTGCCTCGCTCCGGTTGGTCTTTGGGTCTCACTCCTAGTTAAAGCTCAATCTAGCATCTATGCCCTACCCCAGTCATTTGCCCTAACCCTAACCAATTTGTTTATCTCAAATTACCCACCCTAAATTTGGATTTTAGCCCTATTGTATATACCCCCTGATCTAATCTGGCCCTAAACAATTTGAAATTTTGATCCTTAACTCTACTTCTTTCCTGGAAATTAAATCTTAAACCTTACCCAAGTACTGATCTGAAGCCCAAGTAATCCTAATCCCAGCTGAAACCTAAAGCCTAACCCAAAGTCACATCTCCTTTCTAAATTTACTCCCCAAGTCGGGTTGAGTCCTCCCCAAGCAGGGTTGAGAGTGTAGTATTAAAGCCAAGTCGGCATTGTAGTAGCCCAAAATTCGGAAGAGAAAGAGGTCAGATGTAGGCCAAAAGGAAGGGTAAAGGGCAGAGGTTAAGAGAAGGGAAGAAAAGGATGATGAAAAAGGAAAAGTTAAAAGGGGAAAGAGGAGAAGACTGGAAAGGAAGAAAGAAAGAAAAAAGGAAAAATGAGAGCCAAAAAGTCTGGCAGAATTGGAAAAAAGCAAACAGCTAAAAAAAAGATATTACAAGAAAGCCAAAGAAAGCCAAGGAGGCGGGATCAGAGGGGAGAGTATATGTAGGGGCCTCAAACCCAGTGCTCTTCAGTATGCCCTCGCCTGAGGAAGAAGAAACAACTTCGAAACGTCGCGACAAGGGCATACTCATTTAATTTTTTCTATTTTACGTTAGTTTGTTGTTTTAGTTTGTTATTTTGGGGGATTTTGTTTCATGTTTTGGTTTGTGTTTTATTGGTTTTCCTTGGGAGCTCAAATCAGAGACACGTTAAAACTAAATTAAAAGACCACACAGAAAACAAATTGGGATTGAAAATTCTTTATTAACACCAAACCAAGTAACGGACACGGTGAATCAGAACCTGCAAAAAAACAAATACTTACCTTGAACCTGTAAAAAAGAAAATACTTACCTTTCAAATTTAAAAACAATTATGGAGGTAGAGGGATGTGAGGCTGCGGACCATCGGGGTTGATGGCCCGTGCACGCCCTGTTCCTCCTTCGGGAGGGGCAGTTTCTTTTCTTCAACCCTAACCAGCCAGTGCCTCGCTCCGGTTGGTCTTTGGGTCTCACTCCTAGTTAAAGCTCAATCTAGCATCTATGCCCTACCCCAGTCATTTGCCCTAACCCTAACCAATTTGTTTATCTCAAATTACCCACCCTAAATTTGGATTTTAGCCCTATTGTATATACCCCCTGATCTAATCTGGCCCTAAACAATTTGAAATTTTGATCCTTAACTCTACTTCTTTCCTGGAAATTAAATCTTAAACCTTACCCAAGTACTGATCTGAAGCCCAAGTAATCCTAATCCCAGCTGAAACCTAAAGCCTAACCCAAAGTCACATCTCCTTTCTAAATTTACTCCCCAAGTCGGGTTGAGTCCTCCCCAAGCAGGGTTGAGAGTGTAGTATTAAAGCCAAGTCGGCATTGTAGTAGCCCAAAATTCGGAAGAGAAAGAGGTCAGATGTAGGCCAAAAGGAAGGGTAAAGGGCAGAGGTTAAGAGAAGGGAAGAAAAGGATGATGAAAAAGGAAAAGTTAAAAGGGGAAAGAGGAGAAGACTGGAAAGGAAGAAAGAAAGAAAAAAGGAAAAATGAGAGCCAAAAAGTCTGGCAGAATTGGAAAAAAGCAAACAGCTAAAAAAAAGATATTACAAGAAAGCCAAAGAAAGCCAAGGAGGCGGGATCAGAGGGGAGAGTATATGTAGGGGCCTCAAACCCAGTGCTCTTCAGTATGCCCTCGCCTGAGGAAGAAGAAACAACTTCGAAACGTCGCGACAAGGGCATACTCATTTAATTTTTTCTATTTTACGTTAGTTTGTTGTTTTAGTTTGTTATTTTGGGGGATTTTGTTTCATGTTTTGGTTTGTGTTTTATTGGTTTTCCTTGGGAGCTCAAATCAGAGACACGTTAAAACTAAATTAAAAGACCACACAGAAAACAAATTGGGATTGAAAATTCTTTATTAACACCAAACCAAGTAACGGACACGGTGAATCAGAACCTGCAAAAAAACAAATACTTACCTTGAACCTGTAAAAAAGAAAATACTTACCTTTCAAATTTAAAAACAATTATGGAGGTAGAGGGATGTGAGGCTGCGGACCATCGGGGTTGATGGCCCGTGCACGCCCTGTTCCTCCTTCGGGAGGGGCAGTTTCTTTTCTTCAACCCTAACCAGCCAGTGCCTCGCTCCGGTTGGTCTTTGGGTCTCACTCCTAGTTAAAGCTCAATCTAGCATCTATGCCCTACCCCAGTCATTTGCCCTAACCCTAACCAATTTGTTTATCTCAAATTACCCACCCTAAATTTGGATTTTAGCCCTATTGTATATACCCCCTGATCTAATCTGGCCCTAAACAATTTGAAATTTTGATCCTTAACTCTACTTCTTTCCTGGAAATTAAATCTTAAACCTTACCCAAGTACTGATCTGAAGCCCAAGTAATCCTAATCCCAGCTGAAACCTAAAGCCTAACCCAAAGTCACATCTCCTTTCTAAATTTACTCCCCAAGTCGGGTTGAGTCCTCCCCAAGCAGGGTTGAGAGTGTAGTATTAAAGCCAAGTCGGCATTGTAGTAGCCCAAAATTCGGAAGAGAAAGAGGTCAGATGTAGGCCAAAAGGAAGGGTAAAGGGCAGAGGTTAAGAGAAGGGAAGAAAAGGATGATGAAAAAGGAAAAGTTAAAAGGGGAAAGAGGAGAAGACTGGAAAGGAAGAAAGAAAGAAAAAAGGAAAAATGAGAGCCAAAAAGTCTGGCAGAATTGGAAAAAAGCAAACAGCTAAAAAAAAGATATTACAAGAAAGCCAAAGAAAGCCAAGGAGGCGGGATCAGAGGGGAGAGTATATGTAGGGGCCTCAAACCCAGTGCTCTTCAGTATGCCCTCGCCTGAGGAAGAAGAAACAACTTCGAAACGTCGCGACAAGGGCATACTCATTTAATTTTTTCTATTTTACGTTAGTTTGTTGTTTTAGTTTGTTATTTTGGGGGATTTTGTTTCATGTTTTGGTTTGTGTTTTATTGGTTTTCCTTGGGAGCTCAAATCAGAGACACGTTAAAACTAAATTAAAAGACCACACAGAAAACAAATTGGGATTGAAAATTCTTTATTAACACCAAACCAAGTAACGGACACGGTGAATCAGAACCTGCAAAAAAACAAATACTTACCTTGAACCTGTAAAAAAGAAAATACTTACCTTTCAAATTTAAAAACAATTATGGAGGTAGAGGGATGTGAGGCTGCGGACCATCGGGGTTGATGGCCCGTGCACGCCCTGTTCCTCCTTCGGGAGGGGCAGTTTCTTTTCTTCAACCCTAACCAGCCAGTGCCTCGCTCCGGTTGGTCTTTGGGTCTCACTCCTAGTTAAAGCTCAATCTAGCATCTATGCCCTACCCCAGTCATTTGCCCTAACCCTAACCAATTTGTTTATCTCAAATTACCCACCCTAAATTTGGATTTTAGCCCTATTGTATATACCCCCTGATCTAATCTGGCCCTAAACAATTTGAAATTTTGATCCTTAACTCTACTTCTTTCCTGGAAATTAAATCTTAAACCTTACCCAAGTACTGATCTGAAGCCCAAGTAATCCTAATCCCAGCTGAAACCTAAAGCCTAACCCAAAGTCACATCTCCTTTCTAAATTTACTCCCCAAGTCGGGTTGAGTCCTCCCCAAGCAGGGTTGAGAGTGTAGTATTAAAGCCAAGTCGGCATTGTAGTAGCCCAAAATTCGGAAGAGAAAGAGGTCAGATGTAGGCCAAAAGGAAGGGTAAAGGGCAGAGGTTAAGAGAAGGGAAGAAAAGGATGATGAAAAAGGAAAAGTTAAAAGGGGAAAGAGGAGAAGACTGGAAAGGAAGAAAGAAAGAAAAAAGGAAAAATGAGAGCCAAAAAGTCTGGCAGAATTGGAAAAAAGCAAACAGCTAAAAAAAAGATATTACAAGAAAGCCAAAGAAAGCCAAGGAGGCGGGATCAGAGGGGAGAGTATATGTAGGGGCCTCAAACCCAGTGCTCTTCAGTATGCCCTCGCCTGAGGAAGAAGAAACAACTTCGAAACGTCGCGACAAGGGCATACTCATTTAATTTTTTCTATTTTACGTTAGTTTGTTGTTTTAGTTTGTTATTTTGGGGGATTTTGTTTCATGTTTTGGTTTGTGTTTTATTGGTTTTCCTTGGGAGCTCAAATCAGAGACACGTTAAAACTAAATTAAAAGACCACACAGAAAACAAATTGGGATTGAAAATTCTTTATTAACACCAAACCAAGTAACGGACACGGTGAATCAGAACCTGCAAAAAAACAAATACTTACCTTGAACCTGTAAAAAAGAAAATACTTACCTTTCAAATTTAAAAACAATTATGGAGGTAGAGGGATGTGAGGCTGCGGACCATCGGGGTTGATGGCCCGTGCACGCCCTGTTCCTCCTTCGGGAGGGGCAGTTTCTTTTCTTCAACCCTAACCAGCCAGTGCCTCGCTCCGGTTGGTCTTTGGGTCTCACTCCTAGTTAAAGCTCAATCTAGCATCTATGCCCTACCCCAGTCATTTGCCCTAACCCTAACCAATTTGTTTATCTCAAATTACCCACCCTAAATTTGGATTTTAGCCCTATTGTATATACCCCCTGATCTAATCTGGCCCTAAACAATTTGAAATTTTGATCCTTAACTCTACTTCTTTCCTGGAAATTAAATCTTAAACCTTACCCAAGTACTGATCTGAAGCCCAAGTAATCCTAATCCCAGCTGAAACCTAAAGCCTAACCCAAAGTCACATCTCCTTTCTAAATTTACTCCCCAAGTCGGGTTGAGTCCTCCCCAAGCAGGGTTGAGAGTGTAGTATTAAAGCCAAGTCGGCATTGTAGTAGCCCAAAATTCGGAAGAGAAAGAGGTCAGATGTAGGCCAAAAGGAAGGGTAAAGGGCAGAGGTTAAGAGAAGGGAAGAAAAGGATGATGAAAAAGGAAAAGTTAAAAGGGGAAAGAGGAGAAGACTGGAAAGGAAGAAAGAAAGAAAAAAGGAAAAATGAGAGCCAAAAAGTCTGGCAGAATTGGAAAAAAGCAAACAGCTAAAAAAAAGATATTACAAGAAAGCCAAAGAAAGCCAAGGAGGCGGGATCAGAGGGGAGAGTATATGTAGGGGCCTCAAACCCAGTGCTCTTCAGTATGCCCTCGCCTGAGGAAGAAGAAACAACTTCGAAACGTCGCGACAAGGGCATACTCATTTAATTTTTTCTATTTTACGTTAGTTTGTTGTTTTAGTTTGTTATTTTGGGGGATTTTGTTTCATGTTTTGGTTTGTGTTTTATTGGTTTTCCTTGGGAGCTCAAATCAGAGACACGTTAAAACTAAATTAAAAGACCACACAGAAAACAAATTGGGATTGAAAATTCTTTATTAACACCAAACCAAGTAACGGACACGGTGAATCAGAACCTGCAAAAAAACAAATACTTACCTTGAACCTGTAAAAAAGAAAATACTTACCTTTCAAATTTAAAAACAATTATGGAGGTAGAGGGATGTGAGGCTGCGGACCATCGGGGTTGATGGCCCGTGCACGCCCTGTTCCTCCTTCGGGAGGGGCAGTTTCTTTTCTTCAACCCTAACCAGCCAGTGCCTCGCTCCGGTTGGTCTTTGGGTCTCACTCCTAGTTAAAGCTCAATCTAGCATCTATGCCCTACCCCAGTCATTTGCCCTAACCCTAACCAATTTGTTTATCTCAAATTACCCACCCTAAATTTGGATTTTAGCCCTATTGTATATACCCCCTGATCTAATCTGGCCCTAAACAATTTGAAATTTTGATCCTTAACTCTACTTCTTTCCTGGAAATTAAATCTTAAACCTTACCCAAGTACTGATCTGAAGCCCAAGTAATCCTAATCCCAGCTGAAACCTAAAGCCTAACCCAAAGTCACATCTCCTTTCTAAATTTACTCCCCAAGTCGGGTTGAGTCCTCCCCAAGCAGGGTTGAGAGTGTAGTATTAAAGCCAAGTCGGCATTGTAGTAGCCCAAAATTCGGAAGAGAAAGAGGTCAGATGTAGGCCAAAAGGAAGGGTAAAGGGCAGAGGTTAAGAGAAGGGAAGAAAAGGATGATGAAAAAGGAAAAGTTAAAAGGGGAAAGAGGAGAAGACTGGAAAGGAAGAAAGAAAGAAAAAAGGAAAAATGAGAGCCAAAAAGTCTGGCAGAATTGGAAAAAAGCAAACAGCTAAAAAAAAGATATTACAAGAAAGCCAAAGAAAGCCAAGGAGGCGGGATCAGAGGGGAGAGTATATGTAGGGGCCTCAAACCCAGTGCTCTTCAGTATGCCCTCGCCTGAGGAAGAAGAAACAACTTCGAAACGTCGCGACAAGGGCATACTCATTTAATTTTTTCTATTTTACGTTAGTTTGTTGTTTTAGTTTGTTATTTTGGGGGATTTTGTTTCATGTTTTGGTTTGTGTTTTATTGGTTTTCCTTGGGAGCTCAAATCAGAGACACGTTAAAACTAAATTAAAAGACCACACAGAAAACAAATTGGGATTGAAAATTCTTTATTAACACCAAACCAAGTAACGGACACGGTGAATCAGAACCTGCAAAAAAACAAATACTTACCTTGAACCTGTAAAAAAGAAAATACTTACCTTTCAAATTTAAAAACAATTATGGAGGTAGAGGGATGTGAGGCTGCGGACCATCGGGGTTGATGGCCCGTGCACGCCCTGTTCCTCCTTCGGGAGGGGCAGTTTCTTTTCTTCAACCCTAACCAGCCAGTGCCTCGCTCCGGTTGGTCTTTGGGTCTCACTCCTAGTTAAAGCTCAATCTAGCATCTATGCCCTACCCCAGTCATTTGCCCTAACCCTAACCAATTTGTTTATCTCAAATTACCCACCCTAAATTTGGATTTTAGCCCTATTGTATATACCCCCTGATCTAATCTGGCCCTAAACAATTTGAAATTTTGATCCTTAACTCTACTTCTTTCCTGGAAATTAAATCTTAAACCTTACCCAAGTACTGATCTGAAGCCCAAGTAATCCTAATCCCAGCTGAAACCTAAAGCCTAACCCAAAGTCACATCTCCTTTCTAAATTTACTCCCCAAGTCGGGTTGAGTCCTCCCCAAGCAGGGTTGAGAGTGTAGTATTAAAGCCAAGTCGGCATTGTAGTAGCCCAAAATTCGGAAGAGAAAGAGGTCAGATGTAGGCCAAAAGGAAGGGTAAAGGGCAGAGGTTAAGAGAAGGGAAGAAAAGGATGATGAAAAAGGAAAAGTTAAAAGGGGAAAGAGGAGAAGACTGGAAAGGAAGAAAGAAAGAAAAAAGGAAAAATGAGAGCCAAAAAGTCTGGCAGAATTGGAAAAAAGCAAACAGCTAAAAAAAAGATATTACAAGAAAGCCAAAGAAAGCCAAGGAGGCGGGATCAGAGGGGAGAGTATATGTAGGGGCCTCAAACCCAGTGCTCTTCAGTATGCCCTCGCCTGAGGAAGAAGAAACAACTTCGAAACGTCGCGACAAGGGCATACTCATTTAATTTTTTCTATTTTACGTTAGTTTGTTGTTTTAGTTTGTTATTTTGGGGGATTTTGTTTCATGTTTTGGTTTGTGTTTTATTGGTTTTCCTTGGGAGCTCAAATCAGAGACACGTTAAAACTAAATTAAAAGACCACACAGAAAACAAATTGGGATTGAAAATTCTTTATTAACACCAAACCAAGTAACGGACACGGTGAATCAGAACCTGCAAAAAAACAAATACTTACCTTGAACCTGTAAAAAAGAAAATACTTACCTTTCAAATTTAAAAACAATTATGGAGGTAGAGGGATGTGAGGCTGCGGACCATCGGGGTTGATGGCCCGTGCACGCCCTGTTCCTCCTTCGGGAGGGGCAGTTTCTTTTCTTCAACCCTAACCAGCCAGTGCCTCGCTCCGGTTGGTCTTTGGGTCTCACTCCTAGTTAAAGCTCAATCTAGCATCTATGCCCTACCCCAGTCATTTGCCCTAACCCTAACCAATTTGTTTATCTCAAATTACCCACCCTAAATTTGGATTTTAGCCCTATTGTATATACCCCCTGATCTAATCTGGCCCTAAACAATTTGAAATTTTGATCCTTAACTCTACTTCTTTCCTGGAAATTAAATCTTAAACCTTACCCAAGTACTGATCTGAAGCCCAAGTAATCCTAATCCCAGCTGAAACCTAAAGCCTAACCCAAAGTCACATCTCCTTTCTAAATTTACTCCCCAAGTCGGGTTGAGTCCTCCCCAAGCAGGGTTGAGAGTGTAGTATTAAAGCCAAGTCGGCATTGTAGTAGCCCAAAATTCGGAAGAGAAAGAGGTCAGATGTAGGCCAAAAGGAAGGGTAAAGGGCAGAGGTTAAGAGAAGGGAAGAAAAGGATGATGAAAAAGGAAAAGTTAAAAGGGGAAAGAGGAGAAGACTGGAAAGGAAGAAAGAAAGAAAAAAGGAAAAATGAGAGCCAAAAAGTCTGGCAGAATTGGAAAAAAGCAAACAGCTAAAAAAAAGATATTACAAGAAAGCCAAAGAAAGCCAAGGAGGCGGGATCAGAGGGGAGAGTATATGTAGGGGCCTCAAACCCAGTGCTCTTCAGTATGCCCTCGCCTGAGGAAGAAGAAACAACTTCGAAACGTCGCGACAAGGGCATACTCATTTAATTTTTTCTATTTTACGTTAGTTTGTTGTTTTAGTTTGTTATTTTGGGGGATTTTGTTTCATGTTTTGGTTTGTGTTTTATTGGTTTTCCTTGGGAGCTCAAATCAGAGACACGTTAAAACTAAATTAAAAGACCACACAGAAAACAAATTGGGATTGAAAATTCTTTATTAACACCAAACCAAGTAACGGACACGGTGAATCAGAACCTGCAAAAAAACAAATACTTACCTTGAACCTGTAAAAAAGAAAATACTTACCTTTCAAATTTAAAAACAATTATGGAGGTAGAGGGATGTGAGGCTGCGGACCATCGGGGTTGATGGCCCGTGCACGCCCTGTTCCTCCTTCGGGAGGGGCAGTTTCTTTTCTTCAACCCTAACCAGCCAGTGCCTCGCTCCGGTTGGTCTTTGGGTCTCACTCCTAGTTAAAGCTCAATCTAGCATCTATGCCCTACCCCAGTCATTTGCCCTAACCCTAACCAATTTGTTTATCTCAAATTACCCACCCTAAATTTGGATTTTAGCCCTATTGTATATACCCCCTGATCTAATCTGGCCCTAAACAATTTGAAATTTTGATCCTTAACTCTACTTCTTTCCTGGAAATTAAATCTTAAACCTTACCCAAGTACTGATCTGAAGCCCAAGTAATCCTAATCCCAGCTGAAACCTAAAGCCTAACCCAAAGTCACATCTCCTTTCTAAATTTACTCCCCAAGTCGGGTTGAGTCCTCCCCAAGCAGGGTTGAGAGTGTAGTATTAAAGCCAAGTCGGCATTGTAGTAGCCCAAAATTCGGAAGAGAAAGAGGTCAGATGTAGGCCAAAAGGAAGGGTAAAGGGCAGAGGTTAAGAGAAGGGAAGAAAAGGATGATGAAAAAGGAAAAGTTAAAAGGGGAAAGAGGAGAAGACTGGAAAGGAAGAAAGAAAGAAAAAAGGAAAAATGAGAGCCAAAAAGTCTGGCAGAATTGGAAAAAAGCAAACAGCTAAAAAAAAGATATTACAAGAAAGCCAAAGAAAGCCAAGGAGGCGGGATCAGAGGGGAGAGTATATGTAGGGGCCTCAAACCCAGTGCTCTTCAGTATGCCCTCGCCTGAGGAAGAAGAAACAACTTCGAAACGTCGCGACAAGGGCATACTCATTTAATTTTTTCTATTTTACGTTAGTTTGTTGTTTTAGTTTGTTATTTTGGGGGATTTTGTTTCATGTTTTGGTTTGTGTTTTATTGGTTTTCCTTGGGAGCTCAAATCAGAGACACGTTAAAACTAAATTAAAAGACCACACAGAAAACAAATTGGGATTGAAAATTCTTTATTAACACCAAACCAAGTAACGGACACGGTGAATCAGAACCTGCAAAAAAACAAATACTTACCTTGAACCTGTAAAAAAGAAAATACTTACCTTTCAAATTTAAAAACAATTATGGAGGTAGAGGGATGTGAGGCTGCGGACCATCGGGGTTGATGGCCCGTGCACGCCCTGTTCCTCCTTCGGGAGGGGCAGTTTCTTTTCTTCAACCCTAACCAGCCAGTGCCTCGCTCCGGTTGGTCTTTGGGTCTCACTCCTAGTTAAAGCTCAATCTAGCATCTATGCCCTACCCCAGTCATTTGCCCTAACCCTAACCAATTTGTTTATCTCAAATTACCCACCCTAAATTTGGATTTTAGCCCTATTGTATATACCCCCTGATCTAATCTGGCCCTAAACAATTTGAAATTTTGATCCTTAACTCTACTTCTTTCCTGGAAATTAAATCTTAAACCTTACCCAAGTACTGATCTGAAGCCCAAGTAATCCTAATCCCAGCTGAAACCTAAAGCCTAACCCAAAGTCACATCTCCTTTCTAAATTTACTCCCCAAGTCGGGTTGAGTCCTCCCCAAGCAGGGTTGAGAGTGTAGTATTAAAGCCAAGTCGGCATTGTAGTAGCCCAAAATTCGGAAGAGAAAGAGGTCAGATGTAGGCCAAAAGGAAGGGTAAAGGGCAGAGGTTAAGAGAAGGGAAGAAAAGGATGATGAAAAAGGAAAAGTTAAAAGGGGAAAGAGGAGAAGACTGGAAAGGAAGAAAGAAAGAAAAAAGGAAAAATGAGAGCCAAAAAGTCTGGCAGAATTGGAAAAAAGCAAACAGCTAAAAAAAAGATATTACAAGAAAGCCAAAGAAAGCCAAGGAGGCGGGATCAGAGGGGAGAGTATATGTAGGGGCCTCAAACCCAGTGCTCTTCAGTATGCCCTCGCCTGAGGAAGAAGAAACAACTTCGAAACGTCGCGACAAGGGCATACTCATTTAATTTTTTCTATTTTACGTTAGTTTGTTGTTTTAGTTTGTTATTTTGGGGGATTTTGTTTCATGTTTTGGTTTGTGTTTTATTGGTTTTCCTTGGGAGCTCAAATCAGAGACACGTTAAAACTAAATTAAAAGACCACACAGAAAACAAATTGGGATTGAAAATTCTTTATTAACACCAAACCAAGTAACGGACACGGTGAATCAGAACCTGCAAAAAAACAAATACTTACCTTGAACCTGTAAAAAAGAAAATACTTACCTTTCAAATTTAAAAACAATTATGGAGGTAGAGGGATGTGAGGCTGCGGACCATCGGGGTTGATGGCCCGTGCACGCCCTGTTCCTCCTTCGGGAGGGGCAGTTTCTTTTCTTCAACCCTAACCAGCCAGTGCCTCGCTCCGGTTGGTCTTTGGGTCTCACTCCTAGTTAAAGCTCAATCTAGCATCTATGCCCTACCCCAGTCATTTGCCCTAACCCTAACCAATTTGTTTATCTCAAATTACCCACCCTAAATTTGGATTTTAGCCCTATTGTATATACCCCCTGATCTAATCTGGCCCTAAACAATTTGAAATTTTGATCCTTAACTCTACTTCTTTCCTGGAAATTAAATCTTAAACCTTACCCAAGTACTGATCTGAAGCCCAAGTAATCCTAATCCCAGCTGAAACCTAAAGCCTAACCCAAAGTCACATCTCCTTTCTAAATTTACTCCCCAAGTCGGGTTGAGTCCTCCCCAAGCAGGGTTGAGAGTGTAGTATTAAAGCCAAGTCGGCATTGTAGTAGCCCAAAATTCGGAAGAGAAAGAGGTCAGATGTAGGCCAAAAGGAAGGGTAAAGGGCAGAGGTTAAGAGAAGGGAAGAAAAGGATGATGAAAAAGGAAAAGTTAAAAGGGGAAAGAGGAGAAGACTGGAAAGGAAGAAAGAAAGAAAAAAGGAAAAATGAGAGCCAAAAAGTCTGGCAGAATTGGAAAAAAGCAAACAGCTAAAAAAAAGATATTACAAGAAAGCCAAAGAAAGCCAAGGAGGCGGGATCAGAGGGGAGAGTATATGTAGGGGCCTCAAACCCAGTGCTCTTCAGTATGCCCTCGCCTGAGGAAGAAGAAACAACTTCGAAACGTCGCGACAAGGGCATACTCATTTAATTTTTTCTATTTTACGTTAGTTTGTTGTTTTAGTTTGTTATTTTGGGGGATTTTGTTTCATGTTTTGGTTTGTGTTTTATTGGTTTTCCTTGGGAGCTCAAATCAGAGACACGTTAAAACTAAATTAAAAGACCACACAGAAAACAAATTGGGATTGAAAATTCTTTATTAACACCAAACCAAGTAACGGACACGGTGAATCAGAACCTGCAAAAAAACAAATACTTACCTTGAACCTGTAAAAAAGAAAATACTTACCTTTCAAATTTAAAAACAATTATGGAGGTAGAGGGATGTGAGGCTGCGGACCATCGGGGTTGATGGCCCGTGCACGCCCTGTTCCTCCTTCGGGAGGGGCAGTTTCTTTTCTTCAACCCTAACCAGCCAGTGCCTCGCTCCGGTTGGTCTTTGGGTCTCACTCCTAGTTAAAGCTCAATCTAGCATCTATGCCCTACCCCAGTCATTTGCCCTAACCCTAACCAATTTGTTTATCTCAAATTACCCACCCTAAATTTGGATTTTAGCCCTATTGTATATACCCCCTGATCTAATCTGGCCCTAAACAATTTGAAATTTTGATCCTTAACTCTACTTCTTTCCTGGAAATTAAATCTTAAACCTTACCCAAGTACTGATCTGAAGCCCAAGTAATCCTAATCCCAGCTGAAACCTAAAGCCTAACCCAAAGTCACATCTCCTTTCTAAATTTACTCCCCAAGTCGGGTTGAGTCCTCCCCAAGCAGGGTTGAGAGTGTAGTATTAAAGCCAAGTCGGCATTGTAGTAGCCCAAAATTCGGAAGAGAAAGAGGTCAGATGTAGGCCAAAAGGAAGGGTAAAGGGCAGAGGTTAAGAGAAGGGAAGAAAAGGATGATGAAAAAGGAAAAGTTAAAAGGGGAAAGAGGAGAAGACTGGAAAGGAAGAAAGAAAGAAAAAAGGAAAAATGAGAGCCAAAAAGTCTGGCAGAATTGGAAAAAAGCAAACAGCTAAAAAAAAGATATTACAAGAAAGCCAAAGAAAGCCAAGGAGGCGGGATCAGAGGGGAGAGTATATGTAGGGGCCTCAAACCCAGTGCTCTTCAGTATGCCCTCGCCTGAGGAAGAAGAAACAACTTCGAAACGTCGCGACAAGGGCATACTCATTTAATTTTTTCTATTTTACGTTAGTTTGTTGTTTTAGTTTGTTATTTTGGGGGATTTTGTTTCATGTTTTGGTTTGTGTTTTATTGGTTTTCCTTGGGAGCTCAAATCAGAGACACGTTAAAACTAAATTAAAAGACCACACAGAAAACAAATTGGGATTGAAAATTCTTTATTAACACCAAACCAAGTAACGGACACGGTGAATCAGAACCTGCAAAAAAACAAATACTTACCTTGAACCTGTAAAAAAGAAAATACTTACCTTTCAAATTTAAAAACAATTATGGAGGTAGAGGGATGTGAGGCTGCGGACCATCGGGGTTGATGGCCCGTGCACGCCCTGTTCCTCCTTCGGGAGGGGCAGTTTCTTTTCTTCAACCCTAACCAGCCAGTGCCTCGCTCCGGTTGGTCTTTGGGTCTCACTCCTAGTTAAAGCTCAATCTAGCATCTATGCCCTACCCCAGTCATTTGCCCTAACCCTAACCAATTTGTTTATCTCAAATTACCCACCCTAAATTTGGATTTTAGCCCTATTGTATATACCCCCTGATCTAATCTGGCCCTAAACAATTTGAAATTTTGATCCTTAACTCTACTTCTTTCCTGGAAATTAAATCTTAAACCTTACCCAAGTACTGATCTGAAGCCCAAGTAATCCTAATCCCAGCTGAAACCTAAAGCCTAACCCAAAGTCACATCTCCTTTCTAAATTTACTCCCCAAGTCGGGTTGAGTCCTCCCCAAGCAGGGTTGAGAGTGTAGTATTAAAGCCAAGTCGGCATTGTAGTAGCCCAAAATTCGGAAGAGAAAGAGGTCAGATGTAGGCCAAAAGGAAGGGTAAAGGGCAGAGGTTAAGAGAAGGGAAGAAAAGGATGATGAAAAAGGAAAAGTTAAAAGGGGAAAGAGGAGAAGACTGGAAAGGAAGAAAGAAAGAAAAAAGGAAAAATGAGAGCCAAAAAGTCTGGCAGAATTGGAAAAAAGCAAACAGCTAAAAAAAAGATATTACAAGAAAGCCAAAGAAAGCCAAGGAGGCGGGATCAGAGGGGAGTATATGTAGGGGCCTCAAACCCAGTGCTCTTCAGTATGCCCTCGCCTGAGGAAGAAGAAACAACTTCGAAACGTCGCGACAAGGGCATACTCATTTAATTTTTTCTATTTTACGTTAGTTTGTTGTTTTAGTTTGTTATTTTGGGGGATTTTGTTTCATGTTTTGGTTTGTGTTTTATTGGTTTTCCTTGGGAGCTCAAATCAGAGACACGTTAAAACTAAATTAAAAGACCACACAGAAAACAAATTGGGATTGAAAATTCTTTATTAACACCAAACCAAGTAACGGACACGGTGAATCAGAACCTGCAAAAAAACAAATACTTACCTTGAACCTGTAAAAAAGAAAATACTTACCTTTCAAATTTAAAAACAATTATGGAGGTAGAGGGATGTGAGGCTGCGGACCATCGGGGTTGATGGCCCGTGCACGCCCTGTTCCTCCTTCGGGAGGGGCAGTTTCTTTTCTTCAACCCTAACCAGCCAGTGCCTCGCTCCGGTTGGTCTTTGGGTCTCACTCCTAGTTAAAGCTCAATCTAGCATCTATGCCCTACCCCAGTCATTTGCCCTAACCCTAACCAATTTGTTTATCTCAAATTACCCACCCTAAATTTGGATTTTAGCCCTATTGTATATACCCCCTGATCTAATCTGGCCCTAAACAATTTGAAATTTTGATCCTTAACTCTACTTCTTTCCTGGAAATTAAATCTTAAACCTTACCCAAGTACTGATCTGAAGCCCAAGTAATCCTAATCCCAGCTGAAACCTAAAGCCTAACCCAAAGTCACATCTCCTTTCTAAATTTACTCCCCAAGTCGGGTTGAGTCCTCCCCAAGCAGGGTTGAGAGTGTAGTATTAAAGCCAAGTCGGCATTGTAGTAGCCCAAAATTCGGAAGAGAAAGAGGTCAGATGTAGGCCAAAAGGAAGGGTAAAGGGCAGAGGTTAAGAGAAGGGAAGAAAAGGATGATGAAAAAGGAAAAGTTAAAAGGGGAAAGAGGAGAAGACTGGAAAGGAAGAAAGAAAGAAAAAAGGAAAAATGAGAGCCAAAAAGTCTGGCAGAATTGGAAAAAAGCAAACAGCTAAAAAAAAGATATTACAAGAAAGCCAAAGAAAGCCAAGGAGGCGGGATCAGAGGGGAGAGTATATGTAGGGGCCTCAAACCCAGTGCTCTTCAGTATGCCCTCGCCTGAGGAAGAAGAAACAACTTCGAAACGTCGCGACAAGGGCATACTCATTTAATTTTTTCTATTTTACGTTAGTTTGTTGTTTTAGTTTGTTATTTTGGGGGATTTTGTTTCATGTTTTGGTTTGTGTTTTATTGGTTTTCCTTGGGAGCTCAAATCAGAGACACGTTAAAACTAAATTAAAAGACCACACAGAAAACAAATTGGGATTGAAAATTCTTTATTAACACCAAACCAAGTAACGGACACGGTGAATCAGAACCTGCAAAAAAACAAATACTTACCTTGAACCTGTAAAAAAGAAAATACTTACCTTTCAAATTTAAAAACAATTATGGAGGTAGAGGGATGTGAGGCTGCGGACCATCGGGGTTGATGGCCCGTGCACGCCCTGTTCCTCCTTCGGGAGGGGCAGTTTCTTTTCTTCAACCCTAACCAGCCAGTGCCTCGCTCCGGTTGGTCTTTGGGTCTCACTCCTAGTTAAAGCTCAATCTAGCATCTATGCCCTACCCCAGTCATTTGCCCTAACCCTAACCAATTTGTTTATCTCAAATTACCCACCCTAAATTTGGATTTTAGCCCTATTGTATATACCCCCTGATCTAATCTGGCCCTAAACAATTTGAAATTTTGATCCTTAACTCTACTTCTTTCCTGGAAATTAAATCTTAAACCTTACCCAAGTACTGATCTGAAGCCCAAGTAATCCTAATCCCAGCTGAAACCTAAAGCCTAACCCAAAGTCACATCTCCTTTCTAAATTTACTCCCCAAGTCGGGTTGAGTCCTCCCCAAGCAGGGTTGAGAGTGTAGTATTAAAGCCAAGTCGGCATTGTAGTAGCCCAAAATTCGGAAGAGAAAGAGGTCAGATGTAGGCCAAAAGGAAGGGTAAAGGGCAGAGGTTAAGAGAAGGGAAGAAAAGGATGATGAAAAAGGAAAAGTTAAAAGGGGAAAGAGGAGAAGACTGGAAAGGAAGAAAGAAAGAAAAAAGGAAAAATGAGAGCCAAAAAGTCTGGCAGAATTGGAAAAAAGCAAACAGCTAAAAAAAAGATATTACAAGAAAGCCAAAGAAAGCCAAGGAGGCGGGATCAGAGGGGAGAGTATATGTAGGGGCCTCAAACCCAGTGCTCTTCAGTATGCCCTCGCCTGAGGAAGAAGAAACAACTTCGAAACGTCGCGACAAGGGCATACTCATTTAATTTTTTCTATTTTACGTTAGTTTGTTGTTTTAGTTTGTTATTTTGGGGGATTTTGTTTCATGTTTTGGTTTGTGTTTTATTGGTTTTCCTTGGGAGCTCAAATCAGAGACACGTTAAAACTAAATTAAAAGACCACACAGAAAACAAATTGGGATTGAAAATTCTTTATTAACACCAAACCAAGTAACGGACACGGTGAATCAGAACCTGCAAAAAAACAAATACTTACCTTGAACCTGTAAAAAAGAAAATACTTACCTTTCAAATTTAAAAACAATTATGGAGGTAGAGGGATGTGAGGCTGCGGACCATCGGGGTTGATGGCCCGTGCACGCCCTGTTCCTCCTTCGGGAGGGGCAGTTTCTTTTCTTCAACCCTAACCAGCCAGTGCCTCGCTCCGGTTGGTCTTTGGGTCTCACTCCTAGTTAAAGCTCAATCTAGCATCTATGCCCTACCCCAGTCATTTGCCCTAACCCTAACCAATTTGTTTATCTCAAATTACCCACCCTAAATTTGGATTTTAGCCCTATTGTATATACCCCCTGATCTAATCTGGCCCTAAACAATTTGAAATTTTGATCCTTAACTCTACTTCTTTCCTGGAAATTAAATCTTAAACCTTACCCAAGTACTGATCTGAAGCCCAAGTAATCCTAATCCCAGCTGAAACCTAAAGCCTAACCCAAAGTCACATCTCCTTTCTAAATTTACTCCCCAAGTCGGGTTGAGTCCTCCCCAAGCAGGGTTGAGAGTGTAGTATTAAAGCCAAGTCGGCATTGTAGTAGCCCAAAATTCGGAAGAGAAAGAGGTCAGATGTAGGCCAAAAGGAAGGGTAAAGGGCAGAGGTTAAGAGAAGGGAAGAAAAGGATGATGAAAAAGGAAAAGTTAAAAGGGGAAAGAGGAGAAGACTGGAAAGGAAGAAAGAAAGAAAAAAGGAAAAATGAGAGCCAAAAAGTCTGGCAGAATTGGAAAAAAGCAAACAGCTAAAAAAAAGATATTACAAGAAAGCCAAAGAAAGCCAAGGAGGCGGGATCAGAGGGGAGAGTATATGTAGGGGCCTCAAACCCAGTGCTCTTCAGTATGCCCTCGCCTGAGGAAGAAGAAACAACTTCGAAACGTCGCGACAAGGGCATACTCATTTAATTTTTTCTATTTTACGTTAGTTTGTTGTTTTAGTTTGTTATTTTGGGGGATTTTGTTTCATGTTTTGGTTTGTGTTTTATTGGTTTTCCTTGGGAGCTCAAATCAGAGACACGTTAAAACTAAATTAAAAGACCACACAGAAAACAAATTGGGATTGAAAATTCTTTATTAACACCAAACCAAGTAACGGACACGGTGAATCAGAACCTGCAAAAAAACAAATACTTACCTTGAACCTGTAAAAAAGAAAATACTTACCTTTCAAATTTAAAAACAATTATGGAGGTAGAGGGATGTGAGGCTGCGGACCATCGGGGTTGATGGCCCGTGCACGCCCTGTTCCTCCTTCGGGAGGGGCAGTTTCTTTTCTTCAACCCTAACCAGCCAGTGCCTCGCTCCGGTTGGTCTTTGGGTCTCACTCCTAGTTAAAGCTCAATCTAGCATCTATGCCCTACCCCAGTCATTTGCCCTAACCCTAACCAATTTGTTTATCTCAAATTACCCACCCTAAATTTGGATTTTAGCCCTATTGTATATACCCCCTGATCTAATCTGGCCCTAAACAATTTGAAATTTTGATCCTTAACTCTACTTCTTTCCTGGAAATTAAATCTTAAACCTTACCCAAGTACTGATCTGAAGCCCAAGTAATCCTAATCCCAGCTGAAACCTAAAGCCTAACCCAAAGTCACATCTCCTTTCTAAATTTACTCCCCAAGTCGGGTTGAGTCCTCCCCAAGCAGGGTTGAGAGTGTAGTATTAAAGCCAAGTCGGCATTGTAGTAGCCCAAAATTCGGAAGAGAAAGAGGTCAGATGTAGGCCAAAAGGAAGGGTAAAGGGCAGAGGTTAAGAGAAGGGAAGAAAAGGATGATGAAAAAGGAAAAGTTAAAAGGGGAAAGAGGAGAAGACTGGAAAGGAAGAAAGAAAGAAAAAAGGAAAAATGAGAGCCAAAAAGTCTGGCAGAATTGGAAAAAAGCAAACAGCTAAAAAAAAGATATTACAAGAAAGCCAAAGAAAGCCAAGGAGGCGGGATCAGAGGGGAGAGTATATGTAGGGGCCTCAAACCCAGTGCTCTTCAGTATGCCCTCGCCTGAGGAAGAAGAAACAACTTCGAAACGTCGCGACAAGGGCATACTCATTTAATTTTTTCTATTTTACGTTAGTTTGTTGTTTTAGTTTGTTATTTTGGGGGATTTTGTTTCATGTTTTGGTTTGTGTTTTATTGGTTTTCCTTGGGAGCTCAAATCAGAGACACGTTAAAACTAAATTAAAAGACCACACAGAAAACAAATTGGGATTGAAAATTCTTTATTAACACCAAACCAAGTAACGGACACGGTGAATCAGAACCTGCAAAAAAACAAATACTTACCTTGAACCTGTAAAAAAGAAAATACTTACCTTTCAAATTTAAAAACAATTATGGAGGTAGAGGGATGTGAGGCTGCGGACCATCGGGGTTGATGGCCCGTGCACGCCCTGTTCCTCCTTCGGGAGGGGCAGTTTCTTTTCTTCAACCCTAACCAGCCAGTGCCTCGCTCCGGTTGGTCTTTGGGTCTCACTCCTAGTTAAAGCTCAATCTAGCATCTATGCCCTACCCCAGTCATTTGCCCTAACCCTAACCAATTTGTTTATCTCAAATTACCCACCCTAAATTTGGATTTTAGCCCTATTGTATATACCCCCTGATCTAATCTGGCCCTAAACAATTTGAAATTTTGATCCTTAACTCTACTTCTTTCCTGGAAATTAAATCTTAAACCTTACCCAAGTACTGATCTGAAGCCCAAGTAATCCTAATCCCAGCTGAAACCTAAAGCCTAACCCAAAGTCACATCTCCTTTCTAAATTTACTCCCCAAGTCGGGTTGAGTCCTCCCCAAGCAGGGTTGAGAGTGTAGTATTAAAGCCAAGTCGGCATTGTAGTAGCCCAAAATTCGGAAGAGAAAGAGGTCAGATGTAGGCCAAAAGGAAGGGTAAAGGGCAGAGGTTAAGAGAAGGGAAGAAAAGGATGATGAAAAAGGAAAAGTTAAAAGGGGAAAGAGGAGAAGACTGGAAAGGAAGAAAGAAAGAAAAAAGGAAAAATGAGAGCCAAAAAGTCTGGCAGAATTGGAAAAAAGCAAACAGCTAAAAAAAAGATATTACAAGAAAGCCAAAGAAAGCCAAGGAGGCGGGATCAGAGGGGAGAGTATATGTAGGGGCCTCAAACCCAGTGCTCTTCAGTATGCCCTCGCCTGAGGAAGAAGAAACAACTTCGAAACGTCGCGACAAGGGCATACTCATTTAATTTTTTCTATTTTACGTTAGTTTGTTGTTTTAGTTTGTTATTTTGGGGGATTTTGTTTCATGTTTTGGTTTGTGTTTTATTGGTTTTCCTTGGGAGCTCAAATCAGAGACACGTTAAAACTAAATTAAAAGACCACACAGAAAACAAATTGGGATTGAAAATTCTTTATTAACACCAAACCAAGTAACGGACACGGTGAATCAGAACCTGCAAAAAAACAAATACTTACCTTGAACCTGTAAAAAAGAAAATACTTACCTTTCAAATTTAAAAACAATTATGGAGGTAGAGGGATGTGAGGCTGCGGACCATCGGGGTTGATGGCCCGTGCACGCCCTGTTCCTCCTTCGGGAGGGGCAGTTTCTTTTCTTCAACCCTAACCAGCCAGTGCCTCGCTCCGGTTGGTCTTTGGGTCTCACTCCTAGTTAAAGCTCAATCTAGCATCTATGCCCTACCCCAGTCATTTGCCCTAACCCTAACCAATTTGTTTATCTCAAATTACCCACCCTAAATTTGGATTTTAGCCCTATTGTATATACCCCCTGATCTAATCTGGCCCTAAACAATTTGAAATTTTGATCCTTAACTCTACTTCTTTCCTGGAAATTAAATCTTAAACCTTACCCAAGTACTGATCTGAAGCCCAAGTAATCCTAATCCCAGCTGAAACCTAAAGCCTAACCCAAAGTCACATCTCCTTTCTAAATTTACTCCCCAAGTCGGGTTGAGTCCTCCCCAAGCAGGGTTGAGAGTGTAGTATTAAAGCCAAGTCGGCATTGTAGTAGCCCAAAATTCGGAAGAGAAAGAGGTCAGATGTAGGCCAAAAGGAAGGGTAAAGGGCAGAGGTTAAGAGAAGGGAAGAAAAGGATGATGAAAAAGGAAAAGTTAAAAGGGGAAAGAGGAGAAGACTGGAAAGGAAGAAAGAAAGAAAAAAGGAAAAATGAGAGCCAAAAAGTCTGGCAGAATTGGAAAAAAGCAAACAGCTAAAAAAAAGATATTACAAGAAAGCCAAAGAAAGCCAAGGAGGCGGGATCAGAGGGGAGAGTATATGTAGGGGCCTCAAACCCAGTGCTCTTCAGTATGCCCTCGCCTGAGGAAGAAGAAACAACTTCGAAACGTCGCGACAAGGGCATACTCATTTAATTTTTTCTATTTTACGTTAGTTTGTTGTTTTAGTTTGTTATTTTGGGGGATTTTGTTTCATGTTTTGGTTTGTGTTTTATTGGTTTTCCTTGGGAGCTCAAATCAGAGACACGTTAAAACTAAATTAAAAGACCACACAGAAAACAAATTGGGATTGAAAATTCTTTATTAACACCAAACCAAGTAACGGACACGGTGAATCAGAACCTGCAAAAAAACAAATACTTACCTTGAACCTGTAAAAAAGAAAATACTTACCTTTCAAATTTAAAAACAATTATGGAGGTAGAGGGATGTGAGGCTGCGGACCATCGGGGTTGATGGCCCGTGCACGCCCTGTTCCTCCTTCGGGAGGGGCAGTTTCTTTTCTTCAACCCTAACCAGCCAGTGCCTCGCTCCGGTTGGTCTTTGGGTCTCACTCCTAGTTAAAGCTCAATCTAGCATCTATGCCCTACCCCAGTCATTTGCCCTAACCCTAACCAATTTGTTTATCTCAAATTACCCACCCTAAATTTGGATTTTAGCCCTATTGTATATACCCCCTGATCTAATCTGGCCCTAAACAATTTGAAATTTTGATCCTTAACTCTACTTCTTTCCTGGAAATTAAATCTTAAACCTTACCCAAGTACTGATCTGAAGCCCAAGTAATCCTAATCCCAGCTGAAACCTAAAGCCTAACCCAAAGTCACATCTCCTTTCTAAATTTACTCCCCAAGTCGGGTTGAGTCCTCCCCAAGCAGGGTTGAGAGTGTAGTATTAAAGCCAAGTCGGCATTGTAGTAGCCCAAAATTCGGAAGAGAAAGAGGTCAGATGTAGGCCAAAAGGAAGGGTAAAGGGCAGAGGTTAAGAGAAGGGAAGAAAAGGATGATGAAAAAGGAAAAGTTAAAAGGGGAAAGAGGAGAAGACTGGAAAGGAAGAAAGAAAGAAAAAAGGAAAAATGAGAGCCAAAAAGTCTGGCAGAATTGGAAAAAAGCAAACAGCTAAAAAAAAGATATTACAAGAAAGCCAAAGAAAGCCAAGGAGGCGGGATCAGAGGGGAGAGTATATGTAGGGGCCTCAAACCCAGTGCTCTTCAGTATGCCCTCGCCTGAGGAAGAAGAAACAACTTCGAAACGTCGCGACAAGGGCATACTCATTTAATTTTTTCTATTTTACGTTAGTTTGTTGTTTT
Organism: Rhamphochromis longiceps; assembly: GCF_057381845.1. Classification (NCBI taxonomy): domain Eukaryota; kingdom Metazoa; phylum Chordata; class Actinopteri; order Cichliformes; family Cichlidae; genus Rhamphochromis; species Rhamphochromis longiceps. The sequence goes on from NC_140566.1 coordinate 36,941,257, forward strand.
AGTTTGTTATTTTGGGGGATTTTGTTTCATGTTTTGGTTTGTGTTTTATTGGTTTTCCTTGGGAGCTCAAATCAGAGACACGTTAAAACTAAATTAAAAGACCACACAGAAAACAAATTGGGATTGAAAATTCTTTATTAACACCAAACCAAGTAACGGACACGGTGAATCAGAACCTGCAAAAAAACAAATACTTACCTTGAACCTGTAAAAAAGAAAATACTTACCTTTCAAATTTAAAAACAATTATGGAGGTAGAGGGATGTGAGGCTGCGGACCATCGGGGTTGATGGCCCGTGCACGCCCTGTTCCTCCTTCGGGAGGGGCAGTTTCTTTTCTTCAACCCTAACCAGCCAGTGCCTCGCTCCGGTTGGTCTTTGGGTCTCACTCCTAGTTAAAGCTCAATCTAGCATCTATGCCCTACCCCAGTCATTTGCCCTAACCCTAACCAATTTGTTTATCTCAAATTACCCACCCTAAATTTGGATTTTAGCCCTATTGTATATACCCCCTGATCTAATCTGGCCCTAAACAATTTGAAATTTTGATCCTTAACTCTACTTCTTTCCTGGAAATTAAATCTTAAACCTTACCCAAGTACTGATCTGAAGCCCAAGTAATCCTAATCCCAGCTGAAACCTAAAGCCTAACCCAAAGTCACATCTCCTTTCTAAATTTACTCCCCAAGTCGGGTTGAGTCCTCCCCAAGCAGGGTTGAGAGTGTAGTATTAAAGCCAAGTCGGCATTGTAGTAGCCCAAAATTCGGAAGAGAAAGAGGTCAGATGTAGGCCAAAAGGAAGGGTAAAGGGCAGAGGTTAAGAGAAGGGAAGAAAAGGATGATGAAAAAGGAAAAGTTAAAAGGGGAAAGAGGAGAAGACTGGAAAGGAAGAAAGAAAGAAAAAAGGAAAAATGAGAGCCAAAAAGTCTGGCAGAATTGGAAAAAAGCAAACAGCTAAAAAAAAGATATTACAAGAAAGCCAAAGAAAGCCAAGGAGGCGGGATCAGAGGGGAGAGTATATGTAGGGGCCTCAAACCCAGTGCTCTTCAGTATGCCCTCGCCTGAGGAAGAAGAAACAACTTCGAAACGTCGCGACAAGGGCATACTCATTTAATTTTTTCTATTTTACGTTAGTTTGTTGTTTTAGTTTGTTATTTTGGGGGATTTTGTTTCATGTTTTGGTTTGTGTTTTATTGGTTTTCCTTGGGAGCTCAAATCAGAGACACGTTAAAACTAAATTAAAAGACCACACAGAAAACAAATTGGGATTGAAAATTCTTTATTAACACCAAACCAAGTAACGGACACGGTGAATCAGAACCTGCAAAAAAACAAATACTTACCTTGAACCTGTAAAAAAGAAAATACTTACCTTTCAAATTTAAAAACAATTATGGAGGTAGAGGGATGTGAGGCTGCGGACCATCGGGGTTGATGGCCCGTGCACGCCCTGTTCCTCCTTCGGGAGGGGCAGTTTCTTTTCTTCAACCCTAACCAGCCAGTGCCTCGCTCCGGTTGGTCTTTGGGTCTCACTCCTAGTTAAAGCTCAATCTAGCATCTATGCCCTACCCCAGTCATTTGCCCTAACCCTAACCAATTTGTTTATCTCAAATTACCCACCCTAAATTTGGATTTTAGCCCTATTGTATATACCCCCTGATCTAATCTGGCCCTAAACAATTTGAAATTTTGATCCTTAACTCTACTTCTTTCCTGGAAATTAAATCTTAAACCTTACCCAAGTACTGATCTGAAGCCCAAGTAATCCTAATCCCAGCTGAAACCTAAAGCCTAACCCAAAGTCACATCTCCTTTCTAAATTTACTCCCCAAGTCGGGTTGAGTCCTCCCCAAGCAGGGTTGAGAGTGTAGTATTAAAGCCAAGTCGGCATTGTAGTAGCCCAAAATTCGGAAGAGAAAGAGGTCAGATGTAGGCCAAAAGGAAGGGTAAAGGGCAGAGGTTAAGAGAAGGGAAGAAAAGGATGATGAAAAAGGAAAAGTTAAAAGGGGAAAGAGGAGAAGACTGGAAAGGAAGAAAGAAAGAAAAAAGGAAAAATGAGAGCCAAAAAGTCTGGCAGAATTGGAAAAAAGCAAACAGCTAAAAAAAAGATATTACAAGAAAGCCAAAGAAAGCCAAGGAGGCGGGATCAGAGGGGAGAGTATATGTAGGGGCCTCAAACCCAGTGCTCTTCAGTATGCCCTCGCCTGAGGAAGAAGAAACAACTTCGAAACGTCGCGACAAGGGCATACTCATTTAATTTTTTCTATTTTACGTTAGTTTGTTGTTTTAGTTTGTTATTTTGGGGGATTTTGTTTCATGTTTTGGTTTGTGTTTTATTGGTTTTCCTTGGGAGCTCAAATCAGAGACACGTTAAAACTAAATTAAAAGACCACACAGAAAACAAATTGGGATTGAAAATTCTTTATTAACACCAAACCAAGTAACGGACACGGTGAATCAGAACCTGCAAAAAAACAAATACTTACCTTGAACCTGTAAAAAAGAAAATACTTACCTTTCAAATTTAAAAACAATTATGGAGGTAGAGGGATGTGAGGCTGCGGACCATCGGGGTTGATGGCCCGTGCACGCCCTGTTCCTCCTTCGGGAGGGGCAGTTTCTTTTCTTCAACCCTAACCAGCCAGTGCCTCGCTCCGGTTGGTCTTTGGGTCTCACTCCTAGTTAAAGCTCAATCTAGCATCTATGCCCTACCCCAGTCATTTGCCCTAACCCTAACCAATTTGTTTATCTCAAATTACCCACCCTAAATTTGGATTTTAGCCCTATTGTATATACCCCCTGATCTAATCTGGCCCTAAACAATTTGAAATTTTGATCCTTAACTCTACTTCTTTCCTGGAAATTAAATCTTAAACCTTACCCAAGTACTGATCTGAAGCCCAAGTAATCCTAATCCCAGCTGAAACCTAAAGCCTAACCCAAAGTCACATCTCCTTTCTAAATTTACTCCCCAAGTCGGGTTGAGTCCTCCCCAAGCAGGGTTGAGAGTGTAGTATTAAAGCCAAGTCGGCATTGTAGTAGCCCAAAATTCGGAAGAGAAAGAGGTCAGATGTAGGCCAAAAGGAAGGGTAAAGGGCAGAGGTTAAGAGAAGGGAAGAAAAGGATGATGAAAAAGGAAAAGTTAAAAGGGGAAAGAGGAGAAGACTGGAAAGGAAGAAAGAAAGAAAAAAGGAAAAATGAGAGCCAAAAAGTCTGGCAGAATTGGAAAAAAGCAAACAGCTAAAAAAAAGATATTACAAGAAAGCCAAAGAAAGCCAAGGAGGCGGGATCAGAGGGGAGAGTATATGTAGGGGCCTCAAACCCAGTGCTCTTCAGTATGCCCTCGCCTGAGGAAGAAGAAACAACTTCGAAACGTCGCGACAAGGGCATACTCATTTAATTTTTTCTATTTTACGTTAGTTTGTTGTTTTAGTTTGTTATTTTGGGGGATTTTGTTTCATGTTTTGGTTTGTGTTTTATTGGTTTTCCTTGGGAGCTCAAATCAGAGACACGTTAAAACTAAATTAAAAGACCACACAGAAAACAAATTGGGATTGAAAATTCTTTATTAACACCAAACCAAGTAACGGACACGGTGAATCAGAACCTGCAAAAAAACAAATACTTACCATGAACCTGTAAAAAAGAAAATACTTACCTTTCAAATTTAAAAACAATTATGGAGGTAGAGGGATGTGAGGCTGCGGACCATCGGGGTTGATGGCCCGTGCACGCCCTGTTCCTCCTTCGGGAGGGGCAGTTTCTTTTCTTCAACCCTAACCAGCCAGTGCCTCGCTCCGGTTGGTCTTTGGGTCTCACTCCTAGTTAAAGCTCAATCTAGCATCTATGCCCTACCCCAGTCATTTGCCCTAACCCTAACCAATTTGTTTATCTCAAATTACCCACCCTAAATTTGGATTTTAGCCCTATTGTATATACCCCCTGATCTAATCTGGCCCTAAACAATTTGAAATTTTGATCCTTAACTCTACTTCTTTCCTGGAAATTAAATCTTAAACCTTACCCAAGTACTGATCTGAAGCCCAAGTAATCCTAATCCCAGCTGAAACCTAAAGCCTAACCCAAAGTCACATCTCCTTTCTAAATTTACTCCCCAAGTCGGGTTGAGTCCTCCCCAAGCAGGGTTGAGAGTGTAGTATTAAAGCCAAGTCGGCATTGTAGTAGCCCAAAATTCGGAAGAGAAAGAGGTCAGATGTAGGCCAAAAGGAAGGGTAAAGGGCAGAGGTTAAGAGAAGGGAAGAAAAGGATGATGAAAAAGGAAAAGTTAAAAGGGGAAAGAGGAGAAGACTGGAAAGGAAGAAAGAAAGAAAAAAGGAAAAATGAGAGCCAAAAAGTCTGGCAGAATTGGAAAAAAGCAAACAGCTAAAAAAAAGATATTACAAGAAAGCCAAAGAAAGCCAAGGAGGCGGGATCAGAGGGGAGAGTATATGTAGGGGCCTCAAACCCAGTGCTCTTCAGTATGCCCTCGCCTGAGGAAGAAGAAACAACTTCGAAACGTCGCGACAAGGGCATACTCATTTAATTTTTTCTATTTTACGTTAGTTTGTTGTTTTAGTTTGTTATTTTGGGGGATTTTGTTTCATGTTTTGGTTTGTGTTTTATTGGTTTTCCTTGGGAGCTCAAATCAGAGACACGTTAAAACTAAATTAAAAGACCACACAGAAAACAAATTGGGATTGAAAATTCTTTATTAACACCAAACCAAGTAACGGACACGGTGAATCAGAACCTGCAAAAAAACAAATACTTACCTTGAACCTGTAAAAAAGAAAATACTTACCTTTCAAATTTAAAAACAATTATGGAGGTAGAGGGATGTGAGGCTGCGGACCATCGGGGTTGATGGCCCGTGCACGCCCTGTTCCTCCTTCGGGAGGGGCAGTTTCTTTTCTTCAACCCTAACCAGCCAGTGCCTCGCTCCGGTTGGTCTTTGGGTCTCACTCCTAGTTAAAGCTCAATCTAGCATCTATGCCCTACCCCAGTCATTTGCCCTAACCCTAACCAATTTGTTTATCTCAAATTACCCACCCTAAATTTGGATTTTAGCCCTATTGTATATACCCCCTGATCTAATCTGGCCCTAAACAATTTGAAATTTTGATCCTTAACTCTACTTCTTTCCTGGAAATTAAATCTTAAACCTTACCCAAGTACTGATCTGAAGCCCAAGTAATCCTAATCCCAGCTGAAACCTAAAGCCTAACCCAAAGTCACATCTCCTTTCTAAATTTACTCCCCAAGTCGGGTTGAGTCCTCCCCAAGCAGGGTTGAGAGTGTAGTATTAAAGCCAAGTCGGCATTGTAGTAGCCCAAAATTCGGAAGAGAAAGAGGTCAGATGTAGGCCAAAAGGAAGGGTAAAGGGCAGAGGTTAAGAGAAGGGAAGAAAAGGATGATGAAAAAGGAAAAGTTAAAAGGGGAAAGAGGAGAAGACTGGAAAGGAAGAAAGAAAGAAAAAAGGAAAAATGAGAGCCAAAAAGTCTGGCAGAATTGGAAAAAAGCAAACAGCTAAAAAAAAGATATTACAAGAAAGCCAAAGAAAGCCAAGGAGGCGGGATCAGAGGGGAGAGTATATGTAGGGGCCTCAAACCCAGTGCTCTTCAGTATGCCCTCGCCTGAGGAAGAAGAAACAACTTCGAAACGTCGCGACAAGGGCATACTCATTTAATTTTTTCTATTTTACGTTAGTTTGTTGTTTTAGTTTGTTATTTTGGGGGATTTTGTTTCATGTTTTGGTTTGTGTTTTATTGGTTTTCCTTGGGAGCTCAAATCAGAGACACGTTAAAACTAAATTAAAAGACCACACAGAAAACAAATTGGGATTGAAAATTCTTTATTAACACCAAACCAAGTAACGGACACGGTGAATCAGAACCTGCAAAAAAACAAATACTTACCTTGAACCTGTAAAAAAGAAAATACTTACCTTTCAAATTTAAAAACAATTATGGAGGTAGAGGGATGTGAGGCTGCGGACCATCGGGGTTGATGGCCCGTGCACGCCCTGTTCCTCCTTCGGGAGGGGCAGTTTCTTTTCTTCAACCCTAACCAGCCAGTGCCTCGCTCCGGTTGGTCTTTGGGTCTCACTCCTAGTTAAAGCTCAATCTAGCATCTATGCCCTACCCCAGTCATTTGCCCTAACCCTAACCAATTTGTTTATCTCAAATTACCCACCCTAAATTTGGATTTTAGCCCTATTGTATATACCCCCTGATCTAATCTGGCCCTAAACAATTTGAAATTTTGATCCTTAACTCTACTTCTTTCCTGGAAATTAAATCTTAAACCTTACCCAAGTACTGATCTGAAGCCCAAGTAATCCTAATCCCAGCTGAAACCTAAAGCCTAACCCAAAGTCACATCTCCTTTCTAAATTTACTCCCCAAGTCGGGTTGAGTCCTCCCCAAGCAGGGTTGAGAGTGTAGTATTAAAGCCAAGTCGGCATTGTAGTAGCCCAAAATTCGGAAGAGAAAGAGGTCAGATGTAGGCCAAAAGGAAGGGTAAAGGGCAGAGGTTAAGAGAAGGGAAGAAAAGGATGATGAAAAAGGAAAAGTTAAAAGGGGAAAGAGGAGAAGACTGGAAAGGAAGAAAGAAAGAAAAAAGGAAAAATGAGAGCCAAAAAGTCTGGCAGAATTGGAAAAAAGCAAACAGCTAAAAAAAAGATATTACAAGAAAGCCAAAGAAAGCCAAGGAGGCGGGATCAGAGGGGAGAGTATATGTAGGGGCCTCAAACCCAGTGCTCTTCAGTATGCCCTCGCCTGAGGAAGAAGAAACAACTTCGAAACGTCGCGACAAGGGCATACTCATTTAATTTTTTCTATTTTACGTTAGTTTGTTGTTTTAGTTTGTTATTTTGGGGGATTTTGTTTCATGTTTTGGTTTGTGTTTTATTGGTTTTCCTTGGGAGCTCAAATCAGAGACACGTTAAAACTAAATTAAAAGACCACACAGAAAACAAATTGGGATTGAAAATTCTTTATTAACACCAAACCAAGTAACGGACACGGTGAATCAGAACCTGCAAAAAAACAAATACTTACCTTGAACCTGTAAAAAAGAAAATACTTACCTTTCAAATTTAAAAACAATTATGGAGGTAGAGGGATGTGAGGCTGCGGACCATCGGGGTTGATGGCCCGTGCACGCCCTGTTCCTCCTTCGGGAGGGGCAGTTTCTTTTCTTCAACCCTAACCAGCCAGTGCCTCGCTCCGGTTGGTCTTTGGGTCTCACTCCTAGTTAAAGCTCAATCTAGCATCTATGCCCTACCCCAGTCATTTGCCCTAACCCTAACCAATTTGTTTATCTCAAATTACCCACCCTAAATTTGGATTTTAGCCCTATTGTATATACCCCCTGATCTAATCTGGCCCTAAACAATTTGAAATTTTGATCCTTAACTCTACTTCTTTCCTGGAAATTAAATCTTAAACCTTACCCAAGTACTGATCTGAAGCCCAAGTAATCCTAATCCCAGCTGAAACCTAAAGCCTAACCCAAAGTCACATCTCCTTTCTAAATTTACTCCCCAAGTCGGGTTGAGTCCTCCCCAAGCAGGGTTGAGAGTGTAGTATTAAAGCCAAGTCGGCATTGTAGTAGCCCAAAATTCGGAAGAGAAAGAGGTCAGATGTAGGCCAAAAGGAAGGGTAAAGGGCAGAGGTTAAGAGAAGGGAAGAAAAGGATGATGAAAAAGGAAAAGTTAAAAGGGGAAAGAGGAGAAGACTGGAAAGGAAGAAAGAAAGAAAAAAGGAAAAATGAGAGCCAAAAAGTCTGGCAGAATTGGAAAAAAGCAAACAGCTAAAAAAAAGATATTACAAGAAAGCCAAAGAAAGCCAAGGAGGCGGGATCAGAGGGGAGAGTATATGTAGGGGCCTCAAACCCAGTGCTCTTCAGTATGCCCTCGCCTGAGGAAGAAGAAACAACTTCGAAACGTCGCGACAAGGGCATACTCATTTAATTTTTTCTATTTTACGTTAGTTTGTTGTTTTAGTTTGTTATTTTGGGGGATTTTGTTTCATGTTTTGGTTTGTGTTTTATTGGTTTTCCTTGGGAGCTCAAATCAGAGACACGTTAAAACTAAATTAAAAGACCACACAGAAAACAAATTGGGATTGAAAATTCTTTATTAACACCAAACCAAGTAACGGACACGGTGAATCAGAACCTGCAAAAAAACAAATACTTACCTTGAACCTGTAAAAAAGAAAATACTTACCTTTCAAATTTAAAAACAATTATGGAGGTAGAGGGATGTGAGGCTGCGGACCATCGGGGTTGATGGCCCGTGCACGCCCTGTTCCTCCTTCGGGAGGGGCAGTTTCTTTTCTTCAACCCTAACCAGCCAGTGCCTCGCTCCGGTTGGTCTTTGGGTCTCACTCCTAGTTAAAGCTCAATCTAGCATCTATGCCCTACCCCAGTCATTTGCCCTAACCCTAACCAATTTGTTTATCTCAAATTACCCACCCTAAATTTGGATTTTAGCCCTATTGTATATACCCCCTGATCTAATCTGGCCCTAAACAATTTGAAATTTTGATCCTTAACTCTACTTCTTTCCTGGAAATTAAATCTTAAACCTTACCCAAGTACTGATCTGAAGCCCAAGTAATCCTAATCCCAGCTGAAACCTAAAGCCTAACCCAAAGTCACATCTCCTTTCTAAATTTACTCCCCAAGTCGGGTTGAGTCCTCCCCAAGCAGGGTTGAGAGTGTAGTATTAAAGCCAAGTCGGCATTGTAGTAGCCCAAAATTCGGAAGAGAAAGAGGTCAGATGTAGGCCAAAAGGAAGGGTAAAGGGCAGAGGTTAAGAGAAGGGAAGAAAAGGATGATGAAAAAGGAAAAGTTAAAAGGGGAAAGAGGAGAAGACTGGAAAGGAAGAAAGAAAGAAAAAAGGAAAAATGAGAGCCAAAAAGTCTGGCAGAATTGGAAAAAAGCAAACAGCTAAAAAAAAGATATTACAAGAAAGCCAAAGAAAGCCAAGGAGGCGGGATCAGAGGGGAGAGTATATGTAGGGGCCTCAAACCCAGTGCTCTTCAGTATGCCCTCGCCTGAGGAAGAAGAAACAACTTCGAAACGTCGCGACAAGGGCATACTCATTTAATTTTTTCTATTTTACGTTAGTTTGTTGTTTTAGTTTGTTATTTTGGGGGATTTTGTTTCATGTTTTGGTTTGTGTTTTATTGGTTTTCCTTGGGAGCTCAAATCAGAGACACGTTAAAACTAAATTAAAAGACCACACAGAAAACAAATTGGGATTGAAAATTCTTTATTAACACCAAACCAAGTAACGGACACGGTGAATCAGAACCTGCAAAAAAACAAATACTTACCTTGAACCTGTAAAAAAGAAAATACTTACCTTTCAAATTTAAAAACAATTATGGAGGTAGAGGGATGTGAGGCTGCGGACCATCGGGGTTGATGGCCCGTGCACGCCCTGTTCCTCCTTCGGGAGGGGCAGTTTCTTTTCTTCAACCCTAACCAGCCAGTGCCTCGCTCCGGTTGGTCTTTGGGTCTCACTCCTAGTTAAAGCTCAATCTAGCATCTATGCCCTACCCCAGTCATTTGCCCTAACCCTAACCAATTTGTTTATCTCAAATTACCCACCCTAAATTTGGATTTTAGCCCTATTGTATATACCCCCTGATCTAATCTGGCCCTAAACAATTTGAAATTTTGATCCTTAACTCTACTTCTTTCCTGGAAATTAAATCTTAAACCTTACCCAAGTACTGATCTGAAGCCCAAGTAATCCTAATCCCAGCTGAAACCTAAAGCCTAACCCAAAGTCACATCTCCTTTCTAAATTTACTCCCCAAGTCGGGTTGAGTCCTCCCCAAGCAGGGTTGAGAGTGTAGTATTAAAGCCAAGTCGGCATTGTAGTAGCCCAAAATTCGGAAGAGAAAGAGGTCAGATGTAGGCCAAAAGGAAGGGTAAAGGGCAGAGGTTAAGAGAAGGGAAGAAAAGGATGATGAAAAAGGAAAAGTTAAAAGGGGAAAGAGGAGAAGACTGGAAAGGAAGAAAGAAAGAAAAAAGGAAAAATGAGAGCCAAAAAGTCTGGCAGAATTGGAAAAAAGCAAACAGCTAAAAAAAAGATATTACAAGAAAGCCAAAGAAAGCCAAGGAGGCGGGATCAGAGGGGAGAGTATATGTAGGGGCCTCAAACCCAGTGCTCTTCAGTATGCCCTCGCCTGAGGAAGAAGAAACAACTTCGAAACGTCGCGACAAGGGCATACTCATTTAATTTTTTCTATTTTACGTTAGTTTGTTGTTTTAGTTTGTTATTTTGGGGGATTTTGTTTCATGTTTTGGTTTGTGTTTTATTGGTTTTCCTTGGGAGCTCAAATCAGAGACACGTTAAAACTAAATTAAAAGACCACACAGAAAACAAATTGGGATTGAAAATTCTTTATTAACACCAAACCAAGTAACGGACACGGTGAATCAGAACCTGCAAAAAAACAAATACTTACCTTGAACCTGTAAAAAAGAAAATACTTACCTTTCAAATTTAAAAACAATTATGGAGGTAGAGGGATGTGAGGCTGCGGACCATCGGGGTTGATGGCCCGTGCACGCCCTGTTCCTCCTTCGGGAGGGGCAGTTTCTTTTCTTCAACCCTAACCAGCCAGTGCCTCGCTCCGGTTGGTCTTTGGGTCTCACTCCTAGTTAAAGCTCAATCTAGCATCTATGCCCTACCCCAGTCATTTGCCCTAACCCTAACCAATTTGTTTATCTCAAATTACCCACCCTAAATTTGGATTTTAGCCCTATTGTATATACCCCCTGATCTAATCTGGCCCTAAACAATTTGAAATTTTGATCCTTAACTCTACTTCTTTCCTGGAAATTAAATCTTAAACCTTACCCAAGTACTGATCTGAAGCCCAAGTAATCCTAATCCCAGCTGAAACCTAAAGCCTAACCCAAAGTCACATCTCCTTTCTAAATTTACTCCCCAAGTCGGGTTGAGTCCTCCCCAAGCAGGGTTGAGAGTGTAGTATTAAAGCCAAGTCGGCATTGTAGTAGCCCAAAATTCGGAAGAGAAAGAGGTCAGATGTAGGCCAAAAGGAAGGGTAAAGGGCAGAGGTTAAGAGAAGGGAAGAAAAGGATGATGAAAAAGGAAAAGTTAAAAGGGGAAAGAGGAGAAGACTGGAAAGGAAGAAAGAAAGAAAAAAGGAAAAATGAGAGCCAAAAAGTCTGGCAGAATTGGAAAAAAGCAAACAGCTAAAAAAAAGATATTACAAGAAAGCCAAAGAAAGCCAAGGAGGCGGGATCAGAGGGGAGAGTATATGTAGGGGCCTCAAACCCAGTGCTCTTCAGTATGCCCTCGCCTGAGGAAGAAGAAACAACTTCGAAACGTCGCGACAAGGGCATACTCATTTAATTTTTTCTATTTTACGTTAGTTTGTTGTTTTAGTTTGTTATTTTGGGGGATTTTGTTTCATGTTTTGGTTTGTGTTTTATTGGTTTTCCTTGGGAGCTCAAATCAGAGACACGTTAAAACTAAATTAAAAGACCACACAGAAAACAAATTGGGATTGAAAATTCTTTATTAACACCAAACCAAGTAACGGACACGGTGAATCAGAACCTGCAAAAAAACAAATACTTACCTTGAACCTGTAAAAAAGAAAATACTTACCTTTCAAATTTAAAAACAATTATGGAGGTAGAGGGATGTGAGGCTGCGGACCATCGGGGTTGATGGCCCGTGCACGCCCTGTTCCTCCTTCGGGAGGGGCAGTTTCTTTTCTTCAACCCTAACCAGCCAGTGCCTCGCTCCGGTTGGTCTTTGGGTCTCACTCCTAGTTAAAGCTCAATCTAGCATCTATGCCCTACCCCAGTCATTTGCCCTAACCCTAACCAATTTGTTTATCTCAAATTACCCACCCTAAATTTGGATTTTAGCCCTATTGTATATACCCCCTGATCTAATCTGGCCCTAAACAATTTGAAATTTTGATCCTTAACTCTACTTCTTTCCTGGAAATTAAATCTTAAACCTTACCCAAGTACTGATCTGAAGCCCAAGTAATCCTAATCCCAGCTGAAACCTAAAGCCTAACCCAAAGTCACATCTCCTTTCTAAATTTACTCCCCAAGTCGGGTTGAGTCCTCCCCAAGCAGGGTTGAGAGTGTAGTATTAAAGCCAAGTCGGCATTGTAGTAGCCCAAAATTCGGAAGAGAAAGAGGTCAGATGTAGGCCAAAAGGAAGGGTAAAGGGCAGAGGTTAAGAGAAGGGAAGAAAAGGATGATGAAAAAGGAAAAGTTAAAAGGGGAAAGAGGAGAAGACTGGAAAGGAAGAAAGAAAGAAAAAAGGAAAAATGAGAGCCAAAAAGTCTGGCAGAATTGGAAAAAAGCAAACAGCTAAAAAAAAGATATTACAAGAAAGCCAAAGAAAGCCAAGGAGGCGGGATCAGAGGGGAGAGTATATGTAGGGGCCTCAAACCCAGTGCTCTTCAGTATGCCCTCGCCTGAGGAAGAAGAAACAACTTCGAAACGTCGCGACAAGGGCATACTCATTTAATTTTTTCTATTTTACGTTAGTTTGTTGTTTTAGTTTGTTATTTTGGGGGATTTTGTTTCATGTTTTGGTTTGTGTTTTATTGGTTTTCCTTGGGAGCTCAAATCAGAGACACGTTTAAAACTAAATTAAAAGACCACACAGAAAACAAATTGGGATTGAAAATTCTTTATTAACACCAAACCAAGTAACGGACACGGTGAATCAGAACCTGCAAAAAAAACAAATACTTACCTTGAACCTGTAAAAAAGAAAATACTTACCTTTCAAATTTAAAAACAATTATGGAGGTAGAGGGATGTGAGGCTGCGGACCATCGGGGTTGATGGCCCGTGCACGCCCTGTTCCTCCTTCGGGAGGGGCAGTTTCTTTTCTTCAACCCTAACCAGCCAGTGCCTCGCTCCGGTTGGTCTTTGGGTCTCACTCCTAGTTAAAGCTCAATCTAGCATCTATGCCCTACCCCAGTCATTTGCCCTAACCCTAACCAATTTGTTTATCTCAAATTACCCACCCTAAATTTGGATTTTAGCCCTATTGTATATACCCCCTGATCTAATCTGGCCCTAAACAATTTGAAATTTTGATCCTTAACTCTACTTCTTTCCTGGAAATTAAATCTTAAACCTTACCCAAGTACTGATCTGAAGCCCAAGTAATCCTAATCCCAGCTGAAACCTAAAGCCTAACCCAAAGTCACATCTCCTTTCTAAATTTACTCCCCAAGTCGGGTTGAGTCCTCCCCAAGCAGGGTTGAGAGTGTAGTATTAAAGCCAAGTCGGCATTGTAGTAGCCCAAAATTCGGAAGAGAAAGAGGTCAGATGTAGGCCAAAAGGAAGGGTAAAGGGCAGAGGTTAAGAGAAGGGAAGAAAAGGATGATGAAAAAGGAAAAGTTAAAAGGGGAAAGAGGAGAAGACTGGAAAGGAAGAAAGAAAGAAAAAAGGAAAAATGAGAGCCAAAAAGTCTGGCAGAATTGGAAAAAAGCAAACAGCTAAAAAAGATATTACAAGAAAGCCAAAGAAAGCCAAGGAGGCGGGATCAGAGGGGAGAGTATATGTAGGGGCCTCAAACCCAGTGCTCTTCAGTATGCCCTCGCCTGAGGAAGAAGAAACAACTTCGAAACGTCGCGACAAGGGCATACTCATTTAATTTTTTCTATTTTACGTTAGTTTGTTGTTTTAGTTTGTTATTTTGGGGGATTTTGTTTCATGTTTTGGTTTGTGTTTTATTGGTTTTCCTTGGGAGCTCAAATCAGAGACACGTTAAAACTAAATTAAAAGACCACACAGAAAACAAATTGGGATTGAAAATTCTTTATTAACACCAAACCAAGTAACGGACACGGTGAATCAGAACCTGCAAAAAAACAAATACTTACCTTGAACCTGTAAAAAAGAAAATACTTACCTTTCAAATTTAAAAACAATTATGGAGGTAGAGGGATGTGAGGCTGCGGACCATCGGGGTTGATGGCCCGTGCACGCCCTGTTCCTCCTTCGGGAGGGGCAGTTTCTTTTCTTCAACCCTAACCAGCCAGTGCCTCGCTCCGGTTGGTCTTTGGGTCTCACTCCTAGTTAAAGCTCAATCTAGCATCTATGCCCTACCCCAGTCATTTGCCCTAACCCTAACCAATTTGTTTATCTCAAATTACCCACCCTAAATTTGGATTTTAGCCCTATTGTATATACCCCCTGATCTAATCTGGCCCTAAACAATTTGAAATTTTGATCCTTAACTCTACTTCTTTCCTGGAAATTAAATCTTAACCTTACCCAAGTACTGATCTGAAGCCCAAGTAATCCTAATCCCAGCTGAAACCTAAAGCCTAACCCAAAGTCACATCTCCTTTCTAAATTTACTCCCCAAGTCGGGTTGAGTCCTCCCCAAGCAGGGTTGAGAGTGTAGTATTAAAGCCAAGTCGGCATTGTAGTAGCCCAAAATTCGGAAGAGAAAGAGGTCAGATGTAGGCCAAAAGGAAGGGTAAAGGGCAGAGGTTAAGAGAAGGGAAGAAAAGGATGATGAAAAAGGAAAAGTTAAAAGGGGAAAGAGGAGAAGACTGGAAAGGAAGAAAGAAAGAAAAAAGGAAAAATGAGAGCCAAAAAGTCTGGCAGAATTGGAAAAAAGCAAACAGCTAAAAAAAAGATATTACAAGAAAGCCAAAGAAAGCCAAGGAGGCGGGATCAGAGGGGAGAGTATATGTAGGGGCCTCAAACCCAGTGCTCTTCAGTATGCCCTCGCCTGAGGAAGAAGAAACAACTTCGAAACTCGCGACAAGGGCATACTCATTTAATTTTTCTATTTTACGTTAGTTTGTTGTTTTAGTTTGTTATTTTGGGGGATTTTGTTTCATGTTTTGGTTTGTGTTTTATTGGTTTTCCTTGGGAGCTCAAATCAGAGACACGTTAAAACTAAATTAAAAGACCACACAGAAAACAAATTGGGATTGAAAATTCTTTATTAACACCAAACCAAGTAACGGACACGGTGAATCAGAACCTGCAAAAAAACAAATACTTACCTTGAACCTGTAAAAAAGAAAATACTTACCTTTCAAATTTAAAAACAATTATGGAGGTAGAGGGATGTGAGGCTGCGGACCATCGGGGTTGATGGCCCGTGCACGCCCTGTTCCTCCTTCGGGAGGGGCAGTTTCTTTTCTTCAACCCTAACCAGCCAGTGCCTCGCTCCGGTTGGTCTTTGGGTCTCACTCCTAGTTAAAGCTCAATCTAGCATCTATGCCCTACCCCAGTCATTTGCCCTAACCCTAACCAATTTGTTTATCTCAAATTACCCACCCTAAATTTGGATTTTAGCCCTATTGTATATACCCCCTGATCTAATCTGGCCCTAAACAATTTGAAATTTTGATCCTTAACTCTACTTCTTTCCTGGAAATTAAATCTTAAACCTTACCCAAGTACTGATCTGAAGCCCAAGTAATCCTAATCCCAGCTGAAACCTAAAGCCTAACCCAAAGTCACATCTCCTTTCTAAATTTACTCCCCAAGTCGGGTTGAGTCCTCCCCAAGCAGGGTTGAGAGTGTAGTATTAAAGCCAAGTCGGCATTGTAGTAGCCCAAAATTCGGAAGAGAAAGAGGTCAGATGTAGGCCAAAAGGAAGGGTAAAGGGCAGAGGTTAAGAGAAGGGAAGAAAAGGATGATGAAAAAGGAAAAGTTAAAAGGGGAAAGAGGAGAAGACTGGAAAGGAAGAAAGAAAGAAAAAAGGAAAAATGAGAGCCAAAAAGTCTGGCAGAATTGGAAAAAAGCAAACAGCTAAAAAAAAGATATTACAAGAAAGCCAAAGAAAGCCAAGGAGGCGGGATCAGAGGGGAGAGTATATGTAGGGGCCTCAAACCCAGTGCTCTTCAGTATGCCCTCGCCTGAGGAAGAAGAAACAACTTCGAAACGTCGCGACAAGGGCATACTCATTTAATTTTTTCTATTTTACGTTAGTTTGTTGTTTTAGTTTGTTATTTTGGGGGATTTGTTTCATGTTTTGGTTTGTGTTTTATTGGTTTTCCTTGGGAGCTCAAATCAGAGACACGTTAAAACTAAATTAAAAGACCACACAGAAAACAAATTGGGATTGAAAATTCTTTATTAACACCAAACCAAGTAACGGACACGGTGAATCAGAACCTGCAAAAAAACAAATACTTACCTTGAACCTGTAAAAAAGAAAATACTTACCTTTCAAATTTAAAAACAATTATGGAGGTAGAGGGATGTGAGGCTGCGGACCATCGGGGTTGATGGCCCGTGCACGCCCTGTTCCTCCTTCGGGAGGGGCAGTTTCTTTTCTTCAACCCTAACCAGCCAGTGCCTCGCTCCGGTTGGTCTTTGGGTCTCACTCCTAGTTAAAGCTCAATCTAGCATCTATGCCCTACCCCAGTCATTTGCCCTAACCCTAACCAATTTGTTTATCTCAAATTACCACCCTAAATTTGGATTTTAGCCCTATTGTATATACCCCCTGATCTAATCTGGCCCTAAACAATTTGAAATTTTGATCCTTAACTCTACTTCTTTCCTGGAAATTAAATCTTAAACCTTACCCAAGTACTGATCTGAAGCCCAAGTAATCCTAATCCCAGCTGAAACCTAAAGCCTAACCCAAAGTCACATCTCCTTTCTAAATTTACTCCCCAAGTCGGGTTGAGTCCTCCCCAAGCAGGGTTGAGAGTGTAGTATTAAAGCCAAGTCGGCATTGTAGTAGCCCAAAATTCGGGAAAGAGAAAGAGGTCAGATGTAGGCCAAAAGGAAGGGTAAAGGGCAGAGGTTAAGAGAAGGGAAGAAAAGGATGATGAAAAAGGAAAAGTTAAAAGGGGAAAGAGGAGAAGACTGGAAAGGAAGAAAGAAAGAAAAAAGGAAAAATGAGAGCCAAAAAGTCTGGCAGAATTGGAAAAAAGCAAACAGCTAAAAAAAAGATATTACAAGAAAGCCAAAGAAAGCCAAGGAGGCGGGGATCAGAGGGGAGAGTATATGTAGGGGCCTCAAACCCAGTGCTCTTCAGTATGCCCTCGCCTGGAAGGAAGAAGAAACAACTTCGAAACGTCGCGACAAGGGCATACTCATTTAATTTTTTCTATTTTACGTTAGTTTGTTGTTTTAGTTTGTTATTTTGGGGGATTTTGTTTCATGTTTTGGTTTGTGTTTATTGGTTTTCCTTGGGAGCTCAAATCAGAGACACGTTAAAACTAAATTAAAAGACCACACAGAAAACAAATTGGGATTGAAAATTCTTTATTAACACCAAACCAAGTAACGGACACGGTGAATCAGAACCTGCAAAAAAACAAATACTTACCTTGAACCTGTAAAAAAGAAAAATACTTACCTTTCAAATTTAAAAACAATTATGGAGGTAGAGGGATGTGAGGCTGCGGACCATCGGGGTTGATGGCCGTGCACGCCCTGTTCCTCCTTCGGGAGGGGCAGTTTCTTTTCTTCAACCCTAACCAGCCAGTGCCTCGCTCCGGTTGGTCTTTGGGTCTCACTCCTAGTTAAAGCTCAAATCTAGCATCTATGCCCTACCCCAGTCATTTGCCCTAACCCTAACCAATTTGTTTATCTCAAATTACCCACCCTAAATTTGGATTTTAGCCCTATTGTATATACCCCCTGATCTAATCTGGCCCTAAACAATTTGAAATTTTGATCCTTAACTCTACTTCTTTCCTGGGAAATTAAATCTTAAACCTTACCCAAGTACTGATCTGAAGCCCAAGTAATCCTAATCCCAGCTGAAACCTAAAGCCTAACCCAAAGTCACATCTCCTTTCTAAATTTACTCCCCAAGCGGGTGAGTCCTCCCCAAGCAGGGTTGAGAGTGTAGTATTTAAAGCCAAGTCGGCATTGTAGTAGCCCAAAATTCGGAAGAGAAAGAGGTCAGATGTAGGCCAAAAGGAAGGGTAAAGGGCAGAGGTTAAGAGAAGGGAAGAAAAGGATGATGAAAAAGGAAAAGTTAAAAAGGGGGAAAGAGGAGAAGACTGGAAAGGAAGAAAGAAAGAAAAAAGGAAAAATGAGAGCCAAAAAGTCTGGCAGAATTGGAAAAAAGCAACAGCTAAAAAAAAGATATTACAAGAAAGCCAAAGAAAGCCAAGGAGGCGGGATCAGAGGGGAGAGTATATGTAGGGGCCTCAAACCCCAGTGCTCTTCAGTATGCCCTCGCCTGAGGAAGAAGAACAACTTCGAAACGTCGCGACAAGGGCATACTCATTTAATTTTTCTATTTTACGTTAGTTTGTTGTTTTAGTTTGTTATTTTGGGGGATTTTGTTTCATGTTTTGGTTTGTGTTTTATTGGTTTCCTTGGGAGCTCAAATCAGAGACACGTTAAAACTAAATTAAAAGACCACACAGAAAACAAATTGGATTGAAAATTCTTTATTAACACCAAACCAAGTAACGGACACGGTGAATCAGAACCTGCAAAAAACAAATACTTACCTTGAACCTGTAAAAAAGAAAATACTTACCTTTCAAATTTAAAAACAATTATGGAGGTAGAGGGATGTGAGGCTGCGGACCATCGGGGTTGATGGCCGTGCACGCCCTGTTCCTCCTTCGGGAGGGGCAGTTTCTTTTCTTCAACCTAACCAGCCAGTGCCTCGCTCCGGTTGGTCTTTGGGTCTCACTCCTAGTTAAAGCTCAATCTAGCATCTATGCCCTACCCCAGTCATTTGCCTAACCCTAACCAATTTGTTTATCTCAAATTACCCACCCTAAATTTGGATTTTAGCCCTATTGTATATACCCCCTGATCTATCTGGCCCTAAACAATTTGAATTTTGATCCTTAACTCTACTTCTTTCCTGGAAATTAAATCTTAAACCTTACCCAAGTACTGATCTGAAGCCCAAGTAATCCTAATCCCAGCTGAAACCTAAAGCCTAACCCAAAGTCACATCTCCTTTCAAAATTTACTCCCAAGTCGGGTTTGAGTCCTCCCCAAGCAGGGTTGAGAGTGTAGTATTAAAGCCAAGTCGGCATTGTAGTAGCCCAAATTCGGAAGAGAAAGAGGTCAGATGTAGGCCAAAAGGAAGGGTAAAGGGCAGAGGTTAAGAGAAGGGAAGAAAAGGATGATGAAAAAGGAAAAGTTAAAAGGGAAAGAGAGAAGACTGGAAAGGAAGAAAGAAGAAAAAAGGAAAAATGAGAGCCAAAAAGTCTGGCAGAATTGGAAAAAAGCAAACAGCTAAAAAAAAGATATTACAAGAAAGCCAAAGAAAGCCAAGGAGGCGGGATCAGAGGGGAGAGTATATGTAGGGGCCTCAAACCCAGTGCTCTTCAGTATGCCCTCGCCTGAGGAAGAAGAAACACTTCGAAACGTCGCGACAAGGGCATACTCATTTAATTTTTCTATTTTACGTTAGTTTGTTGTTTTAGTTTGTTATTTTGGGGGATTTTGTTTCATGTTTTGGTTTGTGTTTTATTGGTTTTCCTTGGGAGCTCAAATCAGAGACACGTTAAAACTAAATTAAAAGACCACACAGAAAACAAATTGGGATTGAAAATTCTTTATTAACACCAAACCAAGTAACGGACACGGTGAATCAGAACCTGCAAAAAAACAAATACTTACCTTGAACCTGTAAAAAAGAAAATACTTACCTTTCAAATTTAAAAACAATTATGGAGGTAGAGGGATGTGAGGCTGCGGACCATCGGGGTTGATGGCCCGTGCACGCCCTGTTCCTCCTTCGGGAGGGGCAGTTTCTTTTCTTCAACCCTAACCAGCCAGTGCCTCGCTCCGGTTGGTCTTTGGGTCTCACTCCTAGTTAAAGCTCAATCTAGCATCTATGCCCTACCCCAGTCATTTGCCCTAACCCTAACCAATTTGTTTATCTCAAATTACCCACCCTAAATTTGGATTTTAGCCCTATTGTATATACCCCCTGATCTAATCTGGCCCTAAACAATTTGAAATTTTGATCCTTAACTCTACTTCTTTCCTGGAAATTAAATCTTAAACCTTACCCAAGTACTGATCTGAAGCCCAAGTAATCCTAATCCCAGCTGAAACCTAAAGCCTAACCCAAAGTCACATCTCCTTTCTAAATTTACTCCCAAGTCGGGTTGAGTCCTCCCCAAGCAGGGTTGAGAGTGTAGTATTAAAGCCAAGTCGGCATTGTAGTAGCCCAAAATTCGGAAGAGAAAGAGGTCAGATGTAGGCCAAAAGGAAGGGTAAAGGGCAGAGGTTAAGAGAAGGGAAGAAAAGGATGATGAAAAAGGAAAAGTTAAAAGGGGAAAGAGGAGAAGACTGGAAAGGAAGAAAGAAAGAAAAAAGGAAAAATGAGAGCCAAAAAGTCTGGCAGAATTGGAAAAAAGCAAACAGCTAAAAAAAAGATATTACAAGAAAGCCAAAGAAAGCCAAGGAGGCGGGATCAGAGGGGAGAGTATATGTAGGGGCCTCAAACCCAGTGCTCTTCAGTATGCCCTCGCCTGAGGAAGAAGAAACAACTTCGAAACGTCGCGACAAGGGCATACTCATTTAATTTTTTCTATTTTACGTTAGTTTGTTGTTTTAGTTTGTTATTTTGGGGGATTTTGTTTCATGTTTTGGTTTGTGTTTTATTGGTTTTCCTTGGGAGCTCAAATCAGAGACACGTTAAAACTAAATTAAAAGACCACACAGAAAACAAATTGGGATTGAAAATTCTTTATTAACACCAAACCAAGTAACGGACACGGTGAATCAGAACCTGCAAAAAAACAAATACTTACCTTGAACCTGTAAAAAAGAAAATACTTACCTTTCAAATTTAAAAACAATTATGGAGGTAGAGGGATGTGAGGCTGCGGACCATCGGGGTTGATGGCCCGTGCACGCCCTGTTCCTCCTTCGGGAGGGGCAGTTTCTTTTCTTCAACCCTAACCAGCCAGTGCCTCGCTCCGGTTGGTCTTTGGGTCTCACTCCTAGTTAAAGCTCAATCTAGCATCTATGCCCTACCCCAGTCATTTGCCCTAACCCTAACCAATTTGTTTATCTCAAATTACCCACCCTAAATTTGGATTTTAGCCCTATTGTATATACCCCCTGATCTAATCTGGCCCTAAACAATTTGAAATTTTGATCCTTAACTCTACTTCTTTCCTGGAAATTAAATCTTAAACCTTACCCAAGTACTGATCTGAAGCCCAAGTAATCCTAATCCCAGCTGAAACCTAAAGCCTAACCCAAAGTCACATCTCCTTTCTAAATTTACTCCCCAAGTCGGGTTGAGTCCTCCCCAAGCAGGGTTGAGAGTGTAGTATTAAAGCCAAGTCGGCATTGTAGTAGCCCAAAATTCGGAAGAGAAAGAGGTCAGATGTAGGCCAAAAGGAAGGGTAAAGGGCAGAGGTTAAGAGAAGGGAAGAAAAGGATGATGAAAAAGGAAAAGTTAAAAGGGGAAAGAGGAGAAGACTGGAAAGGAAGAAAGAAAGAAAAAAGGAAAAATGAGAGCCAAAAAGTCTGGCAGAATTGGAAAAAAGCAAACAGCTAAAAAAAAGATATTACAAGAAAGCCAAAGAAAGCCAAGGAGGCGGGATCAGAGGGGAGAGTATATGTAGGGGCCTCAAACCCAGTGCTCTTCAGTATGCCCTCGCCTGAGGAAGAAGAAACAACTTCGAAACGTCGCGACAAGGGCATACTCATTTAATTTTTTCTATTTTACGTTAGTTTGTTGTTTTAGTTTGTTATTTTGGGGGATTTTGTTTCATGTTTTGGTTTGTGTTTTATTGGTTTTCCTTGGGAGCTCAAATCAGAGACACGTTAAAACTAAATTAAAAGACCACACAGAAAACAAATTGGGATTGAAAATTCTTTATTAACACCAAACCAAGTAACGGACACGGTGAATCAGAACCTGCAAAAAAACAAATACTTACCTTGAACCTGTAAAAAAGAAAATACTTACCTTTCAAATTTAAAAACAATTATGGAGGTAGAGGGATGTGAGGCTGCGGACCATCGGGGTTGATGGCCCGTGCACGCCCTGTTCCTCCTTCGGGAGGGGCAGTTTCTTTTCTTCAACCCTAACCAGCCAGTGCCTCGCTCCGGTTGGTCTTTGGGTCTCACTCCTAGTTAAAGCTCAATCTAGCATCTATGCCCTACCCCAGTCATTTGCCCTAACCCTAACCAATTTGTTTATCTCAAATTACCCACCCTAAATTTGGATTTTAGCCCTATTGTATATACCCCCTGATCTAATCTGGCCCTAAACAATTTGAAATTTTGATCCTTAACTCTACTTCTTTCCTGGAAATTAAATCTTAAACCTTACCCAAGTACTGATCTGAAGCCCAAGTAATCCTAATCCCAGCTGAAACCTAAAGCCTAACCCAAAGTCACATCTCCTTTCTAAATTTACTCCCCAAGTCGGGTTGAGTCCTCCCCAAGCAGGGTTGAGAGTGTAGTATTAAAGCCAAGTCGGCATTGTAGTAGCCCAAAATTCGGAAGAGAAAGAGGTCAGATGTAGGCCAAAAGGAAGGGTAAAGGGCAGAGGTTAAGAGAAGGGAAGAAAAGGATGATGAAAAAGGAAAAGTTAAAAGGGGAAAGAGGAGAAGACTGGAAAGGAAGAAAGAAAGAAAAAGGAAAAATGAGAGCCAAAAAGTCTGGCAGAATTGGAAAAAAGCAAACAGCTAAAAAAAAGATATTACAAGAAAGCCAAAGAAAGCCAAGGAGGCGGGATCAGAGGGGAGAGTATATGTAGGGGCCTCAAACCCAGTGCTCTTCAGTATGCCCTCGCCTGAGGAAGAAGAAACAACTTCGAAACGTCGCGACAA
>NC_140566.1:36964153-37049243 GCF_057381845.1 Rhamphochromis longiceps
GAACAGGGCGTGCACGGGCCATCAACCCCGATGGTCCGCAGCCTCACATCCCTCTACCTCCATAATTGTTTTTAAATTTGAAAGGTAAGTATTTTCTTTTTTACAGGTTCAAGGTAAGTATTTGTTTTTTTGCAGGTTCTGATTCACCGTGTCCGTTACTTGGTTTGGTGTTAATAAAGAATTTTCAATCCCAATTTGTTTTCTGTGTGGTCTTTTAATTTAGTTTTAACGTGTCTCTGATTTGAGCTCCCAAGGAAAACCAATAAAACACAAACCAAAACATGAAACAAAATCCCCAAAATAACAAACTAAAACAACAAACTAACGTAAAATAGAAAAAATTAAATGAGTATGCCCTTGTCGCGACGTTTCGAAGTTGTTTCTTCTTCCTCAGGCGAGGGCATACTGAAGAGCACTGGGTTTGAGGCCCCTACATATACTCTCCCCTCTGATCCCGCCTCCTTGGCTTTCTTTGGCTTTCTTGTAATATCTTTTTTTTAGCTGTTTGCTTTTTTCCAATTCTGCCAGACTTTTTGGCTCTCATTTTTCCTTTTTTCTTTCTTTCTTCCTTTCCAGTCTTCTCCTCTTTCCCCTTTTAACTTTTCCTTTTTCATCATCCTTTTCTTCCCTTCTCTTAACCTCTGCCCTTTACCCTTCCTTTTGGCCTACATCTGACCTCTTTCTCTTCCGAATTTTGGGCTACTACAATGCCGACTTGGCTTTAATACTACACTCTCAACCCTGCTTGGGGAGGACTCAACCCGACTTGGGGAGTAAATTTAGAAAGGAGATGTGACTTTGGGTTAGGCTTTAGGTTTCAGCTGGGATTAGGATTACTTGGGCTTCAGATCAGTACTTGGGTAAGGTTTAAGATTTAATTTCCAGGAAAGAAGTAGAGTTAAGGATCAAAATTTCAAATTGTTTAGGGCCAGATTAGATCAGGGGGTATATACAATAGGGCTAAAATCCAAATTTAGGGTGGGTAATTTGAGATAAACAAATTGGTTAGGGTTAGGGCAAATGACTGGGGTAGGGCATAGATGCTAGATTGAGCTTTAACTAGGAGTGAGACCCAAAGACCAACCGGAGCGAGGCACTGGCTGGTTAGGGTTGAAGAAAAGAAACTGCCCCTCCCGAAGGAGGAACAGGGCGTGCACGGGCCATCAACCCCGATGGTCCGCAGCCTCACATCCCTCTACCTCCATAATTGTTTTTAAATTTGAAAGGTAAGTATTTTCTTTTTTACAGGTTCAAGGTAAGTATTTGTTTTTTTGCAGGTTCTGATTCACCGTGTCCGTTACTTGGTTTGGTGTTAATAAAGAATTTTCAATCCCAATTTGTTTTCTGTGTGGTCTTTTAATTTAGTTTTAACGTGTCTCTGATTTGAGCTCCCAAGGAAAACCAATAAAACACAAACCAAAACATGAAACAAAATCCCCCAAAATAACAAACTAAAAACAACAAACTAACGTAAAATAGAAAAAATTAAATGAGTATGCCCTTGTCGCGACGTTTCGAAGTTGTTTCTTCTTCCTCAGGCGAGGGCATACTGAAGAGCACTGGGTTTGAGGCCCCTACATATACTCTCCCCTCTGATCCCGCCTCCTTGGCTTTCTTTGGCTTTCTTGTAATATCTTTTTTTTAGCTGTTTGCTTTTTTCCAATTCTGCCAGACTTTTTGGCTCTCATTTTTCCTTTTTTCTTTCTTTCTTCCTTTCCAGTCTTCTCCTCTTTCCCCTTTTAACTTTTCCTTTTTCATCATCCTTTTCTTCCCTTCTCTTAACCTCTGCCCTTTACCCTTCCTTTTGGCCTACATCTGACCTCTTTCTCTTCCGAATTTTGGGCTACTACAATGCCGACTTGGCTTTAATACTACACTCTCAACCCTGCTTGGGGAGGACTCAACCCGACTTGGGGAGTAAATTTAGAAAGGAGATGTGACTTTGGGTTAGGCTTTAGGTTTCAGCTGGGATTAGGATTACTTGGGCTTCAGATCAGTACTTGGGTAAGGTTTAAGATTTAATTTCCAGGAAAGAAGTAGAGTTAAGGATCAAAATTTCAAATTGTTTAGGGCCAGATTAGATCAGGGGGTATATACAATAGGGCTAAAATCCAAATTTAGGGTGGGTAATTTGAGATAAACAAATTGGTTAGGGTTAGGGCAAATGACTGGGGTAGGGCATAGATGCTAGATTGAGCTTTAACTAGGAGTGAGACCCAAAGACCAACCGGAGCGAGGCACTGGCTGGTTAGGGTTGAAGAAAAGAAACTGCCCCTCCCGAAGGAGGAACAGGGCGTGCACGGGCCATCAACCCCGATGGTCCGCAGCCTCACATCCCTCTACCTCCATAATTGTTTTTAAATTTGAAAGGTAAGTATTTTCTTTTTTACAGGTTCAAGGTAAGTATTTGTTTTTTTGCAGGTTCTGATTCACCGTGTCCGTTACTTGGTTTGGTGTTAATAAAGAATTTTCAATCCCAATTTGTTTTCTGTGTGGTCTTTTAATTTAGTTTTAACGTGTCTCTGATTTGAGCTCCCAAGGAAAACCAATAAAACACAAACCAAAACATGAAACAAAATCCCCCAAAATAACAAACTAAAACAACAAACTAACGTAAAATAGAAAAAATTAAATGAGTATGCCCTTGTCGCGACGTTTCGAAGTTGTTTCTTCTTCCTCAGGCGAGGGCATACTGAAGAGCACTGGGTTTGAGGCCCCTACATATACTCTCCCCTCTGATCCCGCCTCCTTGGCTTTCTTTGGCTTTCTTGTAATATCTTTTTTTTAGCTGTTTGCTTTTTTCCAATTCTGCCAGACTTTTTGGCTCTCATTTTTCCTTTTTTCTTTCTTTCTTCCTTTCCAGTCTTCTCCTCTTTCCCCTTTTAACTTTTCCTTTTTCATCATCCTTTTCTTCCCTTCTCTTAACCTCTGCCCTTTACCCTTCCTTTTGGCCTACATCTGACCTCTTTCTCTTCCGAATTTTGGGCTACTACAATGCCGACTTGGCTTTAATACTACACTCTCAACCCTGCTTGGGGAGGACTCAACCCGACTTGGGGAGTAAATTTAGAAAGGAGATGTGACTTTGGGTTAGGCTTTAGGTTTCAGCTGGGATTAGGATTACTTGGGCTTCAGATCAGTACTTGGGTAAGGTTTAAGATTTAATTTCCAGGAAAGAAGTAGAGTTAAGGATCAAAATTTCAAATTGTTTAGGGCCAGATTAGATCAGGGGGTATATACAATAGGGCTAAAATCCAAATTTAGGGTGGGTAATTTGAGATAAACAAATTGGTTAGGGTTAGGGCAAATGACTGGGGTAGGGCATAGATGCTAGATTGAGCTTTAACTAGGAGTGAGACCCAAAGACCAACCGGAGCGAGGCACTGGCTGGTTAGGGTTGAAGAAAAGAAACTGCCCCTCCCGAAGGAGGAACAGGGCGTGCACGGGCCATCAACCCCGATGGTCCGCAGCCTCACATCCCTCTACCTCCATAATTGTTTTTAAATTTGAAAGGTAAGTATTTTCTTTTTTACAGGTTCAAGGTAAGTATTTGTTTTTTTGCAGGTTCTGATTCACCGTGTCCGTTACTTGGTTTGGTGTTAATAAAGAATTTTCAATCCCAATTTGTTTTCTGTGTGGTCTTTTAATTTAGTTTTAACGTGTCTCTGATTTGAGCTCCCAAGGAAAACCAATAAAACACAAACCAAAACATGAAACAAAATCCCCCAAAATAACAAACTAAAACAACAAACTAACGTAAAATAGAAAAAATTAAATGAGTATGCCCTTGTCGCGACGTTTCGAAGTTGTTTCTTCTTCCTCAGGCGAGGGCATACTGAAGAGCACTGGGTTTGAGGCCCCTACATATACTCTCCCCTCTGATCCCGCCTCCTTGGCTTTCTTTGGCTTTCTTGTAATATCTTTTTTTTAGCTGTTTGCTTTTTTCCAATTCTGCCAGACTTTTTGGCTCTCATTTTTCCTTTTTTCTTTCTTTCTTCCTTTCCAGTCTTCTCCTCTTTCCCCTTTTAACTTTTCCTTTTTCATCATCCTTTTCTTCCCTTCTCTTAACCTCTGCCCTTTACCCTTCCTTTTGGCCTACATCTGACCTCTTTCTCTTCCGAATTTTGGGCTACTACAATGCCGACTTGGCTTTAATACTACACTCTCAACCCTGCTTGGGGAGGACTCAACCCGACTTGGGGAGTAAATTTAGAAAGGAGATGTGACTTTGGGTTAGGCTTTAGGTTTCAGCTGGGATTAGGATTACTTGGGCTTCAGATCAGTACTTGGGTAAGGTTTAAGATTTAATTTCCAGGAAAGAAGTAGAGTTAAGGATCAAAATTTCAAATTGTTTAGGGCCAGATTAGATCAGGGGGTATATACAATAGGGCTAAAATCCAAATTTAGGGTGGGTAATTTGAGATAAACAAATTGGTTAGGGTTAGGGCAAATGACTGGGGTAGGGCATAGATGCTAGATTGAGCTTTAACTAGGAGTGAGACCCAAAGACCAACCGGAGCGAGGCACTGGCTGGTTAGGGTTGAAGAAAAGAAACTGCCCCTCCCGAAGGAGGAACAGGGCGTGCACGGGCCATCAACCCCGATGGTCCGCAGCCTCACATCCCTCTACCTCCATAATTGTTTTTAAATTTGAAAGGTAAGTATTTTCTTTTTTACAGGTTCAAGGTAAGTATTTGTTTTTTTGCAGGTTCTGATTCACCGTGTCCGTTACTTGGTTTGGTGTTAATAAAGAATTTTCAATCCCAATTTGTTTTCTGTGTGGTCTTTTAATTTAGTTTTAACGTGTCTCTGATTTGAGCTCCCAAGGAAAACCAATAAAACACAAACCAAAACATGAAACAAAATCCCCAAAATAACAAACTAAAACAACAAACTAACGTAAAATAGAAAAAATTAAATGAGTATGCCCTTGTCGCGACGTTTCGAAGTTGTTTCTTCTTCCTCAGGCGAGGGCATACTGAAGAGCACTGGGTTTGAGGCCCCTACATATACTCTCCCCTCTGATCCCGCCTCCTTGGCTTTCTTTGGCTTTCTTGTAATATCTTTTTTTTAGCTGTTTGCTTTTTCCAATTCTGCCAGACTTTTTGGCTCTCATTTTTCCTTTTTTCTTTCTTTCTTCCTTTCCAGTCTTCTCCTCTTTCCCCTTTTAACTTTTCCTTTTTCATCATCCTTTTCTTCCCTTCTCTTAACCTCTGCCCTTTACCCTTCCTTTTGGCCTACATCTGACCTCTTTCTCTTCCGAATTTTGGGCTACTACAATGCCGACTTGGCTTTAATACTACACTCTCAACCCTGCTTGGGGAGGACTCAACCCGACTTGGGGAGTAAATTTAGAAAGGAGATGTGACTTTGGGTTAGGCTTTAGGTTTCAGCTGGGATTAGGATTACTTGGGCTTCAGATCAGTACTTGGGTAAGGTTTAAGATTTAATTTCCAGGAAAGAAGTAGAGTTAAGGATCAAAATTTCAAATTGTTTAGGGCCAGATTAGATCAGGGGGTATATACAATAGGGCTAAAATCCAAATTTAGGGTGGGTAATTTGAGATAAACAAATTGGTTAGGGTTAGGGCAAATGACTGGGGTAGGGCATAGATGCTAGATTGAGCTTTAACTAGGAGTGAGACCCAAAGACCAACCGGAGCGAGGCACTGGCTGGTTAGGGTTGAAGAAAAGAAACTGCCCCTCCCGAAGGAGGAACAGGGCGTGCACGGGCCATCAACCCCGATGGTCCGCAGCCTCACATCCCTCTACCTCCATAATTGTTTTTAAATTTGAAAGGTAAGTATTTTCTTTTTTACAGGTTCAAGGTAAGTATTTGTTTTTTTGCAGGTTCTGATTCACCGTGTCCGTTACTTGGTTTGGTGTTAATAAAGAATTTTCAATCCCAATTTGTTTTCTGTGTGGTCTTTTAATTTAGTTTTAACGTGTCTCTGATTTGAGCTCCCAAGGAAAACCAATAAAACACAAACCAAAACATGAAACAAAATCCCCCAAAATAACAAACTAAAACAACAAACTAACGTAAAATAGAAAAAATTAAATGAGTATGCCCTTGTCGCGACGTTTCGAAGTTGTTTCTTCTTCCTCAGGCGAGGGCATACTGAAGAGCACTGGGTTTGAGGCCCCTACATATACTCTCCCCTCTGATCCCGCCTCCTTGGCTTTCTTTGGCTTTCTTGTAATATCTTTTTTTTTAGCTGTTTGCTTTTTTCCAATTCTGCCAGACTTTTTGGCTCTCATTTTTCCTTTTTTCTTTCTTTCTTCCTTTCCAGTCTTCTCCTCTTTCCCCTTTTAACTTTTCCTTTTTCATCATCCTTTTCTTCCCTTCTCTTAACCTCTGCCCTTTACCCTTCCTTTTGGCCTACATCTGACCTCTTTCTCTTCCGAATTTTGGGCTACTACAATGCCGACTTGGCTTTAATACTACACTCTCAACCCTGCTTGGGGAGGACTCAACCCGACTTGGGGAGTAAATTTAGAAAGGAGATGTGACTTTGGGTTAGGCTTTAGGTTTCAGCTGGGATTAGGATTACTTGGGCTTCAGATCAGTACTTGGGTAAGGTTTAAGATTTAATTTCCAGGAAAGAAGTAGAGTTAAGGATCAAAATTTCAAATTGTTTAGGGCCAGATTAGATCAGGGGGTATATACAATAGGGCTAAAATCCAAATTTAGGGTGGGTAATTTGAGATAAACAAATTGGTTAGGGTTAGGGCAAATGACTGGGGTAGGGCATAGATGCTAGATTGAGCTTTAACTAGGAGTGAGACCCAAAGACCAACCGGAGCGAGGCACTGGCTGGTTAGGGTTGAAGAAAAGAAACTGCCCCTCCCGAAGGAGGAACAGGGCGTGCACGGGCCATCAACCCCGATGGTCCGCAGCCTCACATCCCTCTACCTCCATAATTGTTTTTAAATTTGAAAGGTAAGTATTTTCTTTTTTACAGGTTCAAGGTAAGTATTTGTTTTTTTGCAGGTTCTGATTCACCGTGTCCGTTACTTGGTTTGGTGTTAATAAAGAATTTTCAATCCCAATTTGTTTTCTGTGTGGTCTTTTAATTTAGTTTTAACGTGTCTCTGATTTGAGCTCCCAAGGAAAACCAATAAAACACAAACCAAAACATGAAACAAAATCCCCCAAAATAACAAACTAAAACAACAAACTAACGTAAAATAGAAAAAATTAAATGAGTATGCCCTTGTCGCGACGTTTCGAAGTTGTTTCTTCTTCCTCAGGCGAGGGCATACTGAAGAGCACTGGGTTTGAGGCCCCTACATATACTCTCCCCTCTGATCCCGCCTCCTTGGCTTTCTTTGGCTTTCTTGTAATATCTTTTTTTTAGCTGTTTGCTTTTTTCCAATTCTGCCAGACTTTTTGGCTCTCATTTTTCCTTTTTTCTTTCTTTCTTCCTTTCCAGTCTTCTCCTCTTTCCCCTTTTAACTTTTCCTTTTTCATCATCCTTTTCTTCCCTTCTCTTAACCTCTGCCCTTTACCCTTCCTTTTGGCCTACATCTGACCTCTTTCTCTTCCGAATTTTGGGCTACTACAATGCCGACTTGGCTTTAATACTACACTCTCAACCCTGCTTGGGGAGGACTCAACCCGACTTGGGGAGTAAATTTAGAAAGGAGATGTGACTTTGGGTTAGGCTTTAGGTTTCAGCTGGGATTAGGATTACTTGGGCTTCAGATCAGTACTTGGGTAAGGTTTAAGATTTAATTTCCAGGAAAGAAGTAGAGTTAAGGATCAAAATTTCAAATTGTTTAGGGCCAGATTAGATCAGGGGGTATATACAATAGGGCTAAAATCCAAATTTAGGGTGGGTAATTTGAGATAAACAAATTGGTTAGGGTTAGGGCAAATGACTGGGGTAGGGCATAGATGCTAGATTGAGCTTTAACTAGGAGTGAGACCCAAAGACCAACCGGAGCGAGGCACTGGCTGGTTAGGGTTGAAGAAAAGAAACTGCCCCTCCCGAAGGAGGAACAGGGCGTGCACGGGCCATCAACCCCGATGGTCCGCAGCCTCACATCCCTCTACCTCCATAATTGTTTTTAAATTTGAAAGGTAAGTATTTTCTTTTTTACAGGTTCAAGGTAAGTATTTGTTTTTTTGCAGGTTCTGATTCACCGTGTCCGTTACTTGGTTTGGTGTTAATAAAGAATTTTCAATCCCAATTTGTTTTCTGTGTGGTCTTTTAATTTAGTTTTAACGTGTCTCTGATTTGAGCTCCCAAGGAAAACCAATAAAACACAAACCAAAACATGAAACAAAATCCCCCAAAATAACAAACTAAAACAACAAACTAACGTAAAATAGAAAAAATTAAATGAGTATGCCCTTGTCGCGACGTTTCGAAGTTGTTTCTTCTTCCTCAGGCGAGGGCATACTGAAGAGCACTGGGTTTGAGGCCCCTACATATACTCTCCCCTCTGATCCCGCCTCCTTGGCTTTCTTTGGCTTTCTTGTAATATCTTTTTTTTAGCTGTTTGCTTTTTTCCAATTCTGCCAGACTTTTTGGCTCTCATTTTTCCTTTTTTCTTTCTTTCTTCCTTTCCAGTCTTCTCCTCTTTCCCCTTTTAACTTTTCCTTTTTCATCATCCTTTTCTTCCCTTCTCTTAACCTCTGCCCTTTACCCTTCCTTTTGGCCTACATCTGACCTCTTTCTCTTCCGAATTTTGGGCTACTACAATGCCGACTTGGCTTTAATACTACACTCTCAACCCTGCTTGGGGAGGACTCAACCCGACTTGGGGAGTAAATTTAGAAAGGAGATGTGACTTTGGGTTAGGCTTTAGGTTTCAGCTGGGATTAGGATTACTTGGGCTTCAGATCAGTACTTGGGTAAGGTTTAAGATTTAATTTCCAGGAAAGAAGTAGAGTTAAGGATCAAAATTTCAAATTGTTTAGGGCCAGATTAGATCAGGGGGTATATACAATAGGGCTAAAATCCAAATTTAGGGTGGGTAATTTGAGATAAACAAATTGGTTAGGGTTAGGGCAAATGACTGGGGTAGGGCATAGATGCTAGATTGAGCTTTAACTAGGAGTGAGACCCAAAGACCAACCGGAGCGAGGCACTGGCTGGTTAGGGTTGAAGAAAAGAAACTGCCCCTCCCGAAGGAGGAACAGGGCGTGCACGGGCCATCAACCCCGATGGTCCGCAGCCTCACATCCCTCTACCTCCATAATTGTTTTTAAATTTGAAAGGTAAGTATTTTCTTTTTTACAGGTTCAAGGTAAGTATTTGTTTTTTTGCAGGTTCTGATTCACCGTGTCCGTTACTTGGTTTGGTGTTAATAAAGAATTTTCAATCCCAATTTGTTTTCTGTGTGGTCTTTTAATTTAGTTTTAACGTGTCTCTGATTTGAGCTCCCAAGGAAAACCAATAAAACACAAACCAAAACATGAAACAAAATCCCCCAAAATAACAAACTAAAACAACAAACTAACGTAAAATAGAAAAAATTAAATGAGTATGCCCTTGTCGCGACGTTTCGAAGTTGTTTCTTCTTCCTCAGGCGAGGGCATACTGAAGAGCACTGGGTTTGAGGCCCCTACATATACTCTCCCCTCTGATCCCGCCTCCTTGGCTTTCTTTGGCTTTCTTGTAATATCTTTTTTTAGCTGTTTGCTTTTTTCCAATTCTGCCAGACTTTTTGGCTCTCATTTTTCCTTTTTTCTTTCTTTCTTCCTTTCCAGTCTTCTCCTCTTTCCCCTTTTAACTTTTCCTTTTTCATCATCCTTTTCTTCCCTTCTCTTAACCTCTGCCCTTTACCCTTCCTTTTGGCCTACATCTGACCTCTTTCTCTTCCGAATTTTGGGCTACTACAATGCCGACTTGGCTTTAATACTACACTCTCAACCCTGCTTGGGGAGGACTCAACCCGACTTGGGGAGTAAATTAGAAAGGAGATGTGACTTTGGGTTAGGCTTTAGGTTTCAGCTGGGATTAGGATTACTTGGGCTTCAGATCAGTACTTGGGTAAGGTTTAAGATTTAATTTCCAGGAAAGAAGTAGAGTTAAGGATCAAAATTTCAAATTGTTTAGGGCCAGATTAGATCAGGGGGTATATACAATAGGGCTAAAATCCAAATTTAGGGTGGGTAATTTGAGATAAACAAATTGGTTAGGGTTAGGGCAAATGACTGGGGTAGGGCATAGATGCTAGATTGAGCTTTAACTAGGAGTGAGACCCAAAGACCAACCGGAGCGAGGCACTGGCTGGTTAGGGTTGAAGAAAAGAAACTGCCCCTCCCGAAGGAGGAACAGGGCGTGCACGGGCCATCAACCCCGATGGTCCGCAGCCTCACATCCCTCTACCTCCATAATTGTTTTTAAATTTGAAAGGTAAGTATTTTCTTTTTTACAGGTTCAAGGTAAGTATTTGTTTTTTTGCAGGTTCTGATTCACCGTGTCCGTTACTTGGTTTGGTGTTAATAAAGAATTTTCAATCCCAATTTGTTTTCTGTGTGGTCTTTTAATTTAGTTTTAACGTGTCTCTGATTTGAGCTCCCAAGGAAAACCAATAAAACACAAACCAAAACATGAAACAAAATCCCCCAAAATAACAAACTAAAACAACAAACTAACGTAAAATAGAAAAAATTAAATGAGTATGCCCTTGTCGCGACGTTTCGAAGTTGTTTCTTCTTCCTCAGGCGAGGGCATACTGAAGAGCACTGGGTTTGAGGCCCCTACATATACTCTCCCCTCTGATCCCGCCTCCTTGGCTTTCTTTGGCTTTCTTGTAATATCTTTTTTTTAGCTGTTTGCTTTTTTCCAATTCTGCCAGACTTTTTGGCTCTCATTTTTCCTTTTTTCTTTCTTTCTTCCTTTCCAGTCTTCTCCTCTTTCCCCTTTTAACTTTTCCTTTTTCATCATCCTTTTCTTCCCTTCTCTTAACCTCTGCCCTTTACCCTTCCTTTTGGCCTACATCTGACCTCTTTCTCTTCCGAATTTTGGGCTACTACAATGCCGACTTGGCTTTAATACTACACTCTCAACCCTGCTTGGGGAGGACTCAACCCGACTTGGGGAGTAAATTTAGAAAGGAGATGTGACTTTGGGTTAGGCTTTAGGTTTCAGCTGGGATTAGGATTACTTGGGCTTCAGATCAGTACTTGGGTAAGGTTTAAGATTTAATTTCCAGGAAAGAAGTAGAGTTAAGGATCAAAATTTCAAATTGTTTAGGGCCAGATTAGATCAGGGGGTATATACAATAGGGCTAAAATCCAAATTTAGGGTGGGTAATTTGAGATAAACAAATTGGTTAGGGTTAGGGCAAATGACTGGGGTAGGGCATAGATGCTAGATTGAGCTTTAACTAGGAGTGAGACCCAAAGACCAACCGGAGCGAGGCACTGGCTGGTTAGGGTTGAAGAAAAGAAACTGCCCCTCCCGAAGGAGGAACAGGGCGTGCACGGGCCATCAACCCCGATGGTCCGCAGCCTCACATCCCTCTACCTCCATAATTGTTTTTAAATTTGAAAGGTAAGTATTTTCTTTTTTACAGGTTCAAGGTAAGTATTTGTTTTTTTGCAGGTTCTGATTCACCGTGTCCGTTACTTGGTTTGGTGTTAATAAAGAATTTTCAATCCCAATTTGTTTTCTGTGTGGTCTTTTAATTTAGTTTTAACGTGTCTCTGATTTGAGCTCCCAAGGAAAACCAATAAAACACAAACCAAAACATGAAACAAAATCCCCCAAAATAACAAACTAAAACAACAAACTAACGTAAAATAGAAAAAATTAAATGAGTATGCCCTTGTCGCGACGTTTCGAAGTTGTTTCTTCTTCCTCAGGCGAGGGCATACTGAAGAGCACTGGGTTTGAGGCCCCTACATATACTCTCCCCTCTGATCCCGCCTCCTTGGCTTTCTTTGGCTTTCTTGTAATATCTTTTTTTTAGCTGTTTGCTTTTTTCCAATTCTGCCAGACTTTTTGGCTCTCATTTTTTCCTTTTTTCTTTCTTTCTTCCTTTCCAGTCTTCTCCTCTTTCCCCTTTTAACTTTTCCTTTTTCATCATCCTTTTCTTCCCTTCTCTTAACCTCTGCCCTTTACCCTTCCTTTTGGCCTACATCTGACCTCTTTCTCTTCCGAATTTTGGGCTACTACAATGCCGACTTGGCTTTAATACTACACTCTCAACCCTGCTTGGGGAGGACTCAACCCGACTTGGGGAGTAAATTTAGAAAGGAGATGTGACTTTGGGTTAGGCTTTAGGTTTCAGCTGGGATTAGGATTACTTGGGCTTCAGATCAGTACTTGGGTAAGGTTTAAGATTTAATTTCCAGGAAAGAAGTAGAGTTAAGGATCAAAATTTCAAATTGTTTAGGGCCAGATTAGATCAGGGGGTATATACAATAGGGCTAAAATCCAAATTTAGGGTGGGTAATTTGAGATAAACAAATTGGTTAGGGTTAGGGCAAATGACTGGGGTAGGGCATAGATGCTAGATTGAGCTTTAACTAGGAGTGAGACCCAAAGACCAACCGGAGCGAGGCACTGGCTGGTTAGGGTTGAAGAAAAGAAACTGCCCCTCCCGAAGGAGGAACAGGGCGTGCACGGGCCATCAACCCCGATGGTCCGCAGCCTCACATCCCTCTACCTCCATAATTGTTTTTAAATTTGAAAGGTAAGTATTTTCTTTTTTACAGGTTCAAGGTAAGTATTTGTTTTTTTGCAGGTTCTGATTCACCGTGTCCGTTACTTGGTTTGGTGTTAATAAAGAATTTTCAATCCCAATTTGTTTTCTGTGTGGTCTTTTAATTTAGTTTTAACGTGTCTCTGATTTGAGCTCCCAAGGAAAACCAATAAAACACAAACCAAAACATGAAACAAAATCCCCCAAAATAACAAACTAAAACAACAAACTAACGTAAAATAGAAAAAATTAAATGAGTATGCCCTTGTCGCGACGTTTCGAAGTTGTTTCTTCTTCCTCAGGCGAGGGCATACTGAAGAGCACTGGGTTTGAGGCCCCTACATATACTCTCCCCTCTGATCCCGCCTCCTTGGCTTTCTTTGGCTTTCTTGTAATATCTTTTTTTTAGCTGTTTGCTTTTTTCCAATTCTGCCAGACTTTT
Source organism: Rhamphochromis longiceps (assembly GCF_057381845.1). Taxonomy (NCBI): domain Eukaryota; kingdom Metazoa; phylum Chordata; class Actinopteri; order Cichliformes; family Cichlidae; genus Rhamphochromis; species Rhamphochromis longiceps. The sequence continues at coordinate 36,977,260 of NC_140566.1, forward strand.
TGGCTCTCATTTTTCCTTTTTTCTTTCTTTCTTCCTTTCCAGTCTTCTCCTCTTTCCCCTTTTAACTTTTCCTTTTTCATCATCCTTTTCTTCCCTTCTCTTAACCTCTGCCCTTTACCCTTCCTTTTGGCCTACATCTGACCTCTTTCTCTTCCGAATTTTGGGCTACTACAATGCCGACTTGGCTTTAATACTACACTCTCAACCCTGCTTGGGGAGGACTCAACCCGACTTGGGGAGTAAATTTAGAAAGGAGATGTGACTTTGGGTTAGGCTTTAGGTTTCAGCTGGGATTAGGATTACTTGGGCTTCAGATCAGTACTTGGGTAAGGTTTAAGATTTAATTTCCAGGAAAGAAGTAGAGTTAAGGATCAAAATTTCAAATTGTTTAGGGCCAGATTAGATCAGGGGGTATATACAATAGGGCTAAAATCCAAATTTAGGGTGGGTAATTTGAGATAAACAAATTGGTTAGGGTTAGGGCAAATGACTGGGGTAGGGCATAGATGCTAGATTGAGCTTTAACTAGGAGTGAGACCCAAAGACCAACCGGAGCGAGGCACTGGCTGGTTAGGGTTGAAGAAAAGAAACTGCCCCTCCCGAAGGAGGAACAGGGCGTGCACGGGCCATCAACCCCGATGGTCCGCAGCCTCACATCCCTCTACCTCCATAATTGTTTTTAAATTTGAAAGGTAAGTATTTTCTTTTTTACAGGTTCAAGGTAAGTATTTGTTTTTTTGCAGGTTCTGATTCACCGTGTCCGTTACTTGGTTTGGTGTTAATAAAGAATTTTCAATCCCAATTTGTTTTCTGTGTGGTCTTTTAATTTAGTTTTAACGTGTCTCTGATTTGAGCTCCCAAGGAAAACCAATAAAACACAAACCAAAACATGAAACAAAATCCCCCAAAATAACAAACTAAAACAACAAACTAACGTAAAATAGAAAAAATTAAATGAGTATGCCCTTGTCGCGACGTTTCGAAGTTGTTTCTTCTTCCTCAGGCGAGGGCATACTGAAGAGCACTGGGTTTGAGGCCCCTACATATACTCTCCCCTCTGATCCCGCCTCCTTGGCTTTCTTTGGCTTTCTTGTAATATCTTTTTTTTTAGCTGTTTGCTTTTTTCCAATTCTGCCAGACTTTTTGGCTCTCATTTTTCCTTTTTTCTTTCTTTCTTCCTTTCCAGTCTTCTCCTCTTTCCCCTTTTAACTTTTCCTTTTTCATCATCCTTTTCTTCCCTTCTCTTAACCTCTGCCCTTTACCCTTCCTTTTGGCCTACATCTGACCTCTTTCTCTTCCGAATTTTGGGCTACTACAATGCCGACTTGGCTTTAATACTACACTCTCAACCCTGCTTGGGGAGGACTCAACCCGACTTGGGGAGTAAATTTAGAAAGGAGATGTGACTTTGGGTTAGGCTTTAGGTTTCAGCTGGGATTAGGATTACTTGGGCTTCAGATCAGTACTTGGGTAAGGTTTAAGATTTAATTTCCAGGAAAGAAGTAGAGTTAAGGATCAAAATTTCAAATTGTTTAGGGCCAGATTAGATCAGGGGGTATATACAATAGGGCTAAAATCCAAATTTAGGGTGGGTAATTTGAGATAAACAAATTGGTTAGGGTTAGGGCAAATGACTGGGGTAGGGCATAGATGCTAGATTGAGCTTTAACTAGGAGTGAGACCCAAAGACCAACCGGAGCGAGGCACTGGCTGGTTAGGGTTGAAGAAAAGAAACTGCCCCTCCCGAAGGAGGAACAGGGCGTGCACGGGCCATCAACCCCGATGGTCCGCAGCCTCACATCCCTCTACCTCCATAATTGTTTTTAAATTTGAAAGGTAAGTATTTTCTTTTTTACAGGTTCAAGGTAAGTATTTGTTTTTTTGCAGGTTCTGATTCACCGTGTCCGTTACTTGGTTTGGTGTTAATAAAGAATTTTCAATCCCAATTTGTTTTCTGTGTGGTCTTTTAATTTAGTTTTAACGTGTCTCTGATTTGAGCTCCCAAGGAAAACCAATAAAACACAAACCAAAACATGAAACAAAATCCCCCAAAATAACAAACTAAAACAACAAACTAACGTAAAATAGAAAAAATTAAATGAGTATGCCCTTGTCGCGACGTTTCGAAGTTGTTTCTTCTTCCTCAGGCGAGGGCATACTGAAGAGCACTGGGTTTGAGGCCCCTACATATACTCTCCCCTCTGATCCCGCCTCCTTGGCTTTCTTTGGCTTTCTTGTAATATCTTTTTTTTAGCTGTTTGCTTTTTTCCAATTCTGCCAGACTTTTTGGCTCTCATTTTTCCTTTTTTCTTTCTTTCTTCCTTTCCAGTCTTCTCCTCTTTCCCCTTTTAACTTTTCCTTTTTCATCATCCTTTTCTTCCCTTCTCTTAACCTCTGCCCTTTACCCTTCCTTTTGGCCTACATCTGACCTCTTTCTCTTCCGAATTTTGGGCTACTACAATGCCGACTTGGCTTTAATACTACACTCTCAACCCTGCTTGGGGAGGACTCAACCCGACTTGGGGAGTAAATTTAGAAAGGAGATGTGACTTTGGGTTAGGCTTTAGGTTTCAGCTGGGATTAGGATTACTTGGGCTTCAGATCAGTACTTGGGTAAGGTTTAAGATTTAATTTCCAGGAAAGAAGTAGAGTTAAGGATCAAAATTTCAAATTGTTTAGGGCCAGATTAGATCAGGGGGTATATACAATAGGGCTAAAATCCAAATTTAGGGTGGGTAATTTGAGATAAACAAATTGGTTAGGGTTAGGGCAAATGACTGGGGTAGGGCATAGATGCTAGATTGAGCTTTAACTAGGAGTGAGACCCAAAGACCAACCGGAGCGAGGCACTGGCTGGTTAGGGTTGAAGAAAAGAAACTGCCCCTCCCGAAGGAGGAACAGGGCGTGCACGGGCCATCAACCCCGATGGTCCGCAGCCTCACATCCCTCTACCTCCATAATTGTTTTTAAATTTGAAAGGTAAGTATTTTCTTTTTTACAGGTTCAAGGTAAGTATTTGTTTTTTTGCAGGTTCTGATTCACCGTGTCCGTTACTTGGTTTGGTGTTAATAAAGAATTTTCAATCCCAATTTGTTTTCTGTGTGGTCTTTTAATTTAGTTTTAACGTGTCTCTGATTTGAGCTCCCAAGGAAAACCAATAAAACACAAACCAAAACATGAAACAAAATCCCCCAAAATAACAAACTAAAACAACAAACTAACGTAAAATAGAAAAAATTAAATGAGTATGCCCTTGTCGCGACGTTTCGAAGTTGTTTCTTCTTCCTCAGGCGAGGGCATACTGAAGAGCACTGGGTTTGAGGCCCCTACATATACTCTCCCCTCTGATCCCGCCTCCTTGGCTTTCTTTGGCTTTCTTGTAATATCTTTTTTTTAGCTGTTTGCTTTTTTCCAATTCTGCCAGACTTTTTGGCTCTCATTTTTCCTTTTTTCTTTCTTTCTTCCTTTCCAGTCTTCTCCTCTTTCCCCTTTTAACTTTTCCTTTTTCATCATCCTTTTCTTCCCTTCTCTTAACCTCTGCCCTTTACCCTTCCTTTTGGCCTACATCTGACCTCTTTCTCTTCCGAATTTTGGGCTACTACAATGCCGACTTGGCTTTAATACTACACTCTCAACCCTGCTTGGGGAGGACTCAACCCGACTTGGGGAGTAAATTTAGAAAGGAGATGTGACTTTGGGTTAGGCTTTAGGTTTCAGCTGGGATTAGGATTACTTGGGCTTCAGATCAGTACTTGGGTAAGGTTTAAGATTTAATTTCCAGGAAAGAAGTAGAGTTAAGGATCAAAATTTCAAATTGTTTAGGGCCAGATTAGATCAGGGGGTATATACAATAGGGCTAAAATCCAAATTTAGGGTGGGTAATTTGAGATAAACAAATTGGTTAGGGTTAGGGCAAATGACTGGGGTAGGGCATAGATGCTAGATTGAGCTTTAACTAGGAGTGAGACCCAAAGACCAACCGGAGCGAGGCACTGGCTGGTTAGGGTTGAAGAAAAGAAACTGCCCCTCCCGAAGGAGGAACAGGGCGTGCACGGGCCATCAACCCCGATGGTCCGCAGCCTCACATCCCTCTACCTCCATAATTGTTTTTAAATTTGAAAGGTAAGTATTTTCTTTTTTACAGGTTCAAGGTAAGTATTTGTTTTTTTGCAGGTTCTGATTCACCGTGTCCGTTACTTGGTTTGGTGTTAATAAAGAATTTTCAATCCCAATTTGTTTTCTGTGTGGTCTTTTAATTTAGTTTTAACGTGTCTCTGATTTGAGCTCCCAAGGAAAACCAATAAAACACAAACCAAAACATGAAACAAAATCCCCCAAAATAACAAACTAAAACAACAAACTAACGTAAAATAGAAAAAATTAAATGAGTATGCCCTTGTCGCGACGTTTCGAAGTTGTTTCTTCTTCCTCAGGCGAGGGCATACTGAAGAGCACTGGGTTTGAGGCCCCTACATATACTCTCCCCTCTGATCCCGCCTCCTTGGCTTTCTTTGGCTTTCTTGTAATATCTTTTTTTTAGCTGTTTGCTTTTTTCCAATTCTGCCAGACTTTTTGGCTCTCATTTTTCCTTTTTTCTTTCTTTCTTCCTTTCCAGTCTTCTCCTCTTTCCCCTTTTAACTTTTCCTTTTTCATCATCCTTTTCTTCCCTTCTCTTAACCTCTGCCCTTTACCCTTCCTTTTGGCCTACATCTGACCTCTTTCTCTTCCGAATTTTGGGCTACTACAATGCCGACTTGGCTTTAATACTACACTCTCAACCCTGCTTGGGGAGGACTCAACCCGACTTGGGGAGTAAATTTAGAAAGGAGATGTGACTTTGGGTTAGGCTTTAGGTTTCAGCTGGGATTAGGATTACTTGGGCTTCAGATCAGTACTTGGGTAAGGTTTAAGATTTAATTTCCAGGAAAGAAGTAGAGTTAAGGATCAAAATTTCAAATTGTTTAGGGCCAGATTAGATCAGGGGGTATATACAATAGGGCTAAAATCCAAATTTAGGGTGGGTAATTTGAGATAAACAAATTGGTTAGGGTTAGGGCAAATGACTGGGGTAGGGCATAGATGCTAGATTGAGCTTTAACTAGGAGTGAGACCCAAAGACCAACCGGAGCGAGGCACTGGCTGGTTAGGGTTGAAGAAAAGAAACTGCCCCTCCCGAAGGAGGAACAGGGCGTGCACGGGCCATCAACCCCGATGGTCCGCAGCCTCACATCCCTCTACCTCCATAATTGTTTTTAAATTTGAAAGGTAAGTATTTTCTTTTTTACAGGTTCAAGGTAAGTATTTGTTTTTTTGCAGGTTCTGATTCACCGTGTCCGTTACTTGGTTTGGTGTTAATAAAGAATTTTCAATCCCAATTTGTTTTCTGTGTGGTCTTTTAATTTAGTTTTAACGTGTCTCTGATTTGAGCTCCCAAGGAAAACCAATAAAACACAAACCAAAACATGAAACAAAATCCCCCAAAATAACAAACTAAAACAACAAACTAACGTAAAATAGAAAAAATTAAATGAGTATGCCCTTGTCGCGACGTTTCGAAGTTGTTTCTTCTTCCTCAGGCGAGGGCATACTGAAGAGCACTGGGTTTGAGGCCCCTACATATACTCTCCCCTCTGATCCCGCCTCCTTGGCTTTCTTTGGCTTTCTTGTAATATCTTTTTTTTAGCTGTTTGCTTTTTTCCAATTCTGCCAGACTTTTTGGCTCTCATTTTTCCTTTTTTCTTTCTTTCTTCCTTTCCAGTCTTCTCCTCTTTCCCCTTTTAACTTTTCCTTTTTCATCATCCTTTTCTTCCCTTCTCTTAACCTCTGCCCTTTACCCTTCCTTTTGGCCTACATCTGACCTCTTTCTCTTCCGAATTTTGGGCTACTACAATGCCGACTTGGCTTTAATACTACACTCTCAACCCTGCTTGGGGAGGACTCAACCCGACTTGGGGAGTAAATTTAGAAAGGAGATGTGACTTTGGGTTAGGCTTTAGGTTTCAGCTGGGATTAGGATTACTTGGGCTTCAGATCAGTACTTGGGTAAGGTTTAAGATTTAATTTCCAGGAAAGAAGTAGAGTTAAGGATCAAAATTTCAAATTGTTTAGGGCCAGATTAGATCAGGGGGTATATACAATAGGGCTAAAATCCAAATTTAGGGTGGGTAATTTGAGATAAACAAATTGGTTAGGGTTAGGGCAAATGACTGGGGTAGGGCATAGATGCTAGATTGAGCTTTAACTAGGAGTGAGACCCAAAGACCAACCGGAGCGAGGCACTGGCTGGTTAGGGTTGAAGAAAAGAAACTGCCCCTCCCGAAGGAGGAACAGGGCGTGCACGGGCCATCAACCCCGATGGTCCGCAGCCTCACATCCCTCTACCTCCATAATTGTTTTTAAATTTGAAAGGTAAGTATTTTCTTTTTTACAGGTTCAAGGTAAGTATTTGTTTTTTTGCAGGTTCTGATTCACCGTGTCCGTTACTTGGTTTGGTGTTAATAAAGAATTTTCAATCCCAATTTGTTTTCTGTGTGGTCTTTTAATTTAGTTTTAACGTGTCTCTGATTTGAGCTCCCAAGGAAAACCAATAAAACACAAACCAAAACATGAAACAAAATCCCCCAAAATAACAAACTAAAACAACAAACTAACGTAAAATAGAAAAAATTAAATGAGTATGCCCTTGTCGCGACGTTTCGAAGTTGTTTCTTCTTCCTCAGGCGAGGGCATACTGAAGAGCACTGGGTTTGAGGCCCCTACATATACTCTCCCCTCTGATCCCGCCTCCTTGGCTTTCTTTGGCTTTCTTGTAATATCTTTTTTTTAGCTGTTTGCTTTTTTCCAATTCTGCCAGACTTTTTGGCTCTCATTTTTCCTTTTTTCTTTCTTTCTTCCTTTCCAGTCTTCTCCTCTTTCCCCTTTTAACTTTTCCTTTTTCATCATCCTTTTCTTCCCTTCTCTTAACCTCTGCCCTTTACCCTTCCTTTTGGCCTACATCTGACCTCTTTCTCTTCCGAATTTTGGGCTACTACAATGCCGACTTGGCTTTAATACTACACTCTCAACCCTGCTTGGGGAGGACTCAACCCGACTTGGGGAGTAAATTTAGAAAGGAGATGTGACTTTGGGTTAGGCTTTAGGTTTCAGCTGGGATTAGGATTACTTGGGCTTCAGATCAGTACTTGGGTAAGGTTTAAGATTTAATTTCCAGGAAAGAAGTAGAGTTAAGGATCAAAATTTCAAATTGTTTAGGGCCAGATTAGATCAGGGGGTATATACAATAGGGCTAAAATCCAAATTTAGGGTGGGTAATTTGAGATAAACAAATTGGTTAGGGTTAGGGCAAATGACTGGGGTAGGGCATAGATGCTAGATTGAGCTTTAACTAGGAGTGAGACCCAAAGACCAACCGGAGCGAGGCACTGGCTGGTTAGGGTTGAAGAAAAGAAACTGCCCCTCCCGAAGGAGGAACAGGGCGTGCACGGGCCATCAACCCCGATGGTCCGCAGCCTCACATCCCTCTACCTCCATAATTGTTTTTAAATTTGAAAGGTAAGTATTTTCTTTTTTACAGGTTCAAGGTAAGTATTTGTTTTTTTGCAGGTTCTGATTCACCGTGTCCGTTACTTGGTTTGGTGTTAATAAAGAATTTTCAATCCCAATTTGTTTTCTGTGTGGTCTTTTAATTTAGTTTTAACGTGTCTCTGATTTGAGCTCCCAAGGAAAACCAATAAAACACAAACCAAAACATGAAACAAAATCCCCCAAAATAACAAACTAAAACAACAAACTAACGTAAAATAGAAAAAATTAAATGAGTATGCCCTTGTCGCGACGTTTCGAAGTTGTTTCTTCTTCCTCAGGCGAGGGCATACTGAAGAGCACTGGGTTTGAGGCCCCTACATATACTCTCCCCTCTGATCCCGCCTCCTTGGCTTTCTTTGGCTTTCTTGTAATATCTTTTTTTTAGCTGTTTGCTTTTTTCCAATTCTGCCAGACTTTTTGGCTCTCATTTTTCCTTTTTTCTTTCTTTCTTCCTTTCCAGTCTTCTCCTCTTTCCCCTTTTAACTTTTCCTTTTTCATCATCCTTTTCTTCCCTTCTCTTAACCTCTGCCCTTTACCCTTCCTTTTGGCCTACATCTGACCTCTTTCTCTTCCGAATTTTGGGCTACTACAATGCCGACTTGGCTTTAATACTACACTCTCAACCCTGCTTGGGGAGGACTCAACCCGACTTGGGGAGTAAATTTAGAAAGGAGATGTGACTTTGGGTTAGGCTTTAGGTTTCAGCTGGGATTAGGATTACTTGGGCTTCAGATCAGTACTTGGGTAAGGTTTAAGATTTAATTTCCAGGAAAGAAGTAGAGTTAAGGATCAAAATTTCAAATTGTTTAGGGCCAGATTAGATCAGGGGGTATATACAATAGGGCTAAAATCCAAATTTAGGGTGGGTAATTTGAGATAAACAAATTGGTTAGGGTTAGGGCAAATGACTGGGGTAGGGCATAGATGCTAGATTGAGCTTTAACTAGGAGTGAGACCCAAAGACCAACCGGAGCGAGGCACTGGCTGGTTAGGGTTGAAGAAAAGAAACTGCCCCTCCCGAAGGAGGAACAGGGCGTGCACGGGCCATCAACCCCGATGGTCCGCAGCCTCACATCCCTCTACCTCCATAATTGTTTTTAAATTTGAAAGGTAAGTATTTTCTTTTTTACAGGTTCAAGGTAAGTATTTGTTTTTTTGCAGGTTCTGATTCACCGTGTCCGTTACTTGGTTTGGTGTTAATAAAGAATTTTCAATCCCAATTTGTTTTCTGTGTGGTCTTTTAATTTAGTTTTAACGTGTCTCTGATTTGAGCTCCCAAGGAAAACCAATAAAACACAAACCAAAACATGAAACAAAATCCCCCAAAATAACAAACTAAAACAACAAACTAACGTAAAATAGAAAAAATTAAATGAGTATGCCCTTGTCGCGACGTTTCGAAGTTGTTTCTTCTTCCTCAGGCGAGGGCATACTGAAGAGCACTGGGTTTGAGGCCCCTACATATACTCTCCCCTCTGATCCCGCCTCCTTGGCTTTCTTTGGCTTTCTTGTAATATCTTTTTTTTAGCTGTTTGCTTTTTTCCAATTCTGCCAGACTTTTTGGCTCTCATTTTTCCTTTTTTCTTTCTTTCTTCCTTTCCAGTCTTCTCCTCTTTCCCCTTTTAACTTTTCCTTTTTCATCATCCTTTTCTTCCCTTCTCTTAACCTCTGCCCTTTACCCTTCCTTTTGGCCTACATCTGACCTCTTTCTCTTCCGAATTTTGGGCTACTACAATGCCGACTTGGCTTTAATACTACACTCTCAACCCTGCTTGGGGAGGACTCAACCCGACTTGGGGAGTAAATTTAGAAAGGAGATGTGACTTTGGGTTAGGCTTTAGGTTTCAGCTGGGATTAGGATTACTTGGGCTTCAGATCAGTACTTGGGTAAGGTTTAAGATTTAATTTCCAGGAAAGAAGTAGAGTTAAGGATCAAAATTTCAAATTGTTTAGGGCCAGATTAGATCAGGGGGTATATACAATAGGGCTAAAATCCAAATTTAGGGTGGGTAATTTGAGATAAACAAATTGGTTAGGGTTAGGGCAAATGACTGGGGTAGGGCATAGATGCTAGATTGAGCTTTAACTAGGAGTGAGACCCAAAGACCAACCGGAGCGAGGCACTGGCTGGTTAGGGTTGAAGAAAAGAAACTGCCCCTCCCGAAGGAGGAACAGGGCGTGCACGGGCCATCAACCCCGATGGTCCGCAGCCTCACATCCCTCTACCTCCATAATTGTTTTTAAATTTGAAAGGTAAGTATTTTCTTTTTTACAGGTTCAAGGTAAGTATTTGTTTTTTTGCAGGTTCTGATTCACCGTGTCCGTTACTTGGTTTGGTGTTAATAAAGAATTTTCAATCCCAATTTGTTTTCTGTGTGGTCTTTTAATTTAGTTTTAACGTGTCTCTGATTTGAGCTCCCAAGGAAAACCAATAAAACACAAACCAAAACATGAAACAAAATCCCCCAAAATAACAAACTAAAACAACAAACTAACGTAAAATAGAAAAAATTAAATGAGTATGCCCTTGTCGCGACGTTTCGAAGTTGTTTCTTCTTCCTCAGGCGAGGGCATACTGAAGAGCACTGGGTTTGAGGCCCCTACATATACTCTCCCCTCTGATCCCGCCTCCTTGGCTTTCTTTGGCTTTCTTGTAATATCTTTTTTTTAGCTGTTTGCTTTTTTCCAATTCTGCCAGACTTTTTGGCTCTCATTTTTCCTTTTTTCTTTCTTTCTTCCTTTCCAGTCTTCTCCTCTTTCCCCTTTTAACTTTTCCTTTTTCATCATCCTTTTCTTCCCTTCTCTTAACCTCTGCCCTTTACCCTTCCTTTTGGCCTACATCTGACCTCTTTCTCTTCCGAATTTTGGGCTACTACAATGCCGACTTGGCTTTAATACTACACTCTCAACCCTGCTTGGGGAGGACTCAACCCGACTTGGGGAGTAAATTTAGAAAGGAGATGTGACTTTGGGTTAGGCTTTAGGTTTCAGCTGGGATTAGGATTACTTGGGCTTCAGATCAGTACTTGGGTAAGGTTTAAGATTTAATTTCCAGGAAAGAAGTAGAGTTAAGGATCAAAATTTCAAATTGTTTAGGGCCAGATTAGATCAGGGGGTATATACAATAGGGCTAAAATCCAAATTTAGGGTGGGTAATTTGAGATAAACAAATTGGTTAGGGTTAGGGCAAATGACTGGGGTAGGGCATAGATGCTAGATTGAGCTTTAACTAGGAGTGAGACCCAAAGACCAACCGGAGCGAGGCACTGGCTGGTTAGGGTTGAAGAAAAGAAACTGCCCCTCCCGAAGGAGGAACAGGGCGTGCACGGGCCATCAACCCCGATGGTCCGCAGCCTCACATCCCTCTACCTCCATAATTGTTTTTAAATTTGAAAGGTAAGTATTTTCTTTTTTACAGGTTCAAGGTAAGTATTTGTTTTTTTGCAGGTTCTGATTCACCGTGTCCGTTACTTGGTTTGGTGTTAATAAAGAATTTTCAATCCCAATTTGTTTTCTGTGTGGTCTTTTAATTTAGTTTTAACGTGTCTCTGATTTGAGCTCCCAAGGAAAACCAATAAAACACAAACCAAAACATGAAACAAAATCCCCCAAAATAACAAACTAAAACAACAAACTAACGTAAAATAGAAAAAATTAAATGAGTATGCCCTTGTCGCGACGTTTCGAAGTTGTTTCTTCTTCCTCAGGCGAGGGCATACTGAAGAGCACTGGGTTTGAGGCCCCTACATATACTCTCCCCTCTGATCCCGCCTCCTTGGCTTTCTTTGGCTTTCTTGTAATATCTTTTTTTTAGCTGTTTGCTTTTTTCCAATTCTGCCAGACTTTTTGGCTCTCATTTTTCCTTTTTTCTTTCTTTCTTCCTTTCCAGTCTTCTCCTCTTTCCCCTTTTAACTTTTCCTTTTTCATCATCCTTTTCTTCCCTTCTCTTAACCTCTGCCCTTTACCCTTCCTTTTGGCCTACATCTGACCTCTTTCTCTTCCGAATTTTGGGCTACTACAATGCCGACTTGGCTTTAATACTACACTCTCAACCCTGCTTGGGGAGGACTCAACCCGACTTGGGGAGTAAATTTAGAAAGGAGATGTGACTTTGGGTTAGGCTTTAGGTTTCAGCTGGGATTAGGATTACTTGGGCTTCAGATCAGTACTTGGGTAAGGTTTAAGATTTAATTTCCAGGAAAGAAGTAGAGTTAAGGATCAAAATTTCAAATTGTTTAGGGCCAGATTAGATCAGGGGGTATATACAATAGGGCTAAAATCCAAATTTAGGGTGGGTAATTTGAGATAAACAAATTGGTTAGGGTTAGGGCAAATGACTGGGGTAGGGCATAGATGCTAGATTGAGCTTTAACTAGGAGTGAGACCCAAAGACCAACCGGAGCGAGGCACTGGCTGGTTAGGGTTGAAGAAAAGAAACTGCCCCTCCCGAAGGAGGAACAGGGCGTGCACGGGCCATCAACCCCGATGGTCCGCAGCCTCACATCCCTCTACCTCCATAATTGTTTTTAAATTTGAAAGGTAAGTATTTTCTTTTTTACAGGTTCAAGGTAAGTATTTGTTTTTTTGCAGGTTCTGATTCACCGTGTCCGTTACTTGGTTTGGTGTTAATAAAGAATTTTCAATCCCAATTTGTTTTCTGTGTGGTCTTTTAATTTAGTTTTAACGTGTCTCTGATTTGAGCTCCCAAGGAAAACCAATAAAACACAAACCAAAACATGAAACAAAATCCCCCAAAATAACAAACTAAAACAACAAACTAACGTAAAATAGAAAAAATTAAATGAGTATGCCCTTGTCGCGACGTTTCGAAGTTGTTTCTTCTTCCTCAGGCGAGGGCATACTGAAGAGCACTGGGTTTGAGGCCCCTACATATACTCTCCCCTCTGATCCCAGCCTCCTTGGCTTTCTTTGGCTTTCTTGTAATATCTTTTTTTTAGCTGTTTGCTTTTTTCCAATTCTGCCAGACTTTTTGGCTCTCATTTTTCCTTTTTTCTTTCTTTCTTCCTTTCCAGTCTTCTCCTCTTTCCCCTTTTAACTTTTCCTTTTTCATCATCCTTTTCTTCCCTTCTCTTAACCTCTGCCCTTTACCCTTCCTTTTGGCCTACATCTGACCTCTTTCTCTTCCGAATTTTGGGCTACTACAATGCCGACTTGGCTTTAATACTACACTCTCAACCCTGCTTGGGGAGGACTCAACCCGACTTGGGGAGTAAATTTAGAAAGGAGATGTGACTTTGGGTTAGGCTTTAGGTTTCAGCTGGGATTAGGATTACTTGGGCTTCAGATCAGTACTTGGGTAAGGTTTAAGATTTAATTTCCAGGAAAGAAGTAGAGTTAAGGATCAAAATTTCAAATTGTTTAGGGCCAGATTAGATCAGGGGGTATATACAATAGGGCTAAAATCCAAATTTAGGGTGGGTAATTTGAGATAAACAAATTGGTTAGGGTTAGGGCAAATGACTGGGGTAGGGCATAGATGCTAGATTGAGCTTTAACTAGGAGTGAGACCCAAAGACCAACCGGAGCGAGGCACTGGCTGGTTAGGGTTGAAGAAAAGAAACTGCCCCTCCCGAAGGAGGAACAGGGCGTGCACGGGCCATCAACCCCGATGGTCCGCAGCCTCACATCCCTCTACCTCCATAATTGTTTTTAAATTTGAAAGGTAAGTATTTTCTTTTTTACAGGTTCAAGGTAAGTATTTGTTTTTTTGCAGGTTCTGATTCACCGTGTCCGTTACTTGGTTTGGTGTTAATAAAGAATTTTCAATCCCAATTTGTTTTCTGTGTGGTCTTTTAATTTAGTTTTAACGTGTCTCTGATTTGAGCTCCCAAGGAAAACCAATAAAACACAAACCAAAACATGAAACAAAATCCCCCAAAATAACAAACTAAAACAACAAACTAACGTAAAATAGAAAAAATTAAATGAGTATGCCCTTGTCGCGACGTTTCGAAGTTGTTTCTTCTTCCTCAGGCGAGGGCATACTGAAGAGCACTGGGTTTGAGGCCCCTACATATACTCTCCCCTCTGATCCCGCCTCCTTGGCTTTCTTTGGCTTTCTTGTAATATCTTTTTTTTAGCTGTTTGCTTTTTTCCAATTCTGCCAGACTTTTTGGCTCTCATTTTTCCTTTTTTCTTTCTTTCTTCCTTTCCAGTCTTCTCCTCTTTCCCCTTTTAACTTTTCCTTTTTCATCATCCTTTTCTTCCCTTCTCTTAACCTCTGCCCTTTACCCTTCCTTTTGGCCTACATCTGACCTCTTTCTCTTCCGAATTTTGGGCTACTACAATGCCGACTTGGCTTTAATACTACACTCTCAACCCTGCTTGGGGAGGACTCAACCCGACTTGGGGAGTAAATTTAGAAAGGAGATGTGACTTTGGGTTAGGCTTTAGGTTTCAGCTGGGATTAGGATTACTTGGGCTTCAGATCAGTACTTGGGTAAGGTTTAAGATTTAATTTCCAGGAAAGAAGTAGAGTTAAGGATCAAAATTTCAAATTGTTTAGGGCCAGATTAGATCAGGGGGTATATACAATAGGGCTAAAATCCAAATTTAGGGTGGGTAATTTGAGATAAACAAATTGGTTAGGGTTAGGGCAAATGACTGGGGTAGGGCATAGATGCTAGATTGAGCTTTAACTAGGAGTGAGACCCAAAGACCAACCGGAGCGAGGCACTGGCTGGTTAGGGTTGAAGAAAAGAAACTGCCCCTCCCGAAGGAGGAACAGGGCGTGCACGGGCCATCAACCCCGATGGTCCGCAGCCTCACATCCCTCTACCTCCATAATTGTTTTTAAATTTGAAAGGTAAGTATTTTCTTTTTTACAGGTTCAAGGTAAGTATTTGTTTTTTTGCAGGTTCTGATTCACCGTGTCCGTTACTTGGTTTGGTGTTAATAAAGAATTTTCAATCCCAATTTGTTTTCTGTGTGGTCTTTTAATTTAGTTTTAACGTGTCTCTGATTTGAGCTCCCAAGGAAAACCAATAAAACACAAACCAAAACATGAAACAAAATCCCCCAAAATAACAAACTAAAACAACAAACTAACGTAAAATAGAAAAAATTAAATGAGTATGCCCTTGTCGCGACGTTTCGAAGTTGTTTCTTCTTCCTCAGGCGAGGGCATACTGAAGAGCACTGGGTTTGAGGCCCCTACATATACTCTCCCCTCTGATCCCGCCTCCTTGGCTTTCTTTGGCTTTCTTGTAATATCTTTTTTTTAGCTGTTTGCTTTTTTCCAATTCTGCCAGACTTTTTGGCTCTCATTTTTCCTTTTTTCTTTCTTTCTTCCTTTCCAGTCTTCTCCTCTTTCCCCTTTTAACTTTTCCTTTTTCATCATCCTTTTCTTCCCTTCTCTTAACCTCTGCCCTTTACCCTTCCTTTTGGCCTACATCTGACCTCTTTCTCTTCCGAATTTTGGGCTACTACAATGCCGACTTGGCTTTAATACTACACTCTCAACCCTGCTTGGGGAGGACTCAACCCGACTTGGGGAGTAAATTTAGAAAGGAGATGTGACTTTGGGTTAGGCTTTAGGTTTCAGCTGGGATTAGGATTACTTGGGCTTCAGATCAGTACTTGGGTAAGGTTTAAGATTTAATTTCCAGGAAAGAAGTAGAGTTAAGGATCAAAATTTCAAATTGTTTAGGGCCAGATTAGATCAGGGGGTATATACAATAGGGCTAAAATCCAAATTTAGGGTGGGTAATTTGAGATAAACAAATTGGTTAGGGTTAGGGCAAATGACTGGGGTAGGGCATAGATGCTAGATTGAGCTTTAACTAGGAGTGAGACCCAAAGACCAACCGGAGCGAGGCAC
Source organism: Rhamphochromis longiceps (assembly GCF_057381845.1). Taxonomy (NCBI): domain Eukaryota; kingdom Metazoa; phylum Chordata; class Actinopteri; order Cichliformes; family Cichlidae; genus Rhamphochromis; species Rhamphochromis longiceps. Next base: position 36,992,684 of record NC_140566.1, read on the forward strand.
TGGCTGGTTAGGGTTGAAGAAAAGAAACTGCCCCTCCCGAAGGAGGAACAGGGCGTGCACGGGCCATCAACCCCGATGGTCCGCAGCCTCACATCCCTCTACCTCCATAATTGTTTTTAAATTTGAAAGGTAAGTATTTTCTTTTTTACAGGTTCAAGGTAAGTATTTGTTTTTTTGCAGGTTCTGATTCACCGTGTCCGTTACTTGGTTTGGTGTTAATAAAGAATTTTCAATCCCAATTTGTTTTCTGTGTGGTCTTTTAATTTAGTTTTAACGTGTCTCTGATTTGAGCTCCCAAGGAAAACCAATAAAACACAAACCAAAACATGAAACAAAATCCCCCAAAATAACAAACTAAAACAACAAACTAACGTAAAATAGAAAAAATTAAATGAGTATGCCCTTGTCGCGACGTTTCGAAGTTGTTTCTTCTTCCTCAGGCGAGGGCATACTGAAGAGCACTGGGTTTGAGGCCCCTACATATACTCTCCCCTCTGATCCCGCCTCCTTGGCTTTCTTTGGCTTTCTTGTAATATCTTTTTTTTAGCTGTTTGCTTTTTTCCAATTCTGCCAGACTTTTTGGCTCTCATTTTTCCTTTTTTCTTTCTTTCTTCCTTTCCAGTCTTCTCCTCTTTCCCCTTTTAACTTTTCCTTTTTCATCATCCTTTTCTTCCCTTCTCTTAACCTCTGCCCTTTACCCTTCCTTTTGGCCTACATCTGACCTCTTTCTCTTCCGAATTTTGGGCTACTACAATGCCGACTTGGCTTTAATACTACACTCTCAACCCTGCTTGGGGAGGACTCAACCCGACTTGGGGAGTAAATTTAGAAAGGAGATGTGACTTTGGGTTAGGCTTTAGGTTTCAGCTGGGATTAGGATTACTTGGGCTTCAGATCAGTACTTGGGTAAGGTTTAAGATTTAATTTCCAGGAAAGAAGTAGAGTTAAGGATCAAAATTTCAAATTGTTTAGGGCCAGATTAGATCAGGGGGTATATACAATAGGGCTAAAATCCAAATTTAGGGTGGGTAATTTGAGATAAACAAATTGGTTAGGGTTAGGGCAAATGACTGGGGTAGGGCATAGATGCTAGATTGAGCTTTAACTAGGAGTGAGACCCAAAGACCAACCGGAGCGAGGCACTGGCTGGTTAGGGTTGAAGAAAAGAAACTGCCCCTCCCGAAGGAGGAACAGGGCGTGCACGGGCCATCAACCCCGATGGTCCGCAGCCTCACATCCCTCTACCTCCATAATTGTTTTTAAATTTGAAAGGTAAGTATTTTCTTTTTTACAGGTTCAAGGTAAGTATTTGTTTTTTTGCAGGTTCTGATTCACCGTGTCCGTTACTTGGTTTGGTGTTAATAAAGAATTTTCAATCCCAATTTGTTTTCTGTGTGGTCTTTTAATTTAGTTTTAACGTGTCTCTGATTTGAGCTCCCAAGGAAAACCAATAAAACACAAACCAAAACATGAAACAAAATCCCCCAAAATAACAAACTAAAACAACAAACTAACGTAAAATAGAAAAAATTAAATGAGTATGCCCTTGTCGCGACGTTTCGAAGTTGTTTCTTCTTCCTCAGGCGAGGGCATACTGAAGAGCACTGGGTTTGAGGCCCCTACATATACTCTCCCCTCTGATCCCGCCTCCTTGGCTTTCTTTGGCTTTCTTGTAATATCTTTTTTTTAGCTGTTTGCTTTTTTCCAATTCTGCCAGACTTTTTGGCTCTCATTTTTCCTTTTTTCTTTCTTTCTTCCTTTCCAGTCTTCTCCTCTTTCCCCTTTTAACTTTTCCTTTTTCATCATCCTTTTCTTCCCTTCTCTTAACCTCTGCCCTTTACCCTTCCTTTTGGCCTACATCTGACCTCTTTCTCTTCCGAATTTTGGGCTACTACAATGCCGACTTGGCTTTAATACTACACTCTCAACCCTGCTTGGGGAGGACTCAACCCGACTTGGGGAGTAAATTTAGAAAGGAGATGTGACTTTGGGTTAGGCTTTAGGTTTCAGCTGGGATTAGGATTACTTGGGCTTCAGATCAGTACTTGGGTAAGGTTTAAGATTTAATTTCCAGGAAAGAAGTAGAGTTAAGGATCAAAATTTCAAATTGTTTAGGGCCAGATTAGATCAGGGGGTATATACAATAGGGCTAAAATCCAAATTTAGGGTGGGTAATTTGAGATAAACAAATTGGTTAGGGTTAGGGCAAATGACTGGGGTAGGGCATAGATGCTAGATTGAGCTTTAACTAGGAGTGAGACCCAAAGACCAACCGGAGCGAGGCACTGGCTGGTTAGGGTTGAAGAAAAGAAACTGCCCCTCCCGAAGGAGGAACAGGGCGTGCACGGGCCATCAACCCCGATGGTCCGCAGCCTCACATCCCTCTACCTCCATAATTGTTTTTAAATTTGAAAGGTAAGTATTTTCTTTTTTACAGGTTCAAGGTAAGTATTTGTTTTTTTGCAGGTTCTGATTCACCGTGTCCGTTACTTGGTTTGGTGTTAATAAAGAATTTTCAATCCCAATTTGTTTTCTGTGTGGTCTTTTAATTTAGTTTTAACGTGTCTCTGATTTGAGCTCCCAAGGAAAACCAATAAAACACAAACCAAAACATGAAACAAAATCCCCCAAAATAACAAACTAAAACAACAAACTAACGTAAAATAGAAAAAATTAAATGAGTATGCCCTTGTCGCGACGTTTCGAAGTTGTTTCTTCTTCCTCAGGCGAGGGCATACTGAAGAGCACTGGGTTTGAGGCCCCTACATATACTCTCCCCTCTGATCCCGCCTCCTTGGCTTTCTTTGGCTTTCTTGTAATATCTTTTTTTTAGCTGTTTGCTTTTTTCCAATTCTGCCAGACTTTTTGGCTCTCATTTTTCCTTTTTTCTTTCTTTCTTCCTTTCCAGTCTTCTCCTCTTTCCCCTTTTAACTTTTCCTTTTTCATCATCCTTTTCTTCCCTTCTCTTAACCTCTGCCCTTTACCCTTCCTTTTGGCCTACATCTGACCTCTTTCTCTTCCGAATTTTGGGCTACTACAATGCCGACTTGGCTTTAATACTACACTCTCAACCCTGCTTGGGGAGGACTCAACCCGACTTGGGGAGTAAATTTAGAAAGGAGATGTGACTTTGGGTTAGGCTTTAGGTTTCAGCTGGGATTAGGATTACTTGGGCTTCAGATCAGTACTTGGGTAAGGTTTAAGATTTAATTTCCAGGAAAGAAGTAGAGTTAAGGATCAAAATTTCAAATTGTTTAGGGCCAGATTAGATCAGGGGGTATATACAATAGGGCTAAAATCCAAATTTAGGGTGGGTAATTTGAGATAAACAAATTGGTTAGGGTTAGGGCAAATGACTGGGGTAGGGCATAGATGCTAGATTGAGCTTTAACTAGGAGTGAGACCCAAAGACCAACCGGAGCGAGGCACTGGCTGGTTAGGGTTGAAGAAAAGAAACTGCCCCTCCCGAAGGAGGAACAGGGCGTGCACGGGCCATCAACCCCGATGGTCCGCAGCCTCACATCCCTCTACCTCCATAATTGTTTTTAAATTTGAAAGGTAAGTATTTTCTTTTTTACAGGTTCAAGGTAAGTATTTGTTTTTTTGCAGGTTCTGATTCACCGTGTCCGTTACTTGGTTTGGTGTTAATAAAGAATTTTCAATCCCAATTTGTTTTCTGTGTGGTCTTTTAATTTAGTTTTAACGTGTCTCTGATTTGAGCTCCCAAGAAAACCAATAAAACACAACCAAAACATGAAACAAAATCCCCCAAAATAACAAACTAAAACAACAAACTAACGTAAAATAGAAAAAATTAAATGAGTATGCCCTTGTCGCGACGTTTCGAAGTTGTTTCTTCTTCCTCAGGCGAGGGCATACTGAAGAGCACTGGGTTTGAGGCCCCTACATATACTCTCCCTCTGATCCCGCCTCCTTGGCTTTCTTTGGCTTTCTTGTAATATCTTTTTTTTAGCTGTTTGCTTTTTTCCAATTCTGCCAGACTTTTTGGCTCTCATTTTTCCTTTTTCTTTCTTTCTTTCTCCAGTCTTCTCCTCTTTCCCTTTTAACTTTTCCTTTTTCATCATCCTTTTCTTCCCTTCTCTTAACCTCTGCCCTTTACCCTTCCTTTTGGCCTACATCTGACCTCTTTCTCTTCCGAATTTTGGGCTACTACAATGCCGACTTGGCTTTAATACTACACTCTCAACCCTGCTTGGGAGGACTCAACCCGACTTGGGGAGTAAATTAGAAAGGAGATGTGACTTTGGGTTAGGCTTTAGGTTTCAGCTGGGATTAGGATTACTTGGGCTTCAGATCAGTACTTGGGTAAGGTTTAAGATTTAATTTCCAGGAAAGAAGTAGAGTTAAGGATCAAAATTTCAAATTGTTTAGGGCCAGATTAGATCAGGGGGGTATATACAATAGGGCTAAAATCCAAATTTAGGGTGGGTAATTTGAGATAAACAAATTGGTTAGGGGTTAGGCAAATGACTGGGGTAGGGCATAGATGCTAGATTGAGCTTTAACTAGGAGTGAGACCCAAAGACCAACCGGAGCGAGGCACTGGCTGGTTAGGGTTGAAGAAAAGAAACTGCCCCTCCCGAAGGAGGAACAGGGGCGTGCACGGGCCATCAACCCCGATGGTCCGCAGCCTCACATCCCTCTACCTCCATAATTGTTTTTAAATTTGAAAGGTAAGTATTTTCTTTTTACAGGTTCAAGGTAAGTATTTGTTTTTTTGCAGGTTCTGATTCACCGTGTCCGTACTTGGTTTGGTGTTAATAAAGAATTTTCAATCCCAATTTGTTTTCTGTGTGGTCTTTTAATTTAGTTTTAACGTGTCTCTGATTTGAGCTCCCAAGGAAAACCAATAAAACACAAACCAAAACATGAAACAAAAATCCCCCAAAATAACAAACTAAAACAACAAACTAACGTAAAATAGAAAAAATTAAATGAGTATGCCCTTGTCGCGACGTTTCGAAGTTGTTTCTTCTTCCTCAGGCGAGGGCATACTGAAGAGCACTGGGTTTGAGGCCCCTACATATACTCTCCCCTCTGATCCCGCCTCCTTGGCTTTCTTTGGCTTTCTTGTAATATCTTTTTTTTTAGCTGTTTGCTTTTTTCCAATTCTGCCAGACTTTTTGGCTCTCATTTTTCCTTTTTTCTTTCTTTCTTCCTTTCCAGTCTTCTCCTCTTTCCCCTTTTAACTTTTCCCTTTTCCTTTTTCATCATCCTTTTCTTCCCTTCTCTTAACCTCTGCCCTTTACCCTTCCTTTTGGCCTACATCTGACCTCTTTCTCTTCCGAATTTTGGGCTACTACAATGCCGACTTGGCTTTAATACTACACTCTCAACCCTGCTTGGGGAGGACTCAACCCGACTTGGGGAGTAAATTTAGAAAGGAGATGTGACTTTGGGTTAGGCTTTAGGTTTCAGCTGGGATTAGGATTACTTGGGCTTCAGATCAGTACTTGGGTAAGGTTTAAGATTTAATTTCCAGGAAAGAAGTAGAGTTAAGGATCAAAATTTCAAATTGTTTAGGGCCAGATTAGATCTGGGGGTATATACAATAGGGCTAAAATCCAAATTTAGGGTGGGTAATTTGAGATAAACAAATTGGTTAGGGTTAGGGCAAATGACTGGGGTAGGGCATAGATGCTAGATTGAGCTTTAACTAGGAGTGAGACCCAAAGACCAACCGGAGCGAGGCACTGGCTGGTTAGGGTTGAAGAAAAGAAACTGCCCCTCCCGAAGGAGGAACAGGGCGTGCACGGGCCATCAACCCCGATGGTCCGCAGCCTCACATCCCTCTACCTCCATAATTGTTTTTAAATTTGAAAGGTAAGTATTTTCTTTTTTACAGGTTCAAGGTAAGTATTTGTTTTTTTGCAGGTTCTGATTCACCGTGTCCGTTACTTGGTTTGGTGTTAATAAAGAATTTTCAATCCCAATTTGTTTTCTGTGTGGTCTTTTAATTTAGTTTTAACGTGTCTCTGATTTGAGCTCCCAAGGAAAACCAATAAAACACAAACCAAAACATGAAACAAAATCCCCCAAAATAACAAACTAAAACAACAAACTAACGTAAAATAGAAAAAATTAAATGAGTATGCCCTTGTCGCGACGTTTCGAAGTTGTTTCTTCTTCCTCAGGCGAGGGCATACTGAAGAGCACTGGGTTTGAGGCCCCTACATATACTCTCCCCTCTGATCCCGCCTCCTTGGCTTTCTTTGGCTTTCTTGTAATATCTTTTTTTTAGCTGTTTGCTTTTTTCCAATTCTGCCAGACTTTTTGGCTCTCATTTTTCCTTTTTTCTTTCTTTCTTCCTTTCCAGTCTTCTCCTCTTTCCCCTTTTAACTTTTCCTTTTTCATCATCCTTTTCTTCCCTTCTCTTAACCTCTGCCCTTTACCCTTCCTTTTGGCCTACATCTGACCTCTTTCTCTTCCGAATTTTGGGCTACTACAATGCCGACTTGGCTTTAATACTACACTCTCAACCCTGCTTGGGGAGGACTCAACCCGACTTGGGGAGTAAATTTAGAAAGGAGATGTGACTTTGGGTTAGGCTTTAGGTTTCAGCTGGGATTAGGATTACTTGGGCTTCAGATCAGTACTTGGGTAAGGTTTAAGATTTAATTTCCAGGAAAGAAGTAGAGTTAAGGATCAAAATTTCAAATTGTTTAGGGCCAGATTAGATCAGGGGGTATATACAATAGGGCTAAAATCCAAATTTAGGGTGGGTAATTTGAGATAAACAAATTGGTTAGGGTTAGGGCAAATGACTGGGGTAGGGCATAGATGCTAGATTGAGCTTTAACTAGGAGTGAGACCCAAAGACCAACCGGAGCGAGGCACTGGCTGGTTAGGGTTGAAGAAAAGAAACTGCCCCTCCCGAAGGAGGAACAGGGCGTGCACGGGCCATCAACCCCGATGGTCCGCAGCCTCACATCCCTCTACCTCCATAATTGTTTTTAAATTTGAAAGGTAAGTATTTTCTTTTTTACAGGTTCAAGGTAAGTATTTGTTTTTTTGCAGGTTCTGATTCACCGTGTCCGTTACTTGGTTTGGTGTTAATAAAGAATTTTCAATCCCAATTTGTTTTCTGTGTGGTCTTTTAATTTAGTTTTAACGTGTCTCTGATTTGAGCTCCCAAGGAAAACCAATAAAACACAAACCAAAACATGAAACAAAATCCCCCAAAATAACAAACTAAAACAACAAACTAACGTAAAATAGAAAAAATTAAATGAGTATGCCCTTGTCGCGACGTTTCGAAGTTGTTTCTTCTTCCTCAGGCGAGGGCATACTGAAGAGCACTGGGTTTGAGGCCCCTACATATACTCTCCCCTCTGATCCCGCCTCCTTGGCTTTCTTTGGCTTTCTTGTAATATCTTTTTTTTAGCTGTTTGCTTTTTTCCAATTCTGCCAGACTTTTTGGCTCTCATTTTTCCTTTTTTCTTTCTTTCTTCCTTTCCAGTCTTCTCCTCTTTCCCCTTTTAACTTTTCCTTTTTCATCATCCTTTTCTTCCCTTCTCTTAACCTCTGCCCTTTACCCTTCCTTTTGGCCTACATCTGACCTCTTTCTCTTCCGAATTTTGGGCTACTACAATGCCGACTTGGCTTTAATACTACACTCTCAACCCTGCTTGGGGAGGACTCAACCCGACTTGGGGAGTAAATTTAGAAAGGAGATGTGACTTTGGGTTAGGCTTTAGGTTTCAGCTGGGATTAGGATTACTTGGGCTTCAGATCAGTACTTGGGTAAGGTTTAAGATTTAATTTCCAGGAAAGAAGTAGAGTTAAGGATCAAAATTTCAAATTGTTTAGGGCCAGATTAGATCAGGGGGTATATACAATAGGGCTAAAATCCAAATTTAGGGTGGGTAATTTGAGATAAACAAATTGGTTAGGGTTAGGGCAAATGACTGGGGTAGGGCATAGATGCTAGATTGAGCTTTAACTAGGAGTGAGACCCAAAGACCAACCGGAGCGAGGCACTGGCTGGTTAGGGTTGAAGAAAAGAAACTGCCCCTCCCGAAGGAGGAACAGGGCGTGCACGGGCCATCAACCCCGATGGTCCGCAGCCTCACATCCCTCTACCTCCATAATTGTTTTTAAATTTGAAAGGTAAGTATTTTCTTTTTTACAGGTTCAAGGTAAGTATTTGTTTTTTTGCAGGTTCTGATTCACCGTGTCCGTTACTTGGTTTGGTGTTAATAAAGAATTTTCAATCCCAATTTGTTTTCTGTGTGGTCTTTTAATTTAGTTTTAACGTGTCTCTGATTTGAGCTCCCAAGGAAAACCAATAAAACACAAACCAAAACATGAAACAAAATCCCCCAAAATAACAAACTAAAACAACAAACTAACGTAAAATAGAAAAAATTAAATGAGTATGCCCTTGTCGCGACGTTTCGAAGTTGTTTCTTCTTCCTCAGGCGAGGGCATACTGAAGAGCACTGGGTTTGAGGCCCCTACATATACTCTCCCCTCTGATCCCGCCTCCTTGGCTTTCTTTGGCTTTCTTGTAATATCTTTTTTTTAGCTGTTTGCTTTTTTCCAATTCTGCCAGACTTTTTGGCTCTCATTTTTCCTTTTTTCTTTCTTTCTTCCTTTCCAGTCTTCTCCTCTTTCCCCTTTTAACTTTTCCTTTTTCATCATCCTTTTCTTCCCTTCTCTTAACCTCTGCCCTTTACCCTTCCTTTTGGCCTACATCTGACCTCTTTCTCTTCCGAATTTTGGGCTACTACAATGCCGACTTGGCTTTAATACTACACTCTCAACCCTGCTTGGGGAGGACTCAACCCGACTTGGGGAGTAAATTTAGAAAGGAGATGTGACTTTGGGTTAGGCTTTAGGTTTCAGCTGGGATTAGGATTACTTGGGCTTCAGATCAGTACTTGGGTAAGGTTTAAGATTTAATTTCCAGGAAAGAAGTAGAGTTAAGGATCAAAATTTCAAATTGTTTAGGGCCAGATTAGATCAGGGGGTATATACAATAGGGCTAAAATCCAAATTTAGGGTGGGTAATTTGAGATAAACAAATTGGTTAGGGTTAGGGCAAATGACTGGGGTAGGGCATAGATGCTAGATTGAGCTTTAACTAGGAGTGAGACCCAAAGACCAACCGGAGCGAGGCACTGGCTGGTTAGGGTTGAAGAAAAGAAACTGCCCCTCCCGAAGGAGGAACAGGGCGTGCACGGGCCATCAACCCCGATGGTCCGCAGCCTCACATCCCTCTACCTCCATAATTGTTTTTAAATTTGAAAGGTAAGTATTTTCTTTTTTACAGGTTCAAGGTAAGTATTTGTTTTTTTGCAGGTTCTGATTCACCGTGTCCGTTACTTGGTTTGGTGTTAATAAAGAATTTTCAATCCCAATTTGTTTTCTGTGTGGTCTTTTAATTTAGTTTTAACGTGTCTCTGATTTGAGCTCCCAAGGAAAACCAATAAAACACAAACCAAAACATGAAACAAAATCCCCCAAAATAACAAACTAAAACAACAAACTAACGTAAAATAGAAAAAATTAAATGAGTATGCCCTTGTCGCGACGTTTCGAAGTTGTTTCTTCTTCCTCAGGCGAGGGCATACTGAAGAGCACTGGGTTTGAGGCCCCTACATATACTCTCCCCTCTGATCCCGCCTCCTTGGCTTTCTTTGGCTTTCTTGTAATATCTTTTTTTTAGCTGTTTGCTTTTTTCCAATTCTGCCAGACTTTTTGGCTCTCATTTTTCCTTTTTTCTTTCTTTCTTCCTTTCCAGTCTTCTCCTCTTTCCCCTTTTAACTTTTCCTTTTTCATCATCCTTTTCTTCCCTTCTCTTAACCTCTGCCCTTTACCCTTCCTTTTGGCCTACATCTGACCTCTTTCTCTTCCGAATTTTGGGCTACTACAATGCCGACTTGGCTTTAATACTACACTCTCAACCCTGCTTGGGGAGGACTCAACCCGACTTGGGGAGTAAATTTAGAAAGGAGATGTGACTTTGGGTTAGGCTTTAGGTTTCAGCTGGGATTAGGATTACTTGGGCTTCAGATCAGTACTTGGGTAAGGTTTAAGATTTAATTTCCAGGAAAGAAGTAGAGTTAAGGATCAAAATTTCAAATTGTTTAGGGCCAGATTAGATCAGGGGGTATATACAATAGGGCTAAAATCCAAATTTAGGGTGGGTAATTTGAGATAAACAAATTGGTTAGGGTTAGGGCAAATGACTGGGGTAGGGCATAGATGCTAGATTGAGCTTTAACTAGGAGTGAGACCCAAAGACCAACCGGAGCGAGGCACTGGCTGGTTAGGGTTGAAGAAAAGAAACTGCCCCTCCCGAAGGAGGAACAGGGCGTGCACGGGCCATCAACCCCGATGGTCCGCAGCCTCACATCCCTCTACCTCCATAATTGTTTTTAAATTTGAAAGGTAAGTATTTTCTTTTTTACAGGTTCAAGGTAAGTATTTGTTTTTTTGCAGGTTCTGATTCACCGTGTCCGTTACTTGGTTTGGTGTTAATAAAGAATTTTCAATCCCAATTTGTTTTCTGTGTGGTCTTTTAATTTAGTTTTAACGTGTCTCTGATTTGAGCTCCCAAGGAAAACCAATAAAACACAAACCAAAACATGAAACAAAATCCCCCAAAATAACAAACTAAAACAACAAACTAACGTAAAATAGAAAAAATTAAATGAGTATGCCCTTGTCGCGACGTTTCGAAGTTGTTTCTTCTTCCTCAGGCGAGGGCATACTGAAGAGCACTGGGTTTGAGGCCCCTACATATACTCTCCCCTCTGATCCCGCCTCCTTGGCTTTCTTTGGCTTTCTTGTAATATCTTTTTTTTAGCTGTTTGCTTTTTTCCAATTCTGCCAGACTTTTTGGCTCTCATTTTTCCTTTTTTCTTTCTTTCTTCCTTTCCAGTCTTCTCCTCTTTCCCCTTTTAACTTTTCCTTTTTCATCATCCTTTTCTTCCCTTCTCTTAACCTCTGCCCTTTACCCTTCCTTTTGGCCTACATCTGACCTCTTTCTCTTCCGAATTTTGGGCTACTACAATGCCGACTTGGCTTTAATACTACACTCTCAACCCTGCTTGGGGAGGACTCAACCCGACTTGGGGAGTAAATTTAGAAAGGAGATGTGACTTTGGGTTAGGCTTTAGGTTTCAGCTGGGATTAGGATTACTTGGGCTTCAGATCAGTACTTGGGTAAGGTTTAAGATTTAATTTCCAGGAAAGAAGTAGAGTTAAGGATCAAAATTTCAAATTGTTTAGGGCCAGATTAGATCAGGGGGTATATACAATAGGGCTAAAATCCAAATTTAGGGTGGGTAATTTGAGATAAACAAATTGGTTAGGGTTAGGGCAAATGACTGGGGTAGGGCATAGATGCTAGATTGAGCTTTAACTAGGAGTGAGACCCAAAGACCAACCGGAGCGAGGCACTGGCTGGTTAGGGTTGAAGAAAAGAAACTGCCCCTCCCGAAGGAGGAACAGGGCGTGCACGGGCCATCAACCCCGATGGTCCGCAGCCTCACATCCCTCTACCTCCATAATTGTTTTTAAATTTGAAAGGTAAGTATTTTCTTTTTTACAGGTTCAAGGTAAGTATTTGTTTTTTTGCAGGTTCTGATTCACCGTGTCCGTTACTTGGTTTGGTGTTAATAAAGAATTTTCAATCCCAATTTGTTTTCTGTGTGGTCTTTTAATTTAGTTTTAACGTGTCTCTGATTTGAGCTCCCAAGGAAAACCAATAAAACACAAACCAAAACATGAAACAAAATCCCCCAAAATAACAAACTAAAACAACAAACTAACGTAAAATAGAAAAAATTAAATGAGTATGCCCTTGTCGCGACGTTTCGAAGTTGTTTCTTCTTCCTCAGGCGAGGGCATACTGAAGAGCACTGGGTTTGAGGCCCCTACATATACTCTCCCCTCTGATCCCGCCTCCTTGGCTTTCTTTGGCTTTCTTGTAATATCTTTTTTTTAGCTGTTTGCTTTTTTCCAATTCTGCCAGACTTTTTGGCTCTCATTTTTCCTTTTTTCTTTCTTTCTTCCTTTCCAGTCTTCTCCTCTTTCCCCTTTTAACTTTTCCTTTTTCATCATCCTTTTCTTCCCTTCTCTTAACCTCTGCCCTTTACCCTTCCTTTTGGCCTACATCTGACCTCTTTCTCTTCCGAATTTTGGGCTACTACAATGCCGACTTGGCTTTAATACTACACTCTCAACCCTGCTTGGGGAGGACTCAACCCGACTTGGGGAGTAAATTTAGAAAGGAGATGTGACTTTGGGTTAGGCTTTAGGTTTCAGCTGGGATTAGGATTACTTGGGCTTCAGATCAGTACTTGGGTAAGGTTTAAGATTTAATTTCCAGGAAAGAAGTAGAGTTAAGGATCAAAATTTCAAATTGTTTAGGGCCAGATTAGATCAGGGGGTATATACAATAGGGCTAAAATCCAAATTTAGGGTGGGTAATTTGAGATAAACAAATTGGTTAGGGTTAGGGCAAATGACTGGGGTAGGGCATAGATGCTAGATTGAGCTTTAACTAGGAGTGAGACCCAAAGACCAACCGGAGCGAGGCACTGGCTGGTTAGGGTTGAAGAAAAGAAACTGCCCCTCCCGAAGGAGGAACAGGGCGTGCACGGGCCATCAACCCCGATGGTCCGCAGCCTCACATCCCTCTACCTCCATAATTGTTTTTAAATTTGAAAGGTAAGTATTTTCTTTTTTACAGGTTCAAGGTAAGTATTTGTTTTTTTGCAGGTTCTGATTCACCGTGTCCGTTACTTGGTTTGGTGTTAATAAAGAATTTTCAATCCCAATTTGTTTTCTGTGTGGTCTTTTAATTTAGTTTTAACGTGTCTCTGATTTGAGCTCCCAAGGAAAACCAATAAAACACAAACCAAAACATGAAACAAAATCCCCCAAAATAACAAACTAAAACAACAAACTAACGTAAAATAGAAAAAATTAAATGAGTATGCCCTTGTCGCGACGTTTCGAAGTTGTTTCTTCTTCCTCAGGCGAGGGCATACTGAAGAGCACTGGGTTTGAGGCCCCTACATATACTCTCCCCTCTGATCCCGCCTCCTTGGCTTTCTTTGGCTTTCTTGTAATATCTTTTTTTTAGCTGTTTGCTTTTTTCCAATTCTGCCAGACTTTTTGGCTCTCATTTTTCCTTTTTTCTTTCTTTCTTCCTTTCCAGTCTTCTCCTCTTTCCCCTTTTAACTTTTCCTTTTTCATCATCCTTTTCTTCCCTTCTCTTAACCTCTGCCCTTTACCCTTCCTTTTGGCCTACATCTGACCTCTTTCTCTTCCGAATTTTGGGCTACTACAATGCCGACTTGGCTTTAATACTACACTCTCAACCCTGCTTGGGGAGGACTCAACCCGACTTGGGGAGTAAATTTAGAAAGGAGATGTGACTTTGGGTTAGGCTTTAGGTTTCAGCTGGGATTAGGATTACTTGGGCTTCAGATCAGTACTTGGGTAAGGTTTAAGATTTAATTTCCAGGAAAGAAGTAGAGTTAAGGATCAAAATTTCAAATTGTTTAGGGCCAGATTAGATCAGGGGGTATATACAATAGGGCTAAAATCCAAATTTAGGGTGGGTAATTTGAGATAAACAAATTGGTTAGGGTTAGGGCAAATGACTGGGGTAGGGCATAGATGCTAGATTGAGCTTTAACTAGGAGTGAGACCCAAAGACCAACCGGAGCGAGGCACTGGCTGGTTAGGGTTGAAGAAAAGAAACTGCCCCTCCCGAAGGAGGAACAGGGCGTGCACGGGCCATCAACCCCGATGGTCCGCAGCCTCACATCCCTCTACCTCCATAATTGTTTTTAAATTTGAAAGGTAAGTATTTTCTTTTTTACAGGTTCAAGGTAAGTATTTGTTTTTTTGCAGGTTCTGATTCACCGTGTCCGTTACTTGGTTTGGTGTTAATAAAGAATTTTCAATCCCAATTTGTTTTCTGTGTGGTCTTTTAATTTAGTTTTAACGTGTCTCTGATTTGAGCTCCCAAGGAAAACCAATAAAACACAAACCAAAACATGAAACAAAATCCCCCAAAATAACAAACTAAAACAACAAACTAACGTAAAATAGAAAAAATTAAATGAGTATGCCCTTGTCGCGACGTTTCGAAGTTGTTTCTTCTTCCTCAGGCGAGGGCATACTGAAGAGCACTGGGTTTGAGGCCCCTACATATACTCTCCCCTCTGATCCCGCCTCCTTGGCTTTCTTTGGCTTTCTTGTAATATCTTTTTTTTAGCTGTTTGCTTTTTTCCAATTCTGCCAGACTTTTTGGCTCTCATTTTTCCTTTTTTCTTTCTTTCTTCCTTTCCAGTCTTCTCCTCTTTCCCCTTTTAACTTTTCCTTTTTCATCATCCTTTTCTTCCCTTCTCTTAACCTCTGCCCTTTACCCTTCCTTTTGGCCTACATCTGACCTCTTTCTCTTCCGAATTTTGGGCTACTACAATGCCGACTTGGCTTTAATACTACACTCTCAACCCTGCTTGGGGAGGACTCAACCCGACTTGGGGAGTAAATTTAGAAAGGAGATGTGACTTTGGGTTAGGCTTTAGGTTTCAGCTGGGATTAGGATTACTTGGGCTTCAGATCAGTACTTGGGTAAGGTTTAAGATTTAATCAGGAAAGAAGTAGAGTTAAGGATCAAAATTTCAAATTGTTTAGGGCCAGATTAGATCAGGGGGTATATACAATAGGGCTAAAATCCAAATTTAGGGTGGGTAATTTGAGATAAACAAATTGGTTAGGGTTAGGGCAAATGACTGGGGTAGGGCATAGATGCTAGATTGAGCTTTAACTAGGAGTGAGACCCAAAGACCAACCGGAGCGAGGCACTGGCTGGTTAGGGTTGAAGAAAAGAAACTGCCCCTCCCGAAGGAGGAACAGGGCGTGCACGGGCCATCAACCCCGATGGTCCGCAGCCTCACATCCCTCTACCTCCATAATTGTTTTTAAATTTGAAAGGTAAGTATTTTCTTTTTTACAGGTTCAAGGTAAGTATTTGTTTTTTTGCAGGTTCTGATTCACCGTGTCCGTTACTTGGTTTGGTGTTAATAAAGAATTTTCAATCCCAATTTGTTTTCTGTGTGGTCTTTTAATTTAGTTTTAACGTGTCTCTGATTTGAGCTCCCAAGGAAAACCAATAAAACACAAACCAAAACATGAAACAAAATCCCCCAAAATAACAAACTAAAACAACAAACTAACGTAAAATAGAAAAAATTAAATGAGTATGCCCTTGTCGCGACGTTTCGAAGTTGTTTCTTCTTCCTCAGGCGAGGGCATACTGAAGAGCACTGGGTTTGAGGCCCCTACATATACTCTCCCCTCTGATCCCGCCTCCTTGGCTTTCTTTGGCTTTCTTGTAATATCTTTTTTTTAGCTGTTTGCTTTTTTCCAATTCTGCCAGACTTTTTGGCTCTCATTTTTCCTTTTTTCTTTCTTTCTTCCTTTCCAGTCTTCTCCTCTTTCCCCTTTTAACTTTTCCTTTTTCATCATCCTTTTCTTCCCTTCTCTTAACCTCTGCCCTTTACCCTTCCTTTTGGCCTACATCTGACCTCTTTCTCTTCCGAATTTTGGGCTACTACAATGCCGACTTGGCTTTAATACTACACTCTCAACCCTGCTTGGGGAGGACTCAACCCGACTTGGGGAGTAAATTTAGAAAGGAGATGTGACTTTGGGTTAGGCTTTAGGTTTCAGCTGGGATTAGGATTACTTGGGCTTCAGATCAGTACTTGGGTAAGGTTTAAGATTTAATTTCCAGGAAAGAAGTAGAGTTAAGGATCAAAATTTCAAATTGTTTAGGGCCAGATTAGATCAGGGGGTATATACAATAGGGCTAAAATCCAAATTTAGGGTGGGTAATTTGAGATAAACAAATTGGTTAGGGTTAGGGCAAATGACTGGGGTAGGGCATAGATGCTAGATTGAGCTTTAACTAGGAGTGAGACCCAAAGACCAACCGGAGCGAGGCACTGGCTGGTTAGGGTTGAAGAAAAGAAACTGCCCCTCCCGAAGGAGGAACAGGGCGTGCACGGGCCATCAACCCCGATGGTCCGCAGCCTCACATCCCTCTACCTCCATAATTGTTTTTAAATTTGAAAGGTAAGTATTTTCTTTTTTACAGGTTCAAGGTAAGTATTTGTTTTTTTGCAGGTTCTGATTCACCGTGTCCGTTACTTGGTTTGGTGTTAATAAAGAATTTTCAATCCCAATTTGTTTTCTGTGTGGTCTTTTAATTTAGTTTTAACGTGTCTCTGATTTGAGCTCCCAAGGAAAACCAATAAAACACAAACCAAAACATGAAACAAAATCCCCCAAAATAACAAACTAAAACAACAAACTAACGTAAAATAGAAAAAATTAAATGAGTATGCCCTTGTCGCGACGTTTCGAAGTTGTTTCTTCTTCCTCAGGCGAGGGCATACTGAAGAGCACTGGGTTTGAGGCCCCTACATATACTCTCCCCTCTGATCCCGCCTCCTTGGCTTTCTTTGGCTTTCTTGTAATATCTTTTTTTTAGCTGTTTGCTTTTTTCCAATTCTGCCAGACTTTTTGGCTCTCATTTTTCCTTTTTTCTTTCTTTCTTCCTTTCCAGTCTTCTCCTCTTTCCCCTTTTAACTTTTCCTTTTTCATCATCCTTTTCTTCCCTTCTCTTAACCTCTGCCCTTTACCCTTCCTTTTGGCCTACATCTGACCTCTTTCTCTTCCGAATTTTGGGCTACTACAATGCCGACTTGGCTTTAATACTACACTCTCAACCCTGCTTGGGGAGGACTCAACCCGACTTGGGGAGTAAATTTAGAAAGGAGATGTGACTTTGGGTTAGGCTTTAGGTTTCAGCTGGGATTAGGATTACTTGGGCTTCAGATCAGTACTTGGGTAAGGTTTAAGATTTAATTTCCAGGAAAGAAGTAGAGTTAAGGATCAAAATTTCAAATTGTTTAGGGCCAGATTAGATCAGGGGGTATATACAATAGGGCTAAAATCCAAATTTAGGGTGGGTAATTTGAGATAAACAAATTGGTTAGGGTTAGGGCAAATGACTGGGGTAGGGCATAGATGCTAGATTGAGCTTTAACTAGGAGTGAGACCCAAAGACCAACCGGAGCGAGGCACTGGCTGGTTAGGGTTGAAGAAAAGAAACTGCCCCTCCCGAAGGAGGAACAGGGCGTGCACGGGCCATCAACCCCGATGGTCCGCAGCCTCACATCCCTCTACCTCCATAATTGTTTTTAAATTTGAAAGGTAAGTATTTTCTTTTTTACAGGTTCAAGGTAAGTATTTGTTTTTTTGCAGGTTCTGATTCACCGTGTCCGTTACTTGGTTTGGTGTTAATAAAGAATTTTCAATCCCAATTTGTTTTCTGTGTGGTCTTTTAATTTAGTTTTAACGTGTCTCTGATTTGAGCTCCCAAGGAAAACCAATAAAACACAAACCAAAACATGAAACAAAATCCCCCAAAATAACAAACTAAAACAACAAACTAACGTAAAATAGAAAAAATTAAATGAGTATGCCATTGTCGCGACGTTTCGAAGTTGTTTCTTCTTCCTCAGGCGAGGGCATACTGAAGAGCACTGGGTTTGAGGCCCCTACATATACTCTCCCCTCTGATCCCGCCTCCTTGGCTTTCTTTGGCTTTCTTGTAATATCTTTTTTTTAGCTGTTTGCTTTTTTCCAATTCTGCCAGACTTTTTGGCTCTCATTTTTCCTTTTTTCTTTCTTTCTTCCTTTCCAGTCTTCTCCTCTTTCCCCTTTTAACTTTTCCTTTTTCATCATCCTTTTCTTCCCTTCTCTTAACCTCTGCCCTTTACCCTTCCTTTTGGCCTACATCTGACCTCTTTCTCTTCCGAATTTTGGGCTACTACAATGCCGACTTGGCTTTAATACTACACTCTCAACCCTGCTTGGGGAGGACTCAACCCGACTTGGGGAGTAAATTTAGAAAGGAGATGTGACTTTGGGTTAGGCTTTAGGTTTCAGCTGGGATTAGGATTACTTGGGCTTCAGATCAGTACTTGGGTAAGGTTTAAGATTTAATTTCCAGGAAAGAAGTAGAGTTAAGGATCAAAATTTCAAATTGTTTAGGGCCAGATTAGATCAGGGGGTATATACAATAGGGCTAAAATCCAAATTTAGGGTGGGTAATTTGAGATAAACAAATTGGTTAGGGTTAGGGCAAATGACTGGGGTAGGGCATAGATGCTAGATTGAGCTTTAACTAGGAGTGAGACCCAAAGACCAACCGGAGCGAGGCACTGGCTGGTTAGGGTTGAAGAAAAGAAACTGCCCCTCCCGAAGGAGGAACAGGGCGTGCACGGGCCATCAACCCCGATGGTCCGCAGCCTCACATCCCTCTACCTCCATAATTGTTTTTAAATTTGAAAGGTAAGTATTTTCTTTTTTACAGGTTCAAGGTAAGTATTTGTTTTTTTGCAGGTTCTGATTCACCGTGTCCGTTACTTGGTTTGGTGTTAATAAAGAATTTTCAATCCCAATTTGTTTTCTGTGTGGTCTTTTAATTTAGTTTTAACGTGTCTCTGATTTGAGCTCCCAAGGAAAACCAATAAAACACAAACCAAAACATGAAACAAAATCCCCCAAAATAACAAACTAAAACAACAAACTAACGTAAAATAGAAAAAATTAAATGAGTATGCCCTTGTCGCGACGTTTCGAAGTTGTTTCTTCTTCCTCAGGCGAGGGCATACTGAAGAGCACTGGGTTTGAGGCCCCTACATATACTCTCCCCTCTGATCCCGCCTCCTTGGCTTTCTTTGGCTTTCTTGTAATATCTTTTTTTTAGCTGTTTGCTTTTTTCCAATTCTGCCAGACTTTTTGGCTCTCATTTTTCCTTTTTTCTTTCTTTCTTCCTTTCCAGTCTTCTCCTCTTTCCCCTTTTAACTTTTCCTTTTTCATCATCCTTTTCTTCCCTTCTCTTAACCTCTGCCCTTTACCCTTCCTTTTGGCCTACATCTGACCTCTTTCTCTTCCGAATTTTGGGCTACTACAATGCCGACTTGGCTTTAATACTACACTCTCAACCCTGCTTGGGGAGGACTCAACCCGACTTGGGGAGTAAATTTAGAAAGGAGATGTGACTTTGGGTTAGGCTTTAGGTTTCAGCTGGGATTAGGATTACTTGGGCTTCAGATCAGTACTTGGGTAAGGTTTAAGATTTAATTTCCAGGAAAGAAGTAGAGTTAAGGATCAAAATTTCAAATTGTTTAGGGCCAGATTAGATCAGGGGGTATATACAATAGGGCTAAAATCCAAATTTAGGGTGGGTAATTTGAGATAAACAAATTGGTTAGGGTTAGGGCAAATGACTGGGGTAGGGCATAGATGCTAGATTGAGCTTTAACTAGGAGTGAGACCCAAAGACCAACCGGAGCGAGGCACTGGCTGGTTAGGGTTGAAGAAAAGAAACTGCCCCTCCCGAAGGAGGAACAGGGCGTGCACGGGCCATCAACCCCGATGGTCCGCAGCCTCACATCCCTCTACCTCCATAATTGTTTTTAAATTTGAAAGGTAAGTATTTTCTTTTTTACAGGTTCAAGGTAAGTATTTGTTTTTTTGCAGGTTCTGATTCACCGTGTCCGTTACTTGGTTTGGTGTTAATAAAGAATTTTCAATCCCAATTTGTTTTCTGTGTGGTCTTTTAATTTAGTTTTAACGTGTCTCTGATTTGAGCTCCCAAGGAAAACCAATAAAACACAAACCAAAACATGAAACAAAATCCCCCAAAATAACAAACTAAAACAACAAACTAACGTAAAATAGAAAAAATTAAATGAGTATGCCCTTGTCGCGACGTTTCGAAGTTGTTTCTTCTTCCTCAGGCGAGGGCATACTGAAGAGCACTGGGTTTGAGGCCCCTACATATACTCTCCCCTCTGATCCCGCCTCCTTGGCTTTCTTTGGCTTTCTTGTAATATCTTTTTTTTAGCTGTTTGCTTTTTTCCAATTCTGCCAGACTTTTTGGCTCTCATTTTTCCTTTTTTCTTTCTTTCTTCCTTTCCAGTCTTCTCCTCTTTCCCCTTTTAACTTTTCCTTTTTCATCATCCTTTTCTTCCCTTCTCTTAACCTCTGCCCTTTACCCTTCCTTTTGGCCTACATCTGACCTCTTTCTCTTCCGAATTTTGGGCTACTACAATGCCGACTTGGCTTTAATACTACACTCTCAACCCTGCTTGGGGAGGACTCAACCCGACTTGGGGAGTAAATTTAGAAAGGAGATGTGACTTTGGGTTAGGCTTTAGGTTTCAGCTGGGATTAGGATTACTTGGGCTTCAGATCAGTACTTGGGTAAGGTTTAAGATTTAATTTCCAGGAAAGAAGTAGAGTTAAGGATCAAAATTTCAAATTGTTTAGGGCCAGATTAGATCAGGGGGTATATACAATAGGGCTAAAATCCAAATTTAGGGTGGGTAATTTGAGATAAACAAATTGGTTAGGGTTAGGGCAAATGACTGGGGTAGGGCATAGATGCTAGATTGAGCTTTAACTAGGAGTGAGACCCAAAGACCAACCGGAGCGAGGCACTGGCTGGTTAGGGTTGAAGAAAAGAAACTGCCCCTCCCGAAGGAGGAACAGGGCGTGCACGGGCCATCAACCCCGATGGTCCGCAGCCTCACATCCCTCTACCTCCATAATTGTTTTTAAATTTGAAAGGTAAGTATTTTCTTTTTTACAGGTTCAAGGTAAGTATTTGTTTTTTTGCAGGTTCTGATTCACCGTGTCCGTTACTTGGTTTGGTGTTAATAAAGAATTTTCAATCCCAATTTGTTTTCTGTGTGGTCTTTTAATTTAGTTTTAACGTGTCTCTGATTTGAGCTCCCAAGGAAAACCAATAAAACACAAACCAAAACATGAAACAAAATCCCCCAAAATAACAAACTAAAACAACAAACTAACGTAAAATAGAAAAAATTAAATGAGTATGCCCTTGTCGCGACGTTTCGAAGTTGTTTCTTCTTCCTCAGGCGAGGGCATACTGAAGAGCACTGGGTTTGAGGCCCCTACATATACTCTCCCCTCTGATCCCGCCTCCTTGGCTTTCTTTGGCTTTCTTGTAATATCTTTTTTTTAGCTGTTTGCTTTTTTCCAATTCTGCCAGACTTTTTGGCTCTCATTTTTCCTTTTTTCTTTCTTTCTTCCTTTCCAGTCTTCTCCTCTTTCCCCTTTTAACTTTTCCTTTTTCATCATCCTTTTCTTCCCTTCTCTTAACCTCTGCCCTTTACCCTTCCTTTTGGCCTACATCTGACCTCTTTCTCTTCCGAATTTTGGGCTACTACAATGCCGACTTGGCTTTAATACTACACTCTCAACCCTGCTTGGGGAGGACTCAACCCGACTTGGGGAGTAAATTTAGAAAGGAGATGTGACTTTGGGTTAGGCTTTAGGTTTCAGCTGGGATTAGGATTACTTGGGCTTCAGATCAGTACTTGGGTAAGGTTTAAGATTTAATTTCCAGGAAAGAAGTAGAGTTAAGGATCAAAATTTCAAATTGTTTAGGGCCAGATTAGATCAGGGGGTATATACAATAGGGCTAAAATCCAAATTTAGGGTGGGTAATTTGAGATAAACAAATTGGTTAGGGTTAGGGCAAATGACTGGGGTAGGGCATAGATGCTAGATTGAGCTTTAACTAGGAGTGAGACCCAAAGACCAACCGGAGCGAGGCACTGGCTGGTTAGGGTTGAAGAAAAGAAACTGCCCCTCCCGAAGGAGGAACAGGGCGTGCACGGGCCATCAACCCCGATGGTCCGCAGCCTCACATCCCTCTACCTCCATAATTGTTTTTAAATTTGAAAGGTAAGTATTTTCTTTTTTACAGGTTCAAGGTAAGTATTTGTTTTTTTGCAGGTTCTGATTCACCGTGTCCGTTACTTGGTTTGGTGTTAATAAAGAATTTTCAATCCCAATTTGTTTTCTGTGTGGTCTTTTAATTTAGTTTTAACGTGTCTCTGATTTGAGCTCCCAAGGAAAACCAATAAAACACAAACCAAAACATGAAACAAAATCCCCCAAAATAACAAACTAAAACAACAAACTAACGTAAAATAGAAAAAATTAAATGAGTATGCCCTTGTCGCGACGTTTCGAAGTTGTTTCTTCTTCCTCAGGCGAGGGCATACTGAAGAGCACTGGGTTTGAGGCCCCTACATATACTCTCCCCTCTGATCCCGCCTCCTTGGCTTTCTTTGGCTTTCTTGTAATATCTTTTTTTTAGCTGTTTGCTTTTTTCCAATTCTGCCAGACTTTTTGGCTCTCATTTTTCCTTTTTTCTTTCTTTCTTCCTTTCCAGTCTTCTCCTCTTTCCCCTTTTAACTTTTCCTTTTTCATCATCCTTTTCTTCCCTTCTCTTAACCTCTGCCCTTTACCCTTCCTTTTGGCCTACATCTGACCTCTTTCTCTTCCGAATTTTGGGCTACTACAATGCCGACTTGGCTTTAATACTACACTCTCAACCCTGCTTGGGGAGGACTCAACCCGACTTGGGGAGTAAATTTAGAAAGGAGATGTGACTTTGGGTTAGGCTTTAGGTTTCAGCTGGGATTAGGATTACTTGGGCTTCAGATCAGTACTTGGGTAAGGTTTAAGATTTAATTTCCAGGAAAGAAGTAGAGTTAAGGATCAAAATTTCAAATTGTTTAGGGCCAGATTAGATCAGGGGGTATATACAATAGGGCTAAAATCCAAATTTAGGGTGGGTAATTTGAGATAAACAAATTGGTTAGGGTTAGGGCAAATGACTGGGGTAGGGCATAGATGCTAGATTGAGCTTTAACTAGGAGTGAGACCCAAAGACCAACCGGAGCGAGGCACTGGCTGGTTAGGGTTGAAGAAAAGAAACTGCCCCTCCCGAAGGAGGAACAGGGCGTGCACGGGCCATCAACCCCGATGGTCCGCAGCCTCACATCCCTCTACCTCCATAATTGTTTTTAAATTTGAAAGGTAAGTATTTTCTTTTTTACAGGTTCAAGGTAAGTATTTGTTTTTTTGCAGGTTCTGATTCACCGTGTCCGTTACTTGGTTTGGTGTTAATAAAGAATTTTCAATCCCAATTTGTTTTCTGTGTGGTCTTTTAATTTAGTTTTAACGTGTCTCTGATTTGAGCTCCCAAGGAAAACCAATAAAACACAAACCAAAACATGAAACAAAATCCCCCAAAATAACAAACTAAAACAACAAACTAACGTAAAATAGAAAAAATTAAATGAGTATGCCCTTGTCGCGACGTTTCGAAGTTGTTTCTTCTTCCTCAGGCGAGGGCATACTGAAGAGCACTGGGTTTGAGGCCCCTACATATACTCTCCCCTCTGATCCCGCCTCCTTGGCTTTCTTTGGCTTTCTTGTAATATCTTTTTTTTAGCTGTTTGCTTTTTTCCAATTCTGCCAGACTTTTTGGCTCTCATTTTTCCTTTTTTCTTTCTTTCTTCCTTTCCAGTCTTCTCCTCTTTCCCCTTTTAACTTTTCCTTTTTCATCATCCTTTTCTTCCCTTCTCTTAACCTCTGCCCTTTACCCTTCCTTTTGGCCTACATCTGACCTCTTTCTCTTCCGAATTTTGGGCTACTACAATGCCGACTTGGCTTTAATACTACACTCTCAACCCTGCTTGGGGAGGACTCAACCCGACTTGGGGAGTAAATTTAGAAAGGAGATGTGACTTTGGGTTAGGCTTTAGGTTTCAGCTGGGATTAGGATTACTTGGGCTTCAGATCAGTACTTGGGTAAGGTTTAAGATTTAATTTCCAGGAAAGAAGTAGAGTTAAGGATCAAAATTTCAAATTGTTTAGGGCCAGATTAGATCAGGGGGTATATACAATAGGGCTAAAATCCAAATTTAGGGTGGGTAATTTGAGATAAACAAATTGGTTAGGGTTAGGGCAAATGACTGGGGTAGGGCATAGATGCTAGATTGAGCTTTAACTAGGAGTGAGACCCAAAGACCAACCGGAGCGAGGCACTGGCTGGTTAGGGTTGAAGAAAAGAAACTGCCCCTCCCGAAGGAGGAACAGGGCGTGCACGGGCCATCAACCCCGATGGTCCGCAGCCTCACATCCCTCTACCTCCATAATTGTTTTTAAATTTGAAAGGTAAGTATTTTCTTTTTTACAGGTTCAAGGTAAGTATTTGTTTTTTTGCAGGTTCTGATTCACCGTGTCCGTTACTTGGTTTGGTGTTAATAAAGAATTTTCAATCCCAATTTGTTTTCTGTGTGGTCTTTTAATTTAGTTTTAACGTGTCTCTGATTTGAGCTCCCAAGGAAAACCAATAAAACACAAACCAAAACATGAAACAAAATCCCCCAAAATAACAAACTAAAACAACAAACTAACGTAAAATAGAAAAAATTAAATGAGTATGCCCTTGTCGCGACGTTTCGAAGTTGTTTCTTCTTCCTCAGGCGAGGGCATACTGAAGAGCACTGGGTTTGAGGCCCCTACATATACTCTCCCCTCTGATCCCGCCTCCTTGGCTTTCTTTGGCTTTCTTGTAATATCTTTTTTTTAGCTGTTTGCTTTTTTCCAATTCTGCCAGACTTTTTGGCTCTCATTTTTCCTTTTTTCTTTCTTTCTTCCTTTCCAGTCTTCTCCTCTTTCCCCTTTTAACTTTTCCTTTTTCATCATCCTTTTCTTCCCTTCTCTTAACCTCTGCCCTTTACCCTTCCTTTTGGCCTACATCTGACCTCTTTCTCTTCCGAATTTTGGGCTACTACAATGCCGACTTGGCTTTAATACTACACTCTCAACCCTGCTTGGGGAGGACTCAACCCGACTTGGGGAGTAAATTTAGAAAGGAGATGTGACTTTGGGTTAGGCTTTAGGTTTCAGCTGGGATTAGGATTACTTGGGCTTCAGATCAGTACTTGGGTAAGGTTTAAGATTTAATTTCCAGGAAAGAAGTAGAGTTAAGGATCAAAATTTCAAATTGTTTAGGGCCAGATTAGATCAGGGGGTATATACAATAGGGCTAAAATCCAAATTTAGGGTGGGTAATTTGAGATAAACAAATTGGTTAGGGTTAGGGCAAATGACTGGGGTAGGGCATAGATGCTAGATTGAGCTTTAACTAGGAGTGAGACCCAAAGACCAACCGGAGCGAGGCACTGGCTGGTTAGGGTTGAAGAAAAGAAACTGCCCCTCCCGAAGGAGGAACAGGGCGTGCACGGGCCATCAACCCCGATGGTCCGCAGCCTCACATCCCTCTACCTCCATAATTGTTTTTAAATTTGAAAGGTAAGTATTTTCTTTTTTACAGGTTCAAGGTAAGTATTTGTTTTTTTGCAGGTTCTGATTCACCGTGTCCGTTACTTGGTTTGGTGTTAATAAAGAATTTTCAATCCCAATTTGTTTTCTGTGTGGTCTTTTAATTTAGTTTTAACGTGTCTCTGATTTGAGCTCCCAAGGAAAACCAATAAAACACAAACCAAAACATGAAACAAAATCCCCCAAAATAACAAACTAAAACAACAAACTAACGTAAAATAGAAAAAATTAAATGAGTATGCCCTTGTCGCGACGTTTCGAAGTTGTTTCTTCTTCCTCAGGCGAGGGCATACTGAAGAGCACTGGGTTTGAGGCCCCTACATATACTCTCCCCTCTGATCCCGCCTCCTTGGCTTTCTTTGGCTTTCTTGTAATATCTTTTTTTTAGCTGTTTGCTTTTTTCCAATTCTGCCAGACTTTTTGGCTCTCATTTTTCCTTTTTTCTTTCTTTCTTCCTTTCCAGTCTTCTCCTCTTTCCCCTTTTAACTTTTCCTTTTTCATCATCCTTTTCTTCCCTTCTCTTAACCTCTGCCCTTTACCCTTCCTTTTGGCCTACATCTGACCTCTTTCTCTTCCGAATTTTGGGCTACTACAATGCCGACTTGGCTTTAATACTACACTCTCAACCCTGCTTGGGGAGGACTCAACCCGACTTGGGGAGTAAATTTAGAAAGGAGATGTGACTTTGGGTTAGGCTTTAGGTTTCAGCTGGGATTAGGATTACTTGGGCTTCAGATCAGTACTTGGGTAAGGTTTAAGATTTAATTTCCAGGAAAGAAGTAGAGTTAAGGATCAAAATTTCAAATTGTTTAGGGCCAGATTAGATCAGGGGGTATACAATAGGGCTAAAATCCAAATTTAGGGTGGGTAATTTGAGATAAACAAATTGGTTAGGGTTAGGGCAAATGACTGGGGTAGGGCATAGATGCTAGATTGAGCTTTAACTAGGAGTGAGACCCAAAGACCAACCGGAGCGAGGCACTGGCTGGTTAGGGTTGAAGAAAAGAAACTGCCCCTCCCGAAGGAGGAACAGGGCGTGCACGGGCCATCAACCCCGATGGTCCGCAGCCTCACATCCCTCTACCTCCATAATTGTTTTTAAATTTGAAAGGTAAGTATTTTCTTTTTTACAGGTTCAAGGTAAGTATTTGTTTTTTTGCAGGTTCTGATTCACCGTGTCCGTTACTTGGTTTGGTGTTAATAAAGAATTTTCAATCCCAATTTGTTTTCTGTGTGGTCTTTTAATTTAGTTTTAACGTGTCTCTGATTTGAGCTCCCAAGGAAAACCAATAAAACACAAACCAAAACATGAAACAAAATCCCCCAAAATAACAAACTAAAACAACAAACTAACGTAAAATAGAAAAAATTAAATGAGTATGCCCTTGTCGCGACGTTTCGAAGTTGTTTCTTCTTCCTCAGGCGAGGGCATACTGAAGAGCACTGGGTTTGAGGCCCCTACATATACTCTCCCCTCTGATCCCGCCTCCTTGGCTTTCTTTGGCTTTCTTGTAATATCTTTTTTTTAGCTGTTTGCTTTTTTCCAATTCTGCCAGACTTTTTGGCTCTCATTTTTCCTTTTTTCTTTCTTTCTTCCTTTCCAGTCTTCTCCTCTTTCCCCTTTTAACTTTTCCTTTTTCATCATCCTTTTCTTCCCTTCTCTTAACCTCTGCCCTTTACCCTTCCTTTTGGCCTACATCTGACCTCTTTCTCTTCCGAATTTTGGGCTACTACAATGCCGACTTGGCTTTAATACTACACTCTCAACCCTGCTTGGGGAGGACTCAACCCGACTTGGGGAGTAAATTTAGAAAGGAGATGTGACTTTGGGTTAGGCTTTAGGTTTCAGCTGGGATTAGGATTACTTGGGCTTCAGATCAGTACTTGGGTAAGGTTTAAGATTTAATTTCCAGGAAAGAAGTAGAGTTAAGGATCAAAATTTCAAATTGTTTAGGGCCAGATTAGATCAGGGGGTATATACAATAGGGCTAAAATCCAAATTTAGGGTGGGTAATTTGAGATAAACAAATTGGTTAGGGTTAGGGCAAATGACTGGGGTAGGGCATAGATGCTAGATTGAGCTTTAACTAGGAGTGAGACCCAAAGACCAACCGGAGCGAGGCACTGGCTGGTTAGGGTTGAAGAAAAGAAACTGCCCCTCCCGAAGGAGGAACAGGGCGTGCACGGGCCATCAACCCCGATGGTCCGCAGCCTCACATCCCTCTACCTCCATAATTGTTTTTAAATTTGAAAGGTAAGTATTTTCTTTTTTACAGGTTCAAGGTAAGTATTTGTTTTTTTGCAGGTTCTGATTCACCGTGTCCGTTACTTGGTTTGGTGTTAATAAAGAATTTTCAATCCCAATTTGTTTTCTGTGTGGTCTTTTAATTTAGTTTTAACGTGTCTCTGATTTGAGCTCCCAAGGAAAACCAATAAAACACAAACCAAAACATGAAACAAAATCCCCCAAAATAACAAACTAAAACAACAAACTAACGTAAAATAGAAAAAATTAAATGAGTATGCCCTTGTCGCGACGTTTCGAAGTTGTTTCTTCTTCCTCAGGCGAGGGCATACTGAAGAGCACTGGGTTTGAGGCCCCTACATATACTCTCCCCTCTGATCCCGCCTCCTTGGCTTTCTTTGGCTTTCTTGTAATATCTTTTTTTTAGCTGTTTGCTTTTTTCCAATTCTGCCAGACTTTTTGGCTCTCATTTTTCCTTTTTTCTTTCTTTCTTCCTTTCCAGTCTTCTCCTCTTTCCCCTTTTAACTTTTCCTTTTTCATCATCCTTTTCTTCCCTTCTCTTAACCTCTGCCCTTTACCCTTCCTTTTGGCCTACATCTGACCTCTTTCTCTTCCGAATTTTGGGCTACTACAATGCCGACTTGGCTTTAATACTACACTCTCAACCCTGCTTGGGGAGGACTCAACCCGACTTGGGGAGTAAATTTAGAAAGGAGATGTGACTTTGGGTTAGGCTTTAGGTTTCAGCTGGGATTAGGATTACTTGGGCTTCAGATCAGTACTTGGGTAAGGTTTAAGATTTAATTTCCAGGAAAGAAGTAGAGTTAAGGATCAAAATTTCAAATTGTTTAGGGCCAGATTAGATCAGGGGGTATATACAATAGGGCTAAAATCCAAATTTAGGGTGGGTAATTTGAGATAAACAAATTGGTTAGGGTTAGGGCAAATGACTGGGGTAGGGCATAGATGCTAGATTGAGCTTTAACTAGGAGTGAGACCCAAAGACCAACCGGAGCGAGGCACTGGCTGGTTAGGGTTGAAGAAAAGAAACTGCCCCTCCCGAAGGAGGAACAGGGCGTGCACGGGCCATCAACCCCGATGGTCCGCAGCCTCACATCCCTCTACCTCCATAATTGTTTTTAAATTTGAAAGGTAAGTATTTTCTTTTTTACAGGTTCAAGGTAAGTATTTGTTTTTTTGCAGGTTCTGATTCACCGTGTCCGTTACTTGGTTTGGTGTTAATAAAGAATTTTCAATCCCAATTTGTTTTCTGTGTGGTCTTTTAATTTAGTTTTAACGTGTCTCTGATTTGAGCTCCCAAGGAAAACCAATAAAACACAAACCAAAACATGAAACAAAATCCCCCAAAATAACAAACTAAAACAACAAACTAACGTAAAATAGAAAAAATTAAATGAGTATGCCCTTGTCGCGACGTTTCGAAGTTGTTTCTTCTTCCTCAGGCGAGGGCATACTGAAGAGCACTGGGTTTGAGGCCCCTACATATACTCTCCCCTCTGATCCCGCCTCCTTGGCTTTCTTTGGCTTTCTTGTAATATCTTTTTTTTAGCTGTTTGCTTTTTTCCAATTCTGCCAGACTTTTTGGCTCTCATTTTTCCTTTTTTCTTTCTTTCTTCCTTTCCAGTCTTCTCCTCTTTCCCCTTTTAACTTTTCCTTTTTCATCATCCTTTTCTTCCCTTCTCTTAACCTCTGCCCTTTACCCTTCCTTTTGGCCTACATCTGACCTCTTTCTCTTCCGAATTTTGGGCTACTACAATGCCGACTTGGCTTTAATACTACACTCTCAACCCTGCTTGGGGAGGACTCAACCCGACTTGGGGAGTAAATTTAGAAAGGAGATGTGACTTTGGGTTAGGCTTTAGGTTTCAGCTGGGATTAGGATTACTTGGGCTTCAGATCAGTACTTGGGTAAGGTTTAAGATTTAATTTCCAGGAAAGAAGTAGAGTTAAGGATCAAAATTTCAAATTGTTTAGGGCCAGATTAGATCAGGGGGTATATACAATAGGGCTAAAATCCAAATTTAGGGTGGGTAATTTGAGATAAACAAATTGGTTAGGGTTAGGGCAAATGACTGGGGTAGGGCATAGATGCTAGATTGAGCTTTAACTAGGAGTGAGACCCAAAGACCAACCGGAGCGAGGCACTGGCTGGTTAGGGTTGAAGAAAAGAAACTGCCCCTCCCGAAGGAGGAACAGGGCGTGCACGGGCCATCAACCCCGATGGTCCGCAGCCTCACATCCCTCTACCTCCATAATTGTTTTTAAATTTGAAAGGTAAGTATTTTCTTTTTTACAGGTTCAAGGTAAGTATTTGTTTTTTTGCAGGTTCTGATTCACCGTGTCCGTTACTTGGTTTGGTGTTAATAAAGAATTTTCAATCCCAATTTGTTTTCTGTGTGGTCTTTTAATTTAGTTTTAACGTGTCTCTGATTTGAGCTCCCAAGGAAAACCAATAAAACACAAACCAAAACATGAAACAAAATCCCCCAAAATAACAAACTAAAACAACAAACTAACGTAAAATAGAAAAAATTAAATGAGTATGCCCTTGTCGCGACGTTTCGAAGTTGTTTCTTCTTCCTCAGGCGAGGGCATACTGAAGAGCACTGGGTTTGAGGCCCCTACATATACTCTCCCCTCTGATCCCGCCTCCTTGGCTTTCTTTGGCTTTCTTGTAATATCTTTTTTTTAGCTGTTTGCTTTTTTCCAATTCTGCCAGACTTTTTGGCTCTCATTTTTCCTTTTTTCTTTCTTTCTTCCTTTCCAGTCTTCTCCTCTTTCCCCTTTTAACTTTTCCTTTTTCATCATCCTTTTCTTCCCTTCTCTTAACCTCTGCCCTTTACCCTTCCTTTTGGCCTACATCTGACCTCTTTCTCTTCCGAATTTTGGGCTACTACAATGCCGACTTGGCTTTAATACTACACTCTCAACCCTGCTTGGGGAGGACTCAACCCGACTTGGGGAGTAAATTTAGAAAGGAGATGTGACTTTGGGTTAGGCTTTAGGTTTCAGCTGGGATTAGGATTACTTGGGCTTCAGATCAGTACTTGGGTAAGGTTTAAGATTTAATTTCCAGGAAAGAAGTAGAGTTAAGGATCAAAATTTCAAATTGTTTAGGGCCAGATTAGATCAGGGGGTATATACAATAGGGCTAAAATCCAAATTTAGGGTGGGTAATTTGAGATAAACAAATTGGTTAGGGTTAGGGCAAATGACTGGGGTAGGGCATAGATGCTAGATTGAGCTTTAACTAGGAGTGAGACCCAAAGACCAACCGGAGCGAGGCACTGGCTGGTTAGGGTTGAAGAAAAGAAACTGCCCCTCCCGAAGGAGGAACAGGGCGTGCACGGGCCATCAACCCCGATGGTCCGCAGCCTCACATCCCTCTACCTCCATAATTGTTTTTAAATTTGAAAGGTAAGTATTTTCTTTTTTACAGGTTCAAGGTAAGTATTTGTTTTTTTGCAGGTTCTGATTCACCGTGTCCGTTACTTGGTTTGGTGTTAATAAAGAATTTTCAATCCCAATTTGTTTTCTGTGTGGTCTTTTAATTTAGTTTTAACGTGTCTCTGATTTGAGCTCCCAAGGAAAACCAATAAAACACAAACCAAAACATGAAACAAAATCCCCCAAAATAACAAACTAAAACAACAAACTAACGTAAAATAGAAAAAATTAAATGAGTATGCCCTTGTCGCGACGTTTCGAAGTTGTTTCTTCTTCCTCAGGCGAGGGCATACTGAAGAGCACTGGGTTTGAGGCCCCTACATATACTCTCCCCTCTGATCCCGCCTCCTTGGCTTTCTTTGGCTTTCTTGTAATATCTTTTTTTTAGCTGTTTGCTTTTTTCCAATTCTGCCAGACTTTTTGGCTCTCATTTTTCCTTTTTTCTTTCTTTCTTCCTTTCCAGTCTTCTCCTCTTTCCCCTTTTAACTTTTCCTTTTTCATCATCCTTTTCTTCCCTTCTCTTAACCTCTGCCCTTTACCCTTCCTTTTGGCCTACATCTGACCTCTTTCTCTTCCGAATTTTGGGCTACTACAATGCCGACTTGGCTTTAATACTACACTCTCAACCCTGCTTGGGGAGGACTCAACCCGACTTGGGGAGTAAATTTAGAAAGGAGATGTGACTTTGGGTTAGGCTTTAGGTTTCAGCTGGGATTAGGATTACTTGGGCTTCAGATCAGTACTTGGGTAAGGTTTAAGATTTAATTTCCAGGAAAGAAGTAGAGTTAAGGATCAAAATTTCAAATTGTTTAGGGCCAGATTAGATCAGGGGGTATATACAATAGGGCTAAAATCCAAATTTAGGGTGGGTAATTTGAGATAAACAAATTGGTTAGGGTTAGGGCAAATGACTGGGGTAGGGCATAGATGCTAGATTGAGCTTTAACTAGGAGTGAGACCCAAAGACCAACCGGAGCGAGGCACTGGCTGGTTAGGGTTGAAGAAAAGAAACTGCCCCTCCCGAAGGAGGAACAGGGCGTGCACGGGCCATCAACCCCGATGGTCCGCAGCCTCACATCCCTCTACCTCCATAATTGTTTTTAAATTTGAAAGGTAAGTATTTTCTTTTTTACAGGTTCAAGGTAAGTATTTGTTTTTTTGCAGGTTCTGATTCACCGTGTCCGTTACTTGGTTTGGTGTTAATAAAGAATTTTCAATCCCAATTTGTTTTCTGTGTGGTCTTTTAATTTAGTTTTAACGTGTCTCTGATTTGAGCTCCCAAGGAAAACCAATAAAACACAAACCAAAACATGAAACAAAATCCCCCAAAATAACAAACTAAAACAACAAACTAACGTAAAATAGAAAAAATTAAATGAGTATGCCCTTGTCGCGACGTTTCGAAGTTGTTTCTTCTTCCTCAGGCGAGGGCATACTGAAGAGCACTGGGTTTGAGGCCCCTACATATACTCTCCCCTCTGATCCCGCCTCCTTGGCTTTCTTTGGCTTTCTTGTAATATCTTTTTTTTAGCTGTTTGCTTTTTTCCAATTCTGCCAGACTTTTTGGCTCTCATTTTTCCTTTTTTCTTTCTTTCTTCCTTTCCAGTCTTCTCCTCTTTCCCCTTTTAACTTTTCCTTTTTCATCATCCTTTTCTTCCCTTCTCTTAACCTCTGCCCTTTACCCTTCCTTTTGGCCTACATCTGACCTCTTTCTCTTCCGAATTTTGGGCTACTACAATGCCGACTTGGCTTTAATACTACACTCTCAACCCTGCTTGGGGAGGACTCAACCCGACTTGGGGAGTAAATTTAGAAAGGAGATGTGACTTTGGGTTAGGCTTTAGGTTTCAGCTGGGATTAGGATTACTTGGGCTTCAGATCAGTACTTGGGTAAGGTTTAAGATTTAATTTCCAGGAAAGAAGTAGAGTTAAGGATCAAAATTTCAAATTGTTTAGGGCCAGATTAGATCAGGGGGTATATACAATAGGGCTAAAATCCAAATTTAGGGTGGGTAATTTGAGATAAACAAATTGGTTAGGGTTAGGGCAAATGACTGGGGTAGGGCATAGATGCTAGATTGAGCTTTAACTAGGAGTGAGACCCAAAGACCAACCGGAGCGAGGCACTGGCTGGTTAGGGTTGAAGAAAAGAAACTGCCCCTCCCGAAGGAGGAACAGGGCGTGCACGGGCCATCAACCCCGATGGTCCGCAGCCTCACATCCCTCTACCTCCATAATTGTTTTTAAATTTGAAAGGTAAGTATTTTCTTTTTTACAGGTTCAAGGTAAGTATTTGTTTTTTTGCAGGTTCTGATTCACCGTGTCCGTTACTTGGTTTGGTGTTAATAAAGAATTTTCAATCCCAATTTGTTTTCTGTGTGGTCTTTTAATTTAGTTTTAACGTGTCTCTGATTTGAGCTCCCAAGGAAAACCAATAAAACACAAACCAAAACATGAAACAAAATCCCCCAAAATAACAAACTAAAACAACAAACTAACGTAAAATAGAAAAAATTAAATGAGTATGCCCTTGTCGCGACGTTTCGAAGTTGTTTCTTCTTCCTCAGGCGAGGGCATACTGAAGAGCACTGGGTTTGAGGCCCCTACATATACTCTCCCCTCTGATCCCGCCTCCTTGGCTTTCTTTGGCTTTCTTGTAATATCTTTTTTTTAGCTGTTTGCTTTTTTCCAATTCTGCCAGACTTTTTGGCTCTCATTTTTCCTTTTTTCTTTCTTTCTTCCTTTCCAGTCTTCTCCTCTTTCCCCTTTTAACTTTTCCTTTTTCATCATCCTTTTCTTCCCTTCTCTTAACCTCTGCCCTTTACCCTTCCTTTTGGCCTACATCTGACCTCTTTCTCTTCCGAATTTTGGGCTACTACAATGCCGACTTGGCTTTAATACTACACTCTCAACCCTGCTTGGGGAGGACTCAACCCGACTTGGGGAGTAAATTTAGAAAGGAGATGTGACTTTGGGTTAGGCTTTAGGTTTCAGCTGGGATTAGGATTACTTGGGCTTCAGATCAGTACTTGGGTAAGGTTTAAGATTTAATTTCCAGGAAAGAAGTAGAGTTAAGGATCAAAATTTCAAATTGTTTAGGGCCAGATTAGATCAGGGGGTATATACAATAGGGCTAAAATCCAAATTTAGGGTGGGTAATTTGAGATAAACAAATTGGTTAGGGTTAGGGCAAATGACTGGGGTAGGGCATAGATGCTAGATTGAGCTTTAACTAGGAGTGAGACCCAAAGACCAACCGGAGCGAGGCACTGGCTGGTTAGGGTTGAAGAAAAGAAACTGCCCCTCCCGAAGGAGGAACAGGGCGTGCACGGGCCATCAACCCCGATGGTCCGCAGCCTCACATCCCTCTACCTCCATAATTGTTTTTAAATTTGAAAGGTAAGTATTTTCTTTTTTACAGGTTCAAGGTAAGTATTTGTTTTTTTGCAGGTTCTGATTCACCGTGTCCGTTACTTGGTTTGGTGTTAATAAAGAATTTTCAATCCCAATTTGTTTTCTGTGTGGTCTTTTAATTTAGTTTTAACGTGTCTCTGATTTGAGCTCCCAAGGAAAACCAATAAAACACAAACCAAAACATGAAACAAAATCCCCCAAAATAACAAACTAAAACAACAAACTAACGTAAAATAGAAAAAATTAAATGAGTATGCCCTTGTCGCGACGTTTCGAAGTTGTTTCTTCTTCCTCAGGCGAGGGCATACTGAAGAGCACTGGGTTTGAGGCCCCTACATATACTCTCCCCTCTGATCCCGCCTCCTTGGCTTTCTTTGGCTTTCTTGTAATATCTTTTTTTTAGCTGTTTGCTTTTTTCCAATTCTGCCAGACTTTTTGGCTCTCATTTTTCCTTTTTTCTTTCTTTCTTCCTTTCCAGTCTTCTCCTCTTTCCCCTTTTAACTTTTCCTTTTTCATCATCCTTTTCTTCCCTTCTCTTAACCTCTGCCCTTTACCCTTCCTTTTGGCCTACATCTGACCTCTTTCTCTTCCGAATTTTGGGCTACTACAATGCCGACTTGGCTTTAATACTACACTCTCAACCCTGCTTGGGGAGGACTCAACCCGACTTGGGGAGTAAATTTAGAAAGGAGATGTGACTTTGGGTTAGGCTTTAGGTTTCAGCTGGGATTAGGATTACTTGGGCTTCAGATCAGTACTTGGGTAAGGTTTAAGATTTAATTTCCAGGAAAGAAGTAGAGTTAAGGATCAAAATTTCAAATTGTTTAGGGCCAGATTAGATCAGGGGGTATATACAATAGGGCTAAAATCCAAATTTAGGGTGGGTAATTTGAGATAAACAAATTGGTTAGGGTTAGGGCAAATGACTGGGGTAGGGCATAGATGCTAGATTGAGCTTTAACTAGGAGTGAGACCCAAAGACCAACCGGAGCGAGGCACTGGCTGGTTAGGGTTGAAGAAAAGAAACTGCCCCTCCCGAAGGAGGAACAGGGCGTGCACGGGCCATCAACCCCGATGGTCCGCAGCCTCACATCCCTCTACCTCCATAATTGTTTTTAAATTTGAAAGGTAAGTATTTTCTTTTTTACAGGTTCAAGGTAAGTATTTGTTTTTTTGCAGGTTCTGATTCACCGTGTCCGTTACTTGGTTTGGTGTTAATAAAGAATTTTCAATCCCAATTTGTTTTCTGTGTGGTCTTTTAATTTAGTTTTAACGTGTCTCTGATTTGAGCTCCCAAGGAAAACCAATAAAACACAAACCAAAACATGAAACAAAATCCCCCAAAATAACAAACTAAAACAACAAACTAACGTAAAATAGAAAAAATTAAATGAGTATGCCCTTGTCGCGACGTTTCGAAGTTGTTTCTTCTTCCTCAGGCGAGGGCATACTGAAGAGCACTGGGTTTGAGGCCCCTACATATACTCTCCCCTCTGATCCCGCCTCCTTGGCTTTCTTTGGCTTTCTTGTAATATCTTTTTTTTAGCTGTTTGCTTTTTTCCAATTCTGCCAGACTTTTTGGCTCTCATTTTTCCTTTTTTCTTTCTTTCTTCCTTTCCAGTCTTCTCCTCTTTCCCCTTTTAACTTTTCCTTTTTCATCATCCTTTTCTTCCCTTCTCTTAACCTCTGCCCTTTACCCTTCCTTTTGGCCTACATCTGACCTCTTTCTCTTCCGAATTTTGGGCTACTACAATGCCGACTTGGCTTTAATACTACACTCTCAACCCTGCTTGGGGAGGACTCAACCCGACTTGGGGAGTAAATTTAGAAAGGAGATGTGACTTTGGGTTAGGCTTTAGGTTTCAGCTGGGATTAGGATTACTTGGGCTTCAGATCAGTACTTGGGTAAGGTTTAAGATTTAATTTCCAGGAAAGAAGTAGAGTTAAGGATCAAAATTTCAAATTGTTTAGGGCCAGATTAGATCAGGGGGTATATACAATAGGGCTAAAATCCAAATTTAGGGTGGGTAATTTGAGATAAACAAATTGGTTAGGGTTAGGGCAAATGACTGGGGTAGGGCATAGATGCTAGATTGAGCTTTAACTAGGAGTGAGACCCAAAGACCAACCGGAGCGAGGCACTGGCTGGTTAGGGTTGAAGAAAAGAAACTGCCCCTCCCGAAGGAGGAACAGGGCGTGCACGGGCCATCAACCCCGATGGTCCGCAGCCTCACATCCCTCTACCTCCATAATTGTTTTTAAATTTGAAAGGTAAGTATTTTCTTTTTTACAGGTTCAAGGTAAGTATTTGTTTTTTTGCAGGTTCTGATTCACCGTGTCCGTTACTTGGTTTGGTGTTAATAAAGAATTTTCAATCCCAATTTGTTTTCTGTGTGGTCTTTTAATTTAGTTTTAACGTGTCTCTGATTTGAGCTCCCAAGGAAAACCAATAAAACACAAACCAAAACATGAAACAAAATCCCCCAAAATAACAAACTAAAACAACAAACTAACGTAAAATAGAAAAAATTAAATGAGTATGCCCTTGTCGCGACGTTTCGAAGTTGTTTCTTCTTCCTCAGGCGAGGGCATACTGAAGAGCACTGGGTTTGAGGCCCCTACATATACTCTCCCCTCTGATCCCGCCTCCTTGGCTTTCTTTGGCTTTCTTGTAATATCTTTTTTTTAGCTGTTTGCTTTTTTCCAATTCTGCCAGACTTTTTGGCTCTCATTTTTCCTTTTTTCTTTCTTTCTTCCTTTCCAGTCTTCTCCTCTTTCCCCTTTTAACTTTTCCTTTTTCATCATCCTTTTCTTCCCTTCTCTTAACCTCTGCCCTTTACCCTTCCTTTTGGCCTACATCTGACCTCTTTCTCTTCCGAATTTTGGGCTACTACAATGCCGACTTGGCTTTAATACTACACTCTCAACCCTGCTTGGGGAGGACTCAACCCGACTTGGGGAGTAAATTTAGAAAGGAGATGTGACTTTGGGTTAGGCTTTAGGTTTCAGCTGGGATTAGGATTACTTGGGCTTCAGATCAGTACTTGGGTAAGGTTTAAGATTTAATTTCCAGGAAAGAAGTAGAGTTAAGGATCAAAATTTCAAATTGTTTAGGGCCAGATTAGATCAGGGGGTATATACAATAGGGCTAAAATCCAAATTTAGGGTGGGTAATTTGAGATAAACAAATTGGTTAGGGTTAGGGCAAATGACTGGGGTAGGGCATAGATGCTAGATTGAGCTTTAACTAGGAGTGAGACCCAAAGACCAACCGGAGCGAGGCACTGGCTGGTTAGGGTTGAAGAAAAGAAACTGCCCCTCCCGAAGGAGGAACAGGGCGTGCACGGGCCATCAACCCCGATGGTCCGCAGCCTCACATCCCTCTACCTCCATAATTGTTTTTAAATTTGAAAGGTAAGTATTTTCTTTTTTACAGGTTCAAGGT
This sequence comes from Rhamphochromis longiceps, assembly GCF_057381845.1. Classification (NCBI taxonomy): domain Eukaryota; kingdom Metazoa; phylum Chordata; class Actinopteri; order Cichliformes; family Cichlidae; genus Rhamphochromis; species Rhamphochromis longiceps. The sequence goes on from NC_140566.1 coordinate 37,030,558, forward strand.
AAGTATTTGTTTTTTTGCAGGTTCTGATTCACCGTGTCCGTTACTTGGTTTGGTGTTAATAAAGAATTTTCAATCCCAATTTGTTTTCTGTGTGGTCTTTTAATTTAGTTTTAACGTGTCTCTGATTTGAGCTCCCAAGGAAAACCAATAAAACACAAACCAAAACATGAAACAAAATCCCCCAAAATAACAAACTAAAACAACAAACTAACGTAAAATAGAAAAAATTAAATGAGTATGCCCTTGTCGCGACGTTTCGAAGTTGTTTCTTCTTCCTCAGGCGAGGGCATACTGAAGAGCACTGGGTTTGAGGCCCCTACATATACTCTCCCCTCTGATCCCGCCTCCTTGGCTTTCTTTGGCTTTCTTGTAATATCTTTTTTTTAGCTGTTTGCTTTTTTCCAATTCTGCCAGACTTTTTGGCTCTCATTTTTCCTTTTTTCTTTCTTTCTTCCTTTCCAGTCTTCTCCTCTTTCCCCTTTTAACTTTTCCTTTTTCATCATCCTTTTCTTCCCTTCTCTTAACCTCTGCCCTTTACCCTTCCTTTTGGCCTACATCTGACCTCTTTCTCTTCCGAATTTTGGGCTACTACAATGCCGACTTGGCTTTAATACTACACTCTCAACCCTGCTTGGGGAGGACTCAACCCGACTTGGGGAGTAAATTTAGAAAGGAGATGTGACTTTGGGTTAGGCTTTAGGTTTCAGCTGGGATTAGGATTACTTGGGCTTCAGATCAGTACTTGGGTAAGGTTTAAGATTTAATTTCCAGGAAAGAAGTAGAGTTAAGGATCAAAATTTCAAATTGTTTAGGGCCAGATTAGATCAGGGGGTATATACAATAGGGCTAAAATCCAAATTTAGGGTGGGTAATTTGAGATAAACAAATTGGTTAGGGTTAGGGCAAATGACTGGGGTAGGGCATAGATGCTAGATTGAGCTTTAACTAGGAGTGAGACCCAAAGACCAACCGGAGCGAGGCACTGGCTGGTTAGGGTTGAAGAAAAGAAACTGCCCCTCCCGAAGGAGGAACAGGGCGTGCACGGGCCATCAACCCCGATGGTCCGCAGCCTCACATCCCTCTACCTCCATAATTGTTTTTAAATTTGAAAGGTAAGTATTTTCTTTTTTACAGGTTCAAGGTAAGTATTTGTTTTTTTGCAGGTTCTGATTCACCGTGTCCGTTACTTGGTTTGGTGTTAATAAAGAATTTTCAATCCCAATTTGTTTTCTGTGTGGTCTTTTAATTTAGTTTTAACGTGTCTCTGATTTGAGCTCCCAAGGAAAACCAATAAAACACAAACCAAAACATGAAACAAAATCCCCCAAAATAACAAACTAAAACAACAAACTAACGTAAAATAGAAAAAATTAAATGAGTATGCCCTTGTCGCGACGTTTCGAAGTTGTTTCTTCTTCCTCAGGCGAGGGCATACTGAAGAGCACTGGGTTTGAGGCCCCTACATATACTCTCCCCTCTGATCCCGCCTCCTTGGCTTTCTTTGGCTTTCTTGTAATATCTTTTTTTTAGCTGTTTGCTTTTTTCCAATTCTGCCAGACTTTTTGGCTCTCATTTTTCCTTTTTTCTTTCTTTCTTCCTTTCCAGTCTTCTCCTCTTTCCCCTTTTAACTTTTCCTTTTTCATCATCCTTTTCTTCCCTTCTCTTAACCTCTGCCCTTTACCCTTCCTTTTGGCCTACATCTGACCTCTTTCTCTTCCGAATTTTGGGCTACTACAATGCCGACTTGGCTTTAATACTACACTCTCAACCCTGCTTGGGGAGGACTCAACCCGACTTGGGGAGTAAATTTAGAAAGGAGATGTGACTTTGGGTTAGGCTTTAGGTTTCAGCTGGGATTAGGATTACTTGGGCTTCAGATCAGTACTTGGGTAAGGTTTAAGATTTAATTTCCAGGAAAGAAGTAGAGTTAAGGATCAAAATTTCAAATTGTTTAGGGCCAGATTAGATCAGGGGGTATATACAATAGGGCTAAAATCCAAATTTAGGGTGGGTAATTTGAGATAAACAAATTGGTTAGGGTTAGGGCAAATGACTGGGGTAGGGCATAGATGCTAGATTGAGCTTTAACTAGGAGTGAGACCCAAAGACCAACCGGAGCGAGGCACTGGCTGGTTAGGGTTGAAGAAAAGAAACTGCCCCTCCCGAAGGAGGAACAGGGCGTGCACGGGCCATCAACCCCGATGGTCCGCAGCCTCACATCCCTCTACCTCCATAATTGTTTTTAAATTTGAAAGGTAAGTATTTTCTTTTTTACAGGTTCAAGGTAAGTATTTGTTTTTTTGCAGGTTCTGATTCACCGTGTCCGTTACTTGGTTTGGTGTTAATAAAGAATTTTCAATCCCAATTTGTTTTCTGTGTGGTCTTTTAATTTAGTTTTAACGTGTCTCTGATTTGAGCTCCCAAGGAAAACCAATAAAACACAAACCAAAACATGAAACAAAATCCCCCAAAATAACAAACTAAAACAACAAACTAACGTAAAATAGAAAAAATTAAATGAGTATGCCCTTGTCGCGACGTTTCGAAGTTGTTTCTTCTTCCTCAGGCGAGGGCATACTGAAGAGCACTGGGTTTGAGGCCCCTACATATACTCTCCCCTCTGATCCCGCCTCCTTGGCTTTCTTTGGCTTTCTTGTAATATCTTTTTTTTAGCTGTTTGCTTTTTTCCAATTCTGCCAGACTTTTTGGCTCTCATTTTTCCTTTTTTCTTTCTTTCTTCCTTTCCAGTCTTCTCCTCTTTCCCCTTTTAACTTTTCCTTTTTCATCATCCTTTTCTTCCCTTCTCTTAACCTCTGCCCTTTACCCTTCCTTTTGGCCTACATCTGACCTCTTTCTCTTCCGAATTTTGGGCTACTACAATGCCGACTTGGCTTTAATACTACACTCTCAACCCTGCTTGGGGAGGACTCAACCCGACTTGGGGAGTAAATTTAGAAAGGAGATGTGACTTTGGGTTAGGCTTTAGGTTTCAGCTGGGATTAGGATTACTTGGGCTTCAGATCAGTACTTGGGTAAGGTTTAAGATTTAATTTCCAGGAAAGAAGTAGAGTTAAGGATCAAAATTTCAAATTGTTTAGGGCCAGATTAGATCAGGGGGTATATACAATAGGGCTAAAATCCAAATTTAGGGTGGGTAATTTGAGATAAACAAATTGGTTAGGGTTAGGGCAAATGACTGGGGTAGGGCATAGATGCTAGATTGAGCTTTAACTAGGAGTGAGACCCAAAGACCAACCGGAGCGAGGCACTGGCTGGTTAGGGTTGAAGAAAAGAAACTGCCCCTCCCGAAGGAGGAACAGGGCGTGCACGGGCCATCAACCCCGATGGTCCGCAGCCTCACATCCCTCTACCTCCATAATTGTTTTTAAATTTGAAAGGTAAGTATTTTCTTTTTTACAGGTTCAAGGTAAGTATTTGTTTTTTTGCAGGTTCTGATTCACCGTGTCCGTTACTTGGTTTGGTGTTAATAAAGAATTTTCAATCCCAATTTGTTTTCTGTGTGGTCTTTTAATTTAGTTTTAACGTGTCCTGATTTGAGCTCCCAAGGAAAACCAATAAAACACAAACCAAAACATGAAACAAAATCCCCCAAAATAACAAACTAAAACAACAAACTAACGTAAAATAGAAAAAATTAAATGAGTATGCCCTTGTCGCGACGTTTCGAAGTTGTTTCTTCTTCCTCAGGCGAGGGCATACTGAAGAGCACTGGGTTTGAGGCCCCTACATATACTCTCCCCTCTGATCCCGCCTCCTTGGCTTTCTTTGGCTTTCTTGTAATATCTTTTTTTTAGCTGTTTGCTTTTTTCCAATTCTGCCAGACTTTTTGGCTCTCATTTTTCCTTTTTTCTTTCTTTCTTCCTTTCCAGTCTTCTCCTCTTTCCCCTTTTAACTTTTCCTTTTTCATCATCCTTTTCTTCCCTTCTCTTAACCTCTGCCCTTTACCCTTCCTTTTGGCCTACATCTGACCTCTTTCTCTTCCGAATTTTGGGCTACTACAATGCCGACTTGGCTTTAATACTACACTCTCAACCCTGCTTGGGGAGGACTCAACCCGACTTGGGGAGTAAATTTAGAAAGGAGATGTGACTTTGGGTTAGGCTTTAGGTTTCAGCTGGGATTAGGATTACTTGGGCTTCAGATCAGTACTTGGGTAAGGTTTAAGATTTAATTTCCAGGAAAGAAGTAGAGTTAAGGATCAAAATTTCAAATTGTTTAGGGCCAGATTAGATCAGGGGGTATATACAATAGGGCTAAAATCCAAATTTAGGGTGGGTAATTTGAGATAAACAAATTGGTTAGGGTTAGGGCAAATGACTGGGGTAGGGCATAGATGCTAGATTGAGCTTTAACTAGGAGTGAGACCCAAAGACCAACCGGAGCGAGGCACTGGCTGGTTAGGGTTGAAGAAAAGAAACTGCCCCTCCCGAAGGAGGAACAGGGCGTGCACGGGCCATCAACCCCGATGGTCCGCAGCCTCACATCCCTCTACCTCCATAATTGTTTTTAAATTTGAAAGGTAAGTATTTTCTTTTTTACAGGTTCAAGGTAAGTATTTGTTTTTTTGCAGGTTCTGATTCACCGTGTCCGTTACTTGGTTTGGTGTTAATAAAGAATTTTCAATCCCAATTTGTTTTCTGTGTGGTCTTTTAATTTAGTTTTAACGTGTCTCTGATTTGAGCTCCCAAGGAAAACCAATAAAACACAAACCAAAACATGAAACAAAATCCCCCAAAATAACAAACTAAAACAACAAACTAACGTAAAATAGAAAAAATTAAATGAGTATGCCCTTGTCGCGACGTTTCGAAGTTGTTTCTTCTTCCTCAGGCGAGGGCATACTGAAGAGCACTGGGTTTGAGGCCCCTACATATACTCTCCCCTCTGATCCCGCCTCCTTGGCTTTCTTTGGCTTTCTTGTAATATCTTTTTTTTAGCTGTTTGCTTTTTTCCAATTCTGCCAGACTTTTTGGCTCTCATTTTTCCTTTTTTCTTTCTTTCTTCCTTTCCAGTCTTCTCCTCTTTCCCCTTTTAACTTTTCCTTTTTCATCATCCTTTTCTTCCCTTCTCTTAACCTCTGCCCTTTACCCTTCCTTTTGGCCTACATCTGACCTCTTTCTCTTCCGAATTTTGGGCTACTACAATGCCGACTTGGCTTTAATACTACACTCTCAACCCTGCTTGGGGAGGACTCAACCCGACTTGGGGAGTAAATTTAGAAAGGAGATGTGACTTTGGGTTAGGCTTTAGGTTTCAGCTGGGATTAGGATTACTTGGGCTTCAGATCAGTACTTGGGTAAGGTTTAAGATTTAATTTCCAGGAAAGAAGTAGAGTTAAGGATCAAAATTTCAAATTGTTTAGGGCCAGATTAGATCAGGGGGTATATACAATAGGGCTAAAATCCAAATTTAGGGTGGGTAATTTGAGATAAACAAATTGGTTAGGGTTAGGGCAAATGACTGGGGTAGGGCATAGATGCTAGATTGAGCTTTAACTAGGAGTGAGACCCAAAGACCAACCGGAGCGAGGCACTGGCTGGTTAGGGTTGAAGAAAAGAAACTGCCCCTCCCGAAGGAGGAACAGGGCGTGCACGGGCCATCAACCCCGATGGTCCGCAGCCTCACATCCCTCTACCTCCATAATTGTTTTTAAATTTGAAAGGTAAGTATTTTCTTTTTTACAGGTTCAAGGTAAGTATTTGTTTTTTTGCAGGTTCTGATTCACCGTGTCCGTTACTTGGTTTGGTGTTAATAAAGAATTTTCAATCCCAATTTGTTTTCTGTGTGGTCTTTTAATTTAGTTTTAACGTGTCTCTGATTTGAGCTCCCAAGGAAAACCAATAAAACACAAACCAAAACATGAAACAAAATCCCCCAAAATAACAAACTAAAACAACAAACTAACGTAAAATAGAAAAAATTAAATGAGTATGCCCTTGTCGCGACGTTTCGAAGTTGTTTCTTCTTCCTCAGGCGAGGGCATACTGAAGAGCACTGGGTTTGAGGCCCCTACATATACTCTCCCCTCTGATCCCGCCTCCTTGGCTTTCTTTGGCTTTCTTGTAATATCTTTTTTTTAGCTGTTTGCTTTTTTCCAATTCTGCCAGACTTTTTGGCTCTCATTTTTCCTTTTTTCTTTCTTTCTTCCTTTCCAGTCTTCTCCTCTTTCCCCTTTTAACTTTTCCTTTTTCATCATCCTTTTCTTCCCTTCTCTTAACCTCTGCCCTTTACCCTTCCTTTTGGCCTACATCTGACCTCTTTCTCTTCCGAATTTTGGGCTACTACAATGCCGACTTGGCTTTAATACTACACTCTCAACCCTGCTTGGGGAGGACTCAACCCGACTTGGGGAGTAAATTTAGAAAGGAGATGTGACTTTGGGTTAGGCTTTAGGTTTCAGCTGGGATTAGGATTACTTGGGCTTCAGATCAGTACTTGGGTAAGGTTTAAGATTTAATTTCCAGGAAAGAAGTAGAGTTAAGGATCAAAATTTCAAATTGTTTAGGGCCAGATTAGATCAGGGGGTATATACAATAGGGCTAAAATCCAAATTTAGGGTGGGTAATTTGAGATAAACAAATTGGTTAGGGTTAGGGCAAATGACTGGGGTAGGGCATAGATGCTAGATTGAGCTTTAACTAGGAGTGAGACCCAAAGACCAACCGGAGCGAGGCACTGGCTGGTTAGGGTTGAAGAAAAGAAACTGCCCCTCCCGAAGGAGGAACAGGGCGTGCACGGGCCATCAACCCCGATGGTCCGCAGCCTCACATCCCTCTACCTCCATAATTGTTTTTAAATTTGAAAGGTAAGTATTTTCTTTTTTACAGGTTCAAGGTAAGTATTTGTTTTTTTGCAGGTTCTGATTCACCGTGTCCGTTACTTGGTTTGGTGTTAATAAAGAATTTTCAATCCCAATTTGTTTTCTGTGTGGTCTTTTAATTTAGTTTTAACGTGTCTCTGATTTGAGCTCCCAAGGAAAACCAATAAAACACAAACCAAAACATGAAACAAAATCCCCCAAAATAACAAACTAAAACAACAAACTAACGTAAAATAGAAAAAATTAAATGAGTATGCCCTTGTCGCGACGTTTCGAAGTTGTTTCTTCTTCCTCAGGCGAGGGCATACTGAAGAGCACTGGGTTTGAGGCCCCTACATATACTCTCCCCTCTGATCCCGCCTCCTTGGCTTTCTTTGGCTTTCTTGTAATATCTTTTTTTTAGCTGTTTGCTTTTTTCCAATTCTGCCAGACTTTTTGGCTCTCATTTTTCCTTTTTTCTTTCTTTCTTCCTTTCCAGTCTTCTCCTCTTTCCCCTTTTAACTTTTCCTTTTTCATCATCCTTTTCTTCCCTTCTCTTAACCTCTGCCCTTTACCCTTCCTTTTGGCCTACATCTGACCTCTTTCTCTTCCGAATTTTGGGCTACTACAATGCCGACTTGGCTTTAATACTACACTCTCAACCCTGCTTGGGGAGGACTCAACCCGACTTGGGGAGTAAATTTAGAAAGGAGATGTGACTTTGGGTTAGGCTTTAGGTTTCAGCTGGGATTAGGATTACTTGGGCTTCAGATCAGTACTTGGGTAAGGTTTAAGATTTAATTTCCAGGAAAGAAGTAGAGTTAAGGATCAAAATTTCAAATTGTTTAGGGCCAGATTAGATCAGGGGGTATATACAATAGGGCTAAAATCCAAATTTAGGGTGGGTAATTTGAGATAAACAAATTGGTTAGGGTTAGGGCAAATGACTGGGGTAGGGCATAGATGCTAGATTGAGCTTTAACTAGGAGTGAGACCCAAAGACCAACCGGAGCGAGGCACTGGCTGGTTAGGGTTGAAGAAAAGAAACTGCCCCTCCCGAAGGAGGAACAGGGCGTGCACGGGCCATCAACCCCGATGGTCCGCAGCCTCACATCCCTCTACCTCCATAATTGTTTTTAAATTTGAAAGGTAAGTATTTTCTTTTTTACAGGTTCAAGGTAAGTATTTGTTTTTTTGCAGGTTCTGATTCACCGTGTCCGTTACTTGGTTTGGTGTTAATAAAGAATTTTCAATCCCAATTTGTTTTCTGTGTGGTCTTTTAATTTAGTTTTAACGTGTCTCTGATTTGAGCTCCCAAGGAAAACCAATAAAACACAAACCAAAACATGAAACAAAATCCCCCAAAATAACAAACTAAAACAACAAACTAACGTAAAATAGAAAAAATTAAATGAGTATGCCCTTGTCGCGACGTTTCGAAGTTGTTTCTTCTTCCTCAGGCGAGGGCATACTGAAGAGCACTGGGTTTGAGGCCCCTACATATACTCTCCCCTCTGATCCCGCCTCCTTGGCTTTCTTTGGCTTTCTTGTAATATCTTTTTTTTAGCTGTTTGCTTTTTTCCAATTCTGCCAGACTTTTTGGCTCTCATTTTTCCTTTTTTCTTTCTTTCTTCCTTTCCAGTCTTCTCCTCTTTCCCCTTTTAACTTTTCCTTTTTCATCATCCTTTTCTTCCCTTCTCTTAACCTCTGCCCTTTACCCTTCCTTTTGGCCTACATCTGACCTCTTTCTCTTCCGAATTTTGGGCTACTACAATGCCGACTTGGCTTTAATACTACACTCTCAACCCTGCTTGGGGAGGACTCAACCCGACTTGGGGAGTAAATTTAGAAAGGAGATGTGACTTTGGGTTAGGCTTTAGGTTTCAGCTGGGATTAGGATTACTTGGGCTTCAGATCAGTACTTGGGTAAGGTTTAAGATTTAATTTCCAGGAAAGAAGTAGAGTTAAGGATCAAAATTTCAAATTGTTTAGGGCCAGATTAGATCAGGGGGTATATACAATAGGGCTAAAATCCAAATTTAGGGTGGGTAATTTGAGATAAACAAATTGGTTAGGGTTAGGGCAAATGACTGGGGTAGGGCATAGATGCTAGATTGAGCTTTAACTAGGAGTGAGACCCAAAGACCAACCGGAGCGAGGCACTGGCTGGTTAGGGTTGAAGAAAAGAAACTGCCCCTCCCGAAGGAGGAACAGGGCGTGCACGGGCCATCAACCCCGATGGTCCGCAGCCTCACATCCCTCTACCTCCATAATTGTTTTTAAATTTGAAAGGTAAGTATTTTCTTTTTTACAGGTTCAAGGTAAGTATTTGTTTTTTTGCAGGTTCTGATTCACCGTGTCCGTTACTTGGTTTGGTGTTAATAAAGAATTTTCAATCCCAATTTGTTTTCTGTGTGGTCTTTTAATTTAGTTTTAACGTGTCTCTGATTTGAGCTCCCAAGGAAAACCAATAAAACACAAACCAAAACATGAAACAAAATCCCCCAAAATAACAAACTAAAACAACAAACTAACGTAAAATAGAAAAAATTAAATGAGTATGCCCTTGTCGCGACGTTTCGAAGTTGTTTCTTCTTCCTCAGGCGAGGGCATACTGAAGAGCACTGGGTTTGAGGCCCCTACATATACTCTCCCCTCTGATCCCGCCTCCTTGGCTTTCTTTGGCTTTCTTGTAATATCTTTTTTTTAGCTGTTTGCTTTTTTCCAATTCTGCCAGACTTTTTGGCTCTCATTTTTCCTTTTTTCTTTCTTTCTTCCTTTCCAGTCTTCTCCTCTTTCCCCTTTTAACTTTTCCTTTTTCATCATCCTTTTCTTCCCTTCTCTTAACCTCTGCCCTTTACCCTTCCTTTTGGCCTACATCTGACCTCTTTCTCTTCCGAATTTTGGGCTACTACAATGCCGACTTGGCTTTAATACTACACTCTCAACCCTGCTTGGGGAGGACTCAACCCGACTTGGGGAGTAAATTTAGAAAGGAGATGTGACTTTGGGTTAGGCTTTAGGTTTCAGCTGGGATTAGGATTACTTGGGCTTCAGATCAGTACTTGGGTAAGGTTTAAGATTTAATTTCCAGGAAAGAAGTAGAGTTAAGGATCAAAATTTCAAATTGTTTAGGGCCAGATTAGATCAGGGGGTATATACAATAGGGCTAAAATCCAAATTTAGGGTGGGTAATTTGAGATAAACAAATTGGTTAGGGTTAGGGCAAATGACTGGGGTAGGGCATAGATGCTAGATTGAGCTTTAACTAGGAGTGAGACCCAAAGACCAACCGGAGCGAGGCACTGGCTGGTTAGGGTTGAAGAAAAGAAACTGCCCCTCCCGAAGGAGGAACAGGGCGTGCACGGGCCATCAACCCCGATGGTCCGCAGCCTCACATCCCTCTACCTCCATAATTGTTTTTAAATTTGAAAGGTAAGTATTTTCTTTTTTACAGGTTCAAGGTAAGTATTTGTTTTTTTGCAGGTTCTGATTCACCGTGTCCGTTACTTGGTTTGGTGTTAATAAAGAATTTTCAATCCCAATTTGTTTTCTGTGTGGTCTTTTAATTTAGTTTTAACGTGTCTCTGATTTGAGCTCCCAAGGAAAACCAATAAAACACAAACCAAAACATGAAACAAAATCCCCCAAAATAACAAACTAAAACAACAAACTAACGTAAAATAGAAAAAATTAAATGAGTATGCCCTTGTCGCGACGTTTCGAAGTTGTTTCTTCTTCCTCAGGCGAGGGCATACTGAAGAGCACTGGGTTTGAGGCCCCTACATATACTCTCCCCTCTGATCCCGCCTCCTTGGCTTTCTTTGGCTTTCTTGTAATATCTTTTTTTTAGCTGTTTGCTTTTTTCCAATTCTGCCAGACTTTTTGGCTCTCATTTTTCCTTTTTTCTTTCTTTCTTCCTTTCCAGTCTTCTCCTCTTTCCCCTTTTAACTTTTCCTTTTTCATCATCCTTTTCTTCCCTTCTCTTAACCTCTGCCCTTTACCCTTCCTTTTGGCCTACATCTGACCTCTTTCTCTTCCGAATTTTGGGCTACTACAATGCCGACTTGGCTTTAATACTACACTCTCAACCCTGCTTGGGGAGGACTCAACCCGACTTGGGGAGTAAATTTAGAAAGGAGATGTGACTTTGGGTTAGGCTTTAGGTTTCAGCTGGGATTAGGATTACTTGGGCTTCAGATCAGTACTTGGGTAAGGTTTAAGATTTAATTTCCAGGAAAGAAGTAGAGTTAAGGATCAAAATTTCAAATTGTTTAGGGCCAGATTAGATCAGGGGGTATATACAATAGGGCTAAAATCCAAATTTAGGGTGGGTAATTTGAGATAAACAAATTGGTTAGGGTTAGGGCAAATGACTGGGGTAGGGCATAGATGCTAGATTGAGCTTTAACTAGGAGTGAGACCCAAAGACCAACCGGAGCGAGGCACTGGCTGGTTAGGGTTGAAGAAAAGAAACTGCCCCTCCCGAAGGAGGAACAGGGCGTGCACGGGCCATCAACCCCGATGGTCCGCAGCCTCACATCCCTCTACCTCCATAATTGTTTTTAAATTTGAAAGGTAAGTATTTTCTTTTTTACAGGTTCAAGGTAAGTATTTGTTTTTTTGCAGGTTCTGATTCACCGTGTCCGTTACTTGGTTTGGTGTTAATAAAGAATTTTCAATCCCAATTTGTTTTCTGTGTGGTCTTTTAATTTAGTTTTAACGTGTCTCTGATTTGAGCTCCCAAGGAAAACCAATAAAACACAAACCAAAACATGAAACAAAATCCCCCAAAATAACAAACTAAAACAACAAACTAACGTAAAATAGAAAAAATTAAATGAGTATGCCCTTGTCGCGACGTTTCGAAGTTGTTTCTTCTTCCTCAGGCGAGGGCATACTGAAGAGCACTGGGTTTGAGGCCCCTACATATACTCTCCCCTCTGATCCCGCCTCCTTGGCTTTCTTTGGCTTTCTTGTAATATCTTTTTTTTAGCTGTTTGCTTTTTTCCAATTCTGCCAGACTTTTTGGCTCTCATTTTTCCTTTTTTCTTTCTTTCTTCCTTTCCAGTCTTCTCCTCTTTCCCCTTTTAACTTTTCCTTTTTCATCATCCTTTTCTTCCCTTCTCTTAACCTCTGCCCTTTACCCTTCCTTTTGGCCTACATCTGACCTCTTTCTCTTCCGAATTTTGGGCTACTACAATGCCGACTTGGCTTTAATACTACACTCTCAACCCTGCTTGGGGAGGACTCAACCCGACTTGGGGAGTAAATTTAGAAAGGAGATGTGACTTTGGGTTAGGCTTTAGGTTTCAGCTGGGATTAGGATTACTTGGGCTTCAGATCAGTACTTGGGTAAGGTTTAAGATTTAATTTCCAGGAAAGAAGTAGAGTTAAGGATCAAAATTTCAAATTGTTTAGGGCCAGATTAGATCAGGGGGTATATACAATAGGGCTAAAATCCAAATTTAGGGTGGGTAATTTGAGATAAACAAATTGGTTAGGGTTAGGGCAAATGACTGGGGTAGGGCATAGATGCTAGATTGAGCTTTAACTAGGAGTGAGACCCAAAGACCAACCGGAGCGAGGCACTGGCTGGTTAGGGTTGAAGAAAAGAAACTGCCCCTCCCGAAGGAGGAACAGGGCGTGCACGGGCCATCAACCCCGATGGTCCGCAGCCTCACATCCCTCTACCTCCATAATTGTTTTTAAATTTGAAAGGTAAGTATTTTCTTTTTTACAGGTTCAAGGTAAGTATTTGTTTTTTTGCAGGTTCTGATTCACCGTGTCCGTTACTTGGTTTGGTGTTAATAAAGAATTTTCAATCCCAATTTGTTTTCTGTGTGGTCTTTTAATTTAGTTTTAACGTGTCTCTGATTTGAGCTCCCAAGGAAAACCAATAAAACACAAACCAAAACATGAAACAAAATCCCCCAAAATAACAAACTAAAACAACAAACTAACGTAAAATAGAAAAAATTAAATGAGTATGCCCTTGTCGCGACGTTTCGAAGTTGTTTCTTCTTCCTCAGGCGAGGGCATACTGAAGAGCACTGGGTTTGAGGCCCCTACATATACTCTCCCCTCTGATCCCGCCTCCTTGGCTTTCTTTGGCTTTCTTGTAATATCTTTTTTTTAGCTGTTTGCTTTTTTCCAATTCTGCCAGACTTTTTGGCTCTCATTTTTCCTTTTTTCTTTCTTTCTTCCTTTCCAGTCTTCTCCTCTTTCCCCTTTTAACTTTTCCTTTTTCATCATCCTTTTCTTCCCTTCTCTTAACCTCTGCCCTTTACCCTTCCTTTTGGCCTACATCTGACCTCTTTCTCTTCCGAATTTTGGGCTACTACAATGCCGACTTGGCTTTAATACTACACTCTCAACCCTGCTTGGGGAGGACTCAACCCGACTTGGGGAGTAAATTTAGAAAGGAGATGTGACTTTGGGTTAGGCTTTAGGTTTCAGCTGGGATTAGGATTACTTGGGCTTCAGATCAGTACTTGGGTAAGGTTTAAGATTTAATTTCCAGGAAAGAAGTAGAGTTAAGGATCAAAATTTCAAATTGTTTAGGGCCAGATTAGATCAGGGGGTATATACAATAGGGCTAAAATCCAAATTTAGGGTGGGTAATTTGAGATAAACAAATTGGTTAGGGTTAGGGCAAATGACTGGGGTAGGGCATAGATGCTAGATTGAGCTTTAACTAGGAGTGAGACCCAAAGACCAACCGGAGCGAGGCACTGGCTGGTTAGGGTTGAAGAAAAGAAACTGCCCCTCCCGAAGGAGGAACAGGGCGTGCACGGGCCATCAACCCCGATGGTCCGCAGCCTCACATCCCTCTACCTCCATAATTGTTTTTAAATTTGAAAGGTAAGTATTTTCTTTTTTACAGGTTCAAGGTAAGTATTTGTTTTTTTGCAGGTTCTGATTCACCGTGTCCGTTACTTGGTTTGGTGTTAATAAAGAATTTTCAATCCCAATTTGTTTTCTGTGTGGTCTTTTAATTTAGTTTTAACGTGTCTCTGATTTGAGCTCCCAAGGAAAACCAATAAAACACAAACCAAAACATGAAACAAAATCCCCCAAAATAACAAACTAAAACAACAAACTAACGTAAAATAGAAAAAATTAAATGAGTATGCCCTTGTCGCGACGTTTCGAAGTTGTTTCTTCTTCCTCAGGCGAGGGCATACTGAAGAGCACTGGGTTTGAGGCCCCTACATATACTCTCCCCTCTGATCCCGCCTCCTTGGCTTTCTTTGGCTTTCTTGTAATATCTTTTTTTTAGCTGTTTGCTTTTTTCCAATTCTGCCAGACTTTTTGGCTCTCATTTTTCCTTTTTTCTTTCTTTCTTCCTTTCCAGTCTTCTCCTCTTTCCCCTTTTAACTTTTCCTTTTTCATCATCCTTTTCTTCCCTTCTCTTAACCTCTGCCCTTTACCCTTCCTTTTGGCCTACATCTGACCTCTTTCTCTTCCGAATTTTGGGCTACTACAATGCCGACTTGGCTTTAATACTACACTCTCAACCCTGCTTGGGGAGGACTCAACCCGACTTGGGGAGTAAATTTAGAAAGGAGATGTGACTTTGGGTTAGGCTTTAGGTTTCAGCTGGGATTAGGATTACTTGGGCTTCAGATCAGTACTTGGGTAAGGTTTAAGATTTAATTTCCAGGAAAGAAGTAGAGTTAAGGATCAAAATTTCAAATTGTTTAGGGCCAGATTAGATCAGGGGGTATATACAATAGGGCTAAAATCCAAATTTAGGGTGGGTAATTTGAGATAAACAAATTGGTTAGGGTTAGGGCAAATGACTGGGGTAGGGCATAGATGCTAGATTGAGCTTTAACTAGGAGTGAGACCCAAAGACCAACCGGAGCGAGGCACTGGCTGGTTAGGGTTGAAGAAAAGAAACTGCCCCTCCCGAAGGAGGAACAGGGCGTGCACGGGCCATCAACCCCGATGGTCCGCAGCCTCACATCCCTCTACCTCCATAATTGTTTTTAAATTTGAAAGGTAAGTATTTTCTTTTTTACAGGTTCAAGGTAAGTATTTGTTTTTTTGCAGGTTCTGATTCACCGTGTCCGTTACTTGGTTTGGTGTTAATAAAGAATTTTCAATCCCAATTTGTTTTCTGTGTGGTCTTTTAATTTAGTTTTAACGTGTCTCTGATTTGAGCTCCCAAGGAAAACCAATAAAACACAAACCAAAACATGAAACAAAATCCCCCAAAATAACAAACTAAAACAACAAACTAACGTAAAATAGAAAAAATTAAATGAGTATGCCCTTGTCGCGACGTTTCGAAGTTGTTTCTTCTTCCTCAGGCGAGGGCATACTGAAGAGCACTGGGTTTGAGGCCCCTACATATACTCTCCCCTCTGATCCCGCCTCCTTGGCTTTCTTTGGCTTTCTTGTAATATCTTTTTTTTAGCTGTTTGCTTTTTTCCAATTCTGCCAGACTTTTTGGCTCTCATTTTTCCTTTTTTCTTTCTTTCTTCCTTTCCAGTCTTCTCCTCTTTCCCCTTTTAACTTTTCCTTTTTCATCATCCTTTTCTTCCCTTCTCTTAACCTCTGCCCTTTACCCTTCCTTTTGGCCTACATCTGACCTCTTTCTCTTCCGAATTTTGGGCTACTACAATGCCGACTTGGCTTTAATACTACACTCTCAACCCTGCTTGGGGAGGACTCAACCCGACTTGGGGAGTAAATTTAGAAAGGAGATGTGACTTTGGGTTAGGCTTTAGGTTTCAGCTGGGATTAGGATTACTTGGGCTTCAGATCAGTACTTGGGTAAGGTTTAAGATTTAATTTCCAGGAAAGAAGTAGAGTTAAGGATCAAAATTTCAAATTGTTTAGGGCCAGATTAGATCAGGGGGTATATACAATAGGGCTAAAATCCAAATTTAGGGTGGGTAATTTGAGATAAACAAATTGGTTAGGGTTAGGGCAAATGACTGGGGTAGGGCATAGATGCTAGATTGAGCTTTAACTAGGAGTGAGACCCAAAGACCAACCGGAGCGAGGCACTGGCTGGTTAGGGTTGAAGAAAAGAAACTGCCCCTCCCGAAGGAGGAACAGGGCGTGCACGGGCCATCAACCCCGATGGTCCGCAGCCTCACATCCCTCTACCTCCATAATTGTTTTTAAATTTGAAAGGTAAGTATTTTCTTTTTTACAGGTTCAAGGTAAGTATTTGTTTTTTTGCAGGTTCTGATTCACCGTGTCCGTTACTTGGTTTGGTGTTAATAAAGAATTTTCAATCCCAATTTGTTTTCTGTGTGGTCTTTTAATTTAGTTTTAACGTGTCTCTGATTTGAGCTCCCAAGGAAAACCAATAAAACACAAACCAAAACATGAAACAAAATCCCCCAAAATAACAAACTAAAACAACAAACTAACGTAAAATAGAAAAAATTAAATGAGTATGCCCTTGTCGCGACGTTTCGAAGTTGTTTCTTCTTCCTCAGGCGAGGGCATACTGAAGAGCACTGGGTTTGAGGCCCCTACATATACTCTCCCCTCTGATCCCGCCTCCTTGGCTTTCTTTGGCTTTCTTGTAATATCTTTTTTTTAGCTGTTTGCTTTTTTCCAATTCTGCCAGACTTTTTGGCTCTCATTTTTCCTTTTTTCTTTCTTTCTTCCTTTCCAGTCTTCTCCTCTTTCCCCTTTTAACTTTTCCTTTTTCATCATCCTTTTCTTCCCTTCTCTTAACCTCTGCCCTTTACCCTTCCTTTTGGCCTACATCTGACCTCTTTCTCTTCCGAATTTTGGGCTACTACAATGCCGACTTGGCTTTAATACTACACTCTCAACCCTGCTTGGGGAGGACTCAACCCGACTTGGGGAGTAAATTTAGAAAGGAGATGTGACTTTGGGTTAGGCTTTAGGTTTCAGCTGGGATTAGGATTACTTGGGCTTCAGATCAGTACTTGGGTAAGGTTTAAGATTTAATTTCCAGGAAAGAAGTAGAGTTAAGGATCAAAATTTCAAATTGTTTAGGGCCAGATTAGATCAGGGGGTATATACAATAGGGCTAAAATCCAAATTTAGGGTGGGTAATTTGAGATAAACAAATTGGTTAGGGTTAGGGCAAATGACTGGGGTAGGGCATAGATGCTAGATTGAGCTTTAACTAGGAGTGAGACCCAAAGACCAACCGGAGCGAGGCACTGGCTGGTTAGGGTTGAAGAAAAGAAACTGCCCCTCCCGAAGGAGGAACAGGGCGTGCACGGGCCATCAACCCCGATGGTCCGCAGCCTCACATCCCTCTACCTCCATAATTGTTTTTAAATTTGAAAGGTAAGTATTTTCTTTTTTACAGGTTCAAGGTAAGTATTTGTTTTTTTGCAGGTTCTGATTCACCGTGTCCGTTACTTGGTTTGGTGTTAATAAAGAATTTTCAATCCCAATTTGTTTTCTGTGTGGTCTTTTAATTTAGTTTTAACGTGTCTCTGATTTGAGCTCCCAAGGAAAACCAATAAAACACAAACCAAAACATGAAACAAAATCCCCCAAAATAACAAACTAAAACAACAAACTAACGTAAAATAGAAAAAATTAAATGAGTATGCCCTTGTCGCGACGTTTCGAAGTTGTTTCTTCTTCCTCAGGCGAGGGCATACTGAAGAGCACTGGGTTTGAGGCCCCTACATATACTCTCCCCTCTGATCCCGCCTCCTTGGCTTTCTTTGGCTTTCTTGTAATATCTTTTTTTTAGCTGTTTGCTTTTTTCCAATTCTGCCAGACTTTTTGGCTCTCATTTTTCCTTTTTTCTTTCTTTCTTCCTTTCCAGTCTTCTCCTCTTTCCCCTTTTAACTTTTCCTTTTTCATCATCCTTTTCTTCCCTTCTCTTAACCTCTGCCCTTTACCCTTCCTTTTGGCCTACATCTGACCTCTTTCTCTTCCGAATTTTGGGCTACTACAATGCCGACTTGGCTTTAATACTACACTCTCAACCCTGCTTGGGGAGGACTCAACCCGACTTGGGGAGTAAATTTAGAAAGGAGATGTGACTTTGGGTTAGGCTTTAGGTTTCAGCTGGGATTAGGATTACTTGGGCTTCAGATCAGTACTTGGGTAAGGTTTAAGATTTAATTTCCAGGAAAGAAGTAGAGTTAAGGATCAAAATTTCAAATTGTTTAGGGCCAGATTAGATCAGGGGGTATATACAATAGGGCTAAAATCCAAATTTAGGGTGGGTAATTTGAGATAAACAAATTGGTTAGGGTTAGGGCAAATGACTGGGGTAGGGCATAGATGCTAGATTGAGCTTTAACTAGGAGTGAGACCCAAAGACCAACCGGAGCGAGGCACTGGCTGGTTAGGGTTGAAGAAAAGAAACTGCCCCTCCCGAAGGAGGAACAGGGCGTGCACGGGCCATCAACCCCGATGGTCCGCAGCCTCACATCCCTCTACCTCCATAATTGTTTTTAAATTTGAAAGGTAAGTATTTTCTTTTTTACAGGTTCAAGGTAAGTATTTGTTTTTTTGCAGGTTCTGATTCACCGTGTCCGTTACTTGGTTTGGTGTTAATAAAGAATTTTCAATCCCAATTTGTTTTCTGTGTGGTCTTTTAATTTAGTTTTAACGTGTCTCTGATTTGAGCTCCCAAGGAAAACCAATAAAACACAAACCAAAACATGAAACAAAATCCCCCAAAATAACAAACTAAAACAACAAACTAACGTAAAATAGAAAAAATTAAATGAGTATGCCCTTGTCGCGACGTTTCGAAGTTGTTTCTTCTTCCTCAGGCGAGGGCATACTGAAGAGCACTGGGTTTGAGGCCCCTACATATACTCTCCCCTCTGATCCCGCCTCCTTGGCTTTCTTTGGCTTTCTTGTAATATCTTTTTTTTAGCTGTTTGCTTTT
>NC_140566.1:37049343-37119343 GCF_057381845.1 Rhamphochromis longiceps
AATACTTACCTTTCAAATTTAAAAACAATTATGGAGGTAGAGGGATGTGAGGCTGCGGACCATCGGGGTTGATGGCCCGTGCACGCCCTGTTCCTCCTTCGGGAGGGGCAGTTTCTTTTCTTCAACCCTAACCAGCCAGTGCCTCGCTCCGGTTGGTCTTTGGGTCTCACTCCTAGTTAAAGCTCAATCTAGCATCTATGCCCTACCCCAGTCATTTGCCCTAACCCTAACCAATTTGTTTATCTCAAATTACCCACCCTAAATTTGGATTTTAGCCCTATTGTATATACCCCCTGATCTAATCTGGCCCTAAACAATTTGAAATTTTGATCCTTAACTCTACTTCTTTCCTGGAAATTAAATCTTAAACCTTACCCAAGTACTGATCTGAAGCCCAAGTAATCCTAATCCCAGCTGAAACCTAAAGCCTAACCCAAAGTCACATCTCCTTTCTAAATTTACTCCCCAAGTCGGGTTGAGTCCTCCCCAAGCAGGGTTGAGAGTGTAGTATTAAAGCCAAGTCGGCATTGTAGTAGCCCAAAATTCGGAAGAGAAAGAGGTCAGATGTAGGCCAAAAGGAAGGGTAAAGGGCAGAGGTTAAGAGAAGGGAAGAAAAGGATGATGAAAAAGGAAAAGTTAAAAGGGGAAAGAGGAGAAGACTGGAAAGGAAGAAAGAAAGAAAAAAGGAAAAATGAGAGCCAAAAAGTCTGGCAGAATTGGAAAAAAGCAAACAGCTAAAAAAAAGATATTACAAGAAAGCCAAAGAAAGCCAAGGAGGCGGGATCAGAGGGGAGAGTATATGTAGGGGCCTCAAACCCAGTGCTCTTCAGTATGCCCTCGCCTGAGGAAGAAGAAACAACTTCGAAACGTCGCGACAAGGGCATACTCATTTAATTTTTTCTATTTTACGTTAGTTTGTTGTTTTAGTTTGTTATTTTGGGGGATTTTGTTTCATGTTTTGGTTTGTGTTTTATTGGTTTTCCTTGGGAGCTCAAATCAGAGACACGTTAAAACTAAATTAAAAGACCACACAGAAAACAAATTGGGATTGAAAATTCTTTATTAACACCAAACCAAGTAACGGACACGGTGAATCAGAACCTGCAAAAAAACAAATACTTACCTTGAACCTGTAAAAAAGAAAATACTTACCTTTCAAATTTAAAAACAATTATGGAGGTAGAGGGATGTGAGGCTGCGGACCATCGGGGTTGATGGCCCGTGCACGCCCTGTTCCTCCTTCGGGAGGGGCAGTTTCTTTTCTTCAACCCTAACCAGCCAGTGCCTCGCTCCGGTTGGTCTTTGGGTCTCACTCCTAG
Organism: Rhamphochromis longiceps; assembly: GCF_057381845.1. NCBI lineage: Eukaryota > Metazoa > Chordata > Actinopteri > Cichliformes > Cichlidae > Rhamphochromis > Rhamphochromis longiceps. The sequence goes on from NC_140566.1 coordinate 37,050,663, forward strand.
TTAAAGCTCAATCTAGCATCTATGCCCTACCCCAGTCATTTGCCCTAACCCTAACCAATTTGTTTATCTCAAATTACCCACCCTAAATTTGGATTTTAGCCCTATTGTATATACCCCCTGATCTAATCTGGCCCTAAACAATTTGAAATTTTGATCCTTAACTCTACTTCTTTCCTGGAAATTAAATCTTAAACCTTACCCAAGTACTGATCTGAAGCCCAAGTAATCCTAATCCCAGCTGAAACCTAAAGCCTAACCCAAAGTCACATCTCCTTTCTAAATTTACTCCCCAAGTCGGGTTGAGTCCTCCCCAAGCAGGGTTGAGAGTGTAGTATTAAAGCCAAGTCGGCATTGTAGTAGCCAAAATTCGGAAGAGAAAGAGGTCAGATGTAGGCCAAAAGGAAGGGTAAAGGGCAGAGGTTAAGAGAAGGGAAGAAAAGGATGATGAAAAAGGAAAAGTTAAAAGGGGAAAGAGGAGAAGACTGGAAAGGAAGAAAGAAAGAAAAAAGGAAAAATGAGAGCCAAAAAGTCTGGCAGAATTGGAAAAAAGCAAACAGCTAAAAAAAAGATATTACAAGAAAGCCAAAGAAAGCCAAGGAGGCGGGATCAGAGGGGAGAGTATATGTAGGGGCCTCAAACCCAGTGCTCTTCAGTATGCCCTCGCCTGAGGAAGAAGAAACAACTTCGAAACGTCGCGACAAGGGCATACTCATTTAATTTTTTCTATTTTACGTTAGTTTGTTGTTTTAGTTTGTTATTTTGGGGATTTTGTTTCATGTTTTGGTTTGTGTTTTATTGGTTTTCCTTGGGAGCTCAAATCAGAGACACGTTAAAACTAAATTAAAAGACCACACAGAAAACAAATTGGGATTGAAAATTCTTTATTAACACCAAACCAAGTAACGGACACGGTGAATCAGAACCTGCAAAAAAACAAATACTTACCTTGAACCTGTAAAAAAGAAAATACTTACCTTTCAAATTTAAAAACAATTATGGAGGTAGAGGGATGTGAGGCTGCGGACCATCGGGGTTGATGGCCCGTTGCACGCCCTGTTCCTCCTTCGGGAGGGGCAGTTTCTTTTCTTCAACCCTAACCAGCCAGTGCCTCGCTCCGGTTGGTCTTTGGGTCTCACTCCTAGTTAAAGCTCAATCTAGCATCTATGCCCTACCCCAGTCATTTGCCCTAACCCTAACCAATTTGTTTATCTCAAATTACCCACCCTAAATTTGGATTTTAGCCCTATTGTATATACCCCCTGATCTAATCTGGCCCTAAACAATTTGAAATTTTGATCCTTAACTCTACTTCTTTCCTGGAAATTAAATCTTAAACCTTACCCAAGTACTGATCTGAAGCCCAAGTAATCCTAATCCCAGCTGAAACCTAAAGCCTAACCCAAAGTCACATCTCCTTTCTAAATTTACTCCCCAAGTCGGGTTGAGTCCTCCCCAAGCAGGGTTGAGAGTGTAGTATTAAAGCCAAGTCGGCATTGTAGTAGCCCAAAATTCGGAAGAGAAAGAGGTCAGATGTAGGCCAAAAGGAAGGGTAAAGGGCAGAGGTTAAGAGAAGGGAAGAAAAGGATGATGAAAAAGGAAAAGTTAAAAGGGGAAAGAGGAGAAGACTGGAAAGGAAGAAAGAAAGAAAAAAGGAAAAATGAGAGCCAAAAAGTCTGGCAGAATTGGAAAAAAGCAAACAGCTAAAAAAAAAGATATTACAAGAAAGCCAAAGAAAGCCAAGGAGGCGGGATCAGAGGGGAGAGTATATGTAGGGGCCTCAAACCCAGTGCTCTTCAGTATGCCCTCGCCTGAGGAAGAAGAAACAACTTCGAAACGTCGCGACAAGGGCATACTCATTTAATTTTTTCTATTTTACGTTAGTTTGTTGTTTTAGTTTGTTATTTTGGGGGATTTTGTTTCATGTTTTGGTTTGTGTTTTATTGGTTTTCCTTGGGAGCTCAAATCAGAGACACGTTAAAACTAAATTAAAAGACCACACAGAAAACAAATTGGGATTGAAAATTCTTTATTAACACCAAACCAAGTAACGGACACGGTGAATCAGAACCTGCAAAAAAACAAATACTTACCTTGAACCTGTAAAAAAGAAAATACTTACCTTTCAAATTTAAAAACAATTATGGAGGTAGAGGGATGTGAGGCTGCGGACCATCGGGGTTGATGGCCCGTGCACGCCCTGTTCCTCCTTCGGGAGGGGCAGTTTCTTTTCTTCAACCCTAACCAGCCAGTGCCTCGCTCCGGTTGGTCTTTGGGTCTCACTCCTAGTTAAAGCTCAATCTAGCATCTATGCCCTACCCCAGTCATTTGCCCTAACCCTAACCAATTTGTTTATCTCAAATTACCCACCCTAAATTTGGATTTTAGCCCTATTGTATATACCCCCTGATCTAATCTGGCCCTAAACAATTTGAAATTTTGATCCTTAACTCTACTTCTTTCCTGGAAATTAAATCTTAAACCTTACCCAAGTACTGATCTGAAGCCCAAGTAATCCTAATCCCAGCTGAAACCTAAAGCCTAACCCAAAGTCACATCTCCTTTCTAAATTTACTCCCCAAGTCGGGTTGAGTCCTCCCCAAGCAGGGTTGAGAGTGTAGTATTAAAGCCAAGTCGGCATTGTAGTAGCCCAAAATTCGGAAGAGAAAGAGGTCAGATGTAGGCCAAAAGGAAGGGTAAAGGGCAGAGGTTAAGAGAAGGGAAGAAAAGGATGATGAAAAAGGAAAAGTTAAAAGGGGAAAGAGGAGAAGACTGGAAAGGAAGAAAGAAAGAAAAAAGGAAAAATGAGAGCCAAAAAGTCTGGCAGAATTGGAAAAAAGCAAACAGCTAAAAAAAAGATATTACAAGAAAGCCAAAGAAAGCCAAGGAGGCGGGATCAGAGGGGAGAGTATATGTAGGGGCCTCAAACCCAGTGCTCTTCAGTATGCCCTCGCCTGAGGAAGAAGAAACAACTTCGAAACGTCGCGACAAGGGCATACTCATTTAATTTTTTCTATTTTACGTTAGTTTGTTGTTTTAGTTTGTTATTTTGGGGGATTTTGTTTCATGTTTTGGTTTGTGTTTTATTGGTTTTCCTTGGGAGCTCAAATCAGAGACACGTTAAAACTAAATTAAAAGACCACACAGAAAACAAATTGGGATTGAAAATTCTTTATTAACACCAAACCAAGTAACGGACACGGTGAATCAGAACCTGCAAAAAAACAAATACTTACCTTGAACCTGTAAAAAAGAAAATACTTACCTTTCAAATTTAAAAACAATTATGGAGGTAGAGGGATGTGAGGCTGCGGACCATCGGGGTTGATGGCCCGTGCACGCCCTGTTCCTCCTTCGGGAGGGGCAGTTTCTTTTCTTCAACCCTAACCAGCCAGTGCCTCGCTCCGGTTGGTCTTTGGGTCTCACTCCTAGTTAAAGCTCAATCTAGCATCTATGCCCTACCCCAGTCATTTGCCCTAACCCTAACCAATTTGTTTATCTCAAATTACCCACCCTAAATTTGGATTTTAGCCCTATTGTATATACCCCCTGATCTAATCTGGCCCTAAACAATTTGAAATTTTGATCCTTAACTCTACTTCTTTCCTGGAAATTAAATCTTAAACCTTACCCAAGTACTGATCTGAAGCCCAAGTAATCCTAATCCCAGCTGAAACCTAAAGCCTAACCCAAAGTCACATCTCCTTTCTAAATTTACTCCCCAAGTCGGGTTGAGTCCTCCCCAAGCAGGGTTGAGAGTGTAGTATTAAAGCCAAGTCGGCATTGTAGTAGCCCAAAATTCGGAAGAGAAAGAGGTCAGATGTAGGCCAAAAGGAAGGGTAAAGGGCAGAGGTTAAGAGAAGGGAAGAAAAGGATGATGAAAAAGGAAAAGTTAAAAGGGGAAAGAGGAGAAGACTGGAAAGGAAGAAAGAAAGAAAAAAGGAAAAATGAGAGCCAAAAAGTCTGGCAGAATTGGAAAAAAGCAAACAGCTAAAAAAAAGATATTACAAGAAAGCCAAAGAAAGCCAAGGAGGCGGGATCAGAGGGGAGAGTATATGTAGGGGCCTCAAACCCAGTGCTCTTCAGTATGCCCTCGCCTGAGGAAGAAGAAACAACTTCGAAACGTCGCGACAAGGGCATACTCATTTAATTTTTTCTATTTTACGTTAGTTTGTTGTTTTAGTTTGTTATTTTGGGGGATTTTGTTTCATGTTTTGGTTTGTGTTTTATTGGTTTTCCTTGGGAGCTCAAATCAGAGACACGTTAAAACTAAATTAAAAGACCACACAGAAAACAAATTGGGATTGAAAATTCTTTATTAACACCAAACCAAGTAACGGACACGGTGAATCAGAACCTGCAAAAAAACAAATACTTACCTTGAACCTGTAAAAAAGAAAATACTTACCTTTCAAATTTAAAAACAATTATGGAGGTAGAGGGATGTGAGGCTGCGGACCATCGGGGTTGATGGCCCGTGCACGCCCTGTTCCTCCTTCGGGAGGGGCAGTTTCTTTTCTTCAACCCTAACCAGCCAGTGCCTCGCTCCGGTTGGTCTTTGGGTCTCACTCCTAGTTAAAGCTCAATCTAGCATCTATGCCCTACCCCAGTCATTTGCCCTAACCCTAACCAATTTGTTTATCTCAAATTACCCACCCTAAATTTGGATTTTAGCCCTATTGTATATACCCCCTGATCTAATCTGGCCCTAAACAATTTGAAATTTTGATCCTTAACTCTACTTCTTTCCTGGAAATTAAATCTTAAACCTTACCCAAGTACTGATCTGAAGCCCAAGTAATCCTAATCCCAGCTGAAACCTAAAGCCTAACCCAAAGTCACATCTCCTTTCTAAATTTACTCCCCAAGTCGGGTTGAGTCCTCCCCAAGCAGGGTTGAGAGTGTAGTATTAAAGCCAAGTCGGCATTGTAGTAGCCCAAAATTCGGAAGAGAAAGAGGTCAGATGTAGGCCAAAAGGAAGGGTAAAGGGCAGAGGTTAAGAGAAGGGAAGAAAAGGATGATGAAAAAGGAAAAGTTAAAAGGGGAAAGAGGAGAAGACTGGAAAGGAAGAAAGAAAGAAAAAAGGAAAAATGAGAGCCAAAAAGTCTGGCAGAATTGGAAAAAAGCAAACAGCTAAAAAAAAGATATTACAAGAAAGCCAAAGAAAGCCAAGGAGGCGGGATCAGAGGGGAGAGTATATGTAGGGGCCTCAAACCCAGTGCTCTTCAGTATGCCCTCGCCTGAGGAAGAAGAAACAACTTCGAAACGTCGCGACAAGGGCATACTCATTTAATTTTTTCTATTTTACGTTAGTTTGTTGTTTTAGTTTGTTATTTTGGGGGATTTTGTTTCATGTTTTGGTTTGTGTTTTATTGGTTTTCCTTGGGAGCTCAAATCAGAGACACGTTAAAACTAAATTAAAAGACCACACAGAAAACAAATTGGGATTGAAAATTCTTTATTAACACCAAACCAAGTAACGGACACGGTGAATCAGAACCTGCAAAAAAACAAATACTTACCTTGAACCTGTAAAAAAGAAAATACTTACCTTTCAAATTTAAAAACAATTATGGAGGTAGAGGGATGTGAGGCTGCGGACCATCGGGGTTGATGGCCCGTGCACGCCCTGTTCCTCCTTCGGGAGGGGCAGTTTCTTTTCTTCAACCCTAACCAGCCAGTGCCTCGCTCCGGTTGGTCTTTGGGTCTCACTCCTAGTTAAAGCTCAATCTAGCATCTATGCCCTACCCCAGTCATTTGCCCTAACCCTAACCAATTTGTTTATCTCAAATTACCCACCCTAAATTTGGATTTTAGCCCTATTGTATATACCCCCTGATCTAATCTGGCCCTAAACAATTTGAAATTTTGATCCTTAACTCTACTTCTTTCCTGGAAATTAAATCTTAAACCTTACCCAAGTACTGATCTGAAGCCCAAGTAATCCTAATCCCAGCTGAAACCTAAAGCCTAACCCAAAGTCACATCTCCTTTCTAAATTTACTCCCCAAGTCGGGTTGAGTCCTCCCCAAGCAGGGTTGAGAGTGTAGTATTAAAGCCAAGTCGGCATTGTAGTAGCCCAAAATTCGGAAGAGAAAGAGGTCAGATGTAGGCCAAAAGGAAGGGTAAAGGGCAGAGGTTAAGAGAAGGGAAGAAAAGGATGATGAAAAAGGAAAAGTTAAAAGGGGAAAGAGGAGAAGACTGGAAAGGAAGAAAGAAAGAAAAAAGGAAAAATGAGAGCCAAAAAGTCTGGCAGAATTGGAAAAAAGCAAACAGCTAAAAAAAAGATATTACAAGAAAGCCAAAGAAAGCCAAGGAGGCGGGATCAGAGGGGAGAGTATATGTAGGGGCCTCAAACCCAGTGCTCTTCAGTATGCCCTCGCCTGAGGAAGAAGAAACAACTTCGAAACGTCGCGACAAGGGCATACTCATTTAATTTTTTCTATTTTACGTTAGTTTGTTGTTTTAGTTTGTTATTTTGGGGGATTTTGTTTCATGTTTTGGTTTGTGTTTTATTGGTTTTCCTTGGGAGCTCAAATCAGAGACACGTTAAAACTAAATTAAAAGACCACACAGAAAACAAATTGGGATTGAAAATTCTTTATTAACACCAAACCAAGTAACGGACACGGTGAATCAGAACCTGCAAAAAAACAAATACTTACCTTGAACCTGTAAAAAAGAAAATACTTACCTTTCAAATTTAAAAACAATTATGGAGGTAGAGGGATGTGAGGCTGCGGACCATCGGGGTTGATGGCCCGTGCACGCCCTGTTCCTCCTTCGGGAGGGGCAGTTTCTTTTCTTCAACCCTAACCAGCCAGTGCCTCGCTCCGGTTGGTCTTTGGGTCTCACTCCTAGTTAAAGCTCAATCTAGCATCTATGCCCTACCCCAGTCATTTGCCCTAACCCTAACCAATTTGTTTATCTCAAATTACCCACCCTAAATTTGGATTTTAGCCCTATTGTATATACCCCCTGATCTAATCTGGCCCTAAACAATTTGAAATTTTGATCCTTAACTCTACTTCTTTCCTGGAAATTAAATCTTAAACCTTACCCAAGTACTGATCTGAAGCCCAAGTAATCCTAATCCCAGCTGAAACCTAAAGCCTAACCCAAAGTCACATCTCCTTTCTAAATTTACTCCCCAAGTCGGGTTGAGTCCTCCCCAAGCAGGGTTGAGAGTGTAGTATTAAAGCCAAGTCGGCATTGTAGTAGCCCAAAATTCGGAAGAGAAAGAGGTCAGATGTAGGCCAAAAGGAAGGGTAAAGGGCAGAGGTTAAGAGAAGGGAAGAAAAGGATGATGAAAAAGGAAAAGTTAAAAGGGGAAAGAGGAGAAGACTGGAAAGGAAGAAAGAAAGAAAAAAGGAAAAATGAGAGCCAAAAAGTCTGGCAGAATTGGAAAAAAGCAAACAGCTAAAAAAAAGATATTACAAGAAAGCCAAAGAAAGCCAAGGAGGCGGGATCAGAGGGGAGAGTATATGTAGGGGCCTCAAACCCAGTGCTCTTCAGTATGCCCTCGCCTGAGGAAGAAGAAACAACTTCGAAACGTCGCGACAAGGGCATACTCATTTAATTTTTTCTATTTTACGTTAGTTTGTTGTTTTAGTTTGTTATTTTGGGGGATTTTGTTTCATGTTTTGGTTTGTGTTTTATTGGTTTTCCTTGGGAGCTCAAATCAGAGACACGTTAAAACTAAATTAAAAGACCACACAGAAAACAAATTGGGATTGAAAATTCTTTATTAACACCAAACCAAGTAACGGACACGGTGAATCAGAACCTGCAAAAAAACAAATACTTACCTTGAACCTGTAAAAAAGAAAATACTTACCTTTCAAATTTAAAAACAATTATGGAGGTAGAGGGATGTGAGGCTGCGGACCATCGGGGTTGATGGCCCGTGCACGCCCTGTTCCTCCTTCGGGAGGGGCAGTTTCTTTTCTTCAACCCTAACCAGCCAGTGCCTCGCTCCGGTTGGTCTTTGGGTCTCACTCCTAGTTAAAGCTCAATCTAGCATCTATGCCCTACCCCAGTCATTTGCCCTAACCCTAACCAATTTGTTTATCTCAAATTACCCACCCTAAATTTGGATTTTAGCCCTATTGTATATACCCCCTGATCTAATCTGGCCCTAAACAATTTGAAATTTTGATCCTTAACTCTACTTCTTTCCTGGAAATTAAATCTTAAACCTTACCCAAGTACTGATCTGAAGCCCAAGTAATCCTAATCCCAGCTGAAACCTAAAGCCTAACCCAAAGTCACATCTCCTTTCTAAATTTACTCCCCAAGTCGGGTTGAGTCCTCCCCAAGCAGGGTTGAGAGTGTAGTATTAAAGCCAAGTCGGCATTGTAGTAGCCCAAAATTCGGAAGAGAAAGAGGTCAGATGTAGGCCAAAAGGAAGGGTAAAGGGCAGAGGTTAAGAGAAGGGAAGAAAAGGATGATGAAAAAGGAAAAGTTAAAAGGGGAAAGAGGAGAAGACTGGAAAGGAAGAAAGAAAGAAAAAAGGAAAAATGAGAGCCAAAAAGTCTGGCAGAATTGGAAAAAAGCAAACAGCTAAAAAAAAGATATTACAAGAAAGCCAAAGAAAGCCAAGGAGGCGGGATCAGAGGGGAGAGTATATGTAGGGGCCTCAAACCCAGTGCTCTTCAGTATGCCCTCGCCTGAGGAAGAAGAAACAACTTCGAAACGTCGCGACAAGGGCATACTCATTTAATTTTTTCTATTTTACGTTAGTTTGTTGTTTTAGTTTGTTATTTTGGGGGATTTTGTTTCATGTTTTGGTTTGTGTTTTATTGGTTTTCCTTGGGAGCTCAAATCAGAGACACGTTAAAACTAAATTAAAAGACCACACAGAAAACAAATTGGGATTGAAAATTCTTTATTAACACCAAACCAAGTAACGGACACGGTGAATCAGAACCTGCAAAAAAACAAATACTTACCTTGAACCTGTAAAAAAGAAAATACTTACCTTTCAAATTTAAAAACAATTATGGAGGTAGAGGGATGTGAGGCTGCGGACCATCGGGGTTGATGGCCCGTGCACGCCCTGTTCCTCCTTCGGGAGGGGCAGTTTCTTTTCTTCAACCCTAACCAGCCAGTGCCTCGCTCCGGTTGGTCTTTGGGTCTCACTCCTAGTTAAAGCTCAATCTAGCATCTATGCCCTACCCCAGTCATTTGCCCTAACCCTAACCAATTTGTTTATCTCAAATTACCCACCCTAAATTTGGATTTTAGCCCTATTGTATATACCCCCTGATCTAATCTGGCCCTAAACAATTTGAAATTTTGATCCTTAACTCTACTTCTTTCCTGGAAATTAAATCTTAAACCTTACCCAAGTACTGATCTGAAGCCCAAGTAATCCTAATCCCAGCTGAAACCTAAAGCCTAACCCAAAGTCACATCTCCTTTCTAAATTTACTCCCCAAGTCGGGTTGAGTCCTCCCCAAGCAGGGTTGAGAGTGTAGTATTAAAGCCAAGTCGGCATTGTAGTAGCCCAAAATTCGGAAGAGAAAGAGGTCAGATGTAGGCCAAAAGGAAGGGTAAAGGGCAGAGGTTAAGAGAAGGGAAGAAAAGGATGATGAAAAAGGAAAAGTTAAAAGGGGAAAGAGGAGAAGACTGGAAAGGAAGAAAGAAAGAAAAAAGGAAAAATGAGAGCCAAAAAGTCTGGCAGAATTGGAAAAAAGCAAACAGCTAAAAAAAAGATATTACAAGAAAGCCAAAGAAAGCCAAGGAGGCGGGATCAGAGGGGAGAGTATATGTAGGGGCCTCAAACCCAGTGCTCTTCAGTATGCCCTCGCCTGAGGAAGAAGAAACAACTTCGAAACGTCGCGACAAGGGCATACTCATTTAATTTTTTCTATTTTACGTTAGTTTGTTGTTTTAGTTTGTTATTTTGGGGGATTTTGTTTCATGTTTTGGTTTGTGTTTTATTGGTTTTCCTTGGGAGCTCAAATCAGAGACACGTTAAAACTAAATTAAAAGACCACACAGAAAACAAATTGGGATTGAAAATTCTTTATTAACACCAAACCAAGTAACGGACACGGTGAATCAGAACCTGCAAAAAAACAAATACTTACCTTGAACCTGTAAAAAAGAAAATACTTACCTTTCAAATTTAAAAACAATTATGGAGGTAGAGGGATGTGAGGCTGCGGACCATCGGGGTTGATGGCCCGTGCACGCCCTGTTCCTCCTTCGGGAGGGGCAGTTTCTTTTCTTCAACCCTAACCAGCCAGTGCCTCGCTCCGGTTGGTCTTTGGGTCTCACTCCTAGTTAAAGCTCAATCTAGCATCTATGCCCTACCCCAGTCATTTGCCCTAACCCTAACCAATTTGTTTATCTCAAATTACCCACCCTAAATTTGGATTTTAGCCCTATTGTATATACCCCCTGATCTAATCTGGCCCTAAACAATTTGAAATTTTGATCCTTAACTCTACTTCTTTCCTGGAAATTAAATCTTAAACCTTACCCAAGTACTGATCTGAAGCCCAAGTAATCCTAATCCCAGCTGAAACCTAAAGCCTAACCCAAAGTCACATCTCCTTTCTAAATTTACTCCCCAAGTCGGGTTGAGTCCTCCCCAAGCAGGGTTGAGAGTGTAGTATTAAAGCCAAGTCGGCATTGTAGTAGCCCAAAATTCGGAAGAGAAAGAGGTCAGATGTAGGCCAAAAGGAAGGGTAAAGGGCAGAGGTTAAGAGAAGGGAAGAAAAGGATGATGAAAAAGGAAAAGTTAAAAGGGGAAAGAGGAGAAGACTGGAAAGGAAGAAAGAAAGAAAAAAGGAAAAATGAGAGCCAAAAAGTCTGGCAGAATTGGAAAAAAGCAAACAGCTAAAAAAAAGATATTACAAGAAAGCCAAAGAAAGCCAAGGAGGCGGGATCAGAGGGGAGAGTATATGTAGGGGCCTCAAACCCAGTGCTCTTCAGTATGCCCTCGCCTGAGGAAGAAGAAACAACTTCGAAACGTCGCGACAAGGGCATACTCATTTAATTTTTTCTATTTTACGTTAGTTTGTTGTTTTAGTTTGTTATTTTGGGGGATTTTGTTTCATGTTTTGGTTTGTGTTTTATTGGTTTTCCTTGGGAGCTCAAATCAGAGACACGTTAAAACTAAATTAAAAGACCACACAGAAAACAAATTGGGATTGAAAATTCTTTATTAACACCAAACCAAGTAACGGACACGGTGAATCAGAACCTGCAAAAAAACAAATACTTACCTTGAACCTGTAAAAAAGAAAATACTTACCTTTCAAATTTAAAAACAATTATGGAGGTAGAGGGATGTGAGGCTGCGGACCATCGGGGTTGATGGCCCGTGCACGCCCTGTTCCTCCTTCGGGAGGGGCAGTTTCTTTTCTTCAACCCTAACCAGCCAGTGCCTCGCTCCGGTTGGTCTTTGGGTCTCACTCCTAGTTAAAGCTCAATCTAGCATCTATGCCCTACCCCAGTCATTTGCCCTAACCCTAACCAATTTGTTTATCTCAAATTACCCACCCTAAATTTGGATTTTAGCCCTATTGTATATACCCCCTGATCTAATCTGGCCCTAAACAATTTGAAATTTTGATCCTTAACTCTACTTCTTTCCTGGAAATTAAATCTTAAACCTTACCCAAGTACTGATCTGAAGCCCAAGTAATCCTAATCCCAGCTGAAACCTAAAGCCTAACCCAAAGTCACATCTCCTTTCTAAATTTACTCCCCAAGTCGGGTTGAGTCCTCCCCAAGCAGGGTTGAGAGTGTAGTATTAAAGCCAAGTCGGCATTGTAGTAGCCCAAAATTCGGAAGAGAAAGAGGTCAGATGTAGGCCAAAAGGAAGGGTAAAGGGCAGAGGTTAAGAGAAGGGAAGAAAAGGATGATGAAAAAGGAAAAGTTAAAAGGGGAAAGAGGAGAAGACTGGAAAGGAAGAAAGAAAGAAAAAAGGAAAAATGAGAGCCAAAAAGTCTGGCAGAATTGGAAAAAAGCAAACAGCTAAAAAAAAGATATTACAAGAAAGCCAAAGAAAGCCAAGGAGGCGGGATCAGAGGGGAGAGTATATGTAGGGGCCTCAAACCCAGTGCTCTTCAGTATGCCCTCGCCTGAGGAAGAAGAAACAACTTCGAAACGTCGCGACAAGGGCATACTCATTTAATTTTTTCTATTTTACGTTAGTTTGTTGTTTTAGTTTGTTATTTTGGGGGATTTTGTTTCATGTTTTGGTTTGTGTTTTATTGGTTTTCCTTGGGAGCTCAAATCAGAGACACGTTAAAACTAAATTAAAAGACCACACAGAAAACAAATTGGGATTGAAAATTCTTTATTAACACCAAACCAAGTAACGGACACGGTGAATCAGAACCTGCAAAAAAACAAATACTTACCTTGAACCTGTAAAAAAGAAAATACTTACCTTTCAAATTTAAAAACAATTATGGAGGTAGAGGGATGTGAGGCTGCGGACCATCGGGGTTGATGGCCCGTGCACGCCCTGTTCCTCCTTCGGGAGGGGCAGTTTCTTTTCTTCAACCCTAACCAGCCAGTGCCTCGCTCCGGTTGGTCTTTGGGTCTCACTCCTAGTTAAAGCTCAATCTAGCATCTATGCCCTACCCCAGTCATTTGCCCTAACCCTAACCAATTTGTTTATCTCAAATTACCCACCCTAAATTTGGATTTTAGCCCTATTGTATATACCCCCTGATCTAATCTGGCCCTAAACAATTTGAAATTTTGATCCTTAACTCTACTTCTTTCCTGGAAATTAAATCTTAAACCTTACCCAAGTACTGATCTGAAGCCCAAGTAATCCTAATCCCAGCTGAAACCTAAAGCCTAACCCAAAGTCACATCTCCTTTCTAAATTTACTCCCCAAGTCGGGTTGAGTCCTCCCCAAGCAGGGTTGAGAGTGTAGTATTAAAGCCAAGTCGGCATTGTAGTAGCCCAAAATTCGGAAGAGAAAGAGGTCAGATGTAGGCCAAAAGGAAGGGTAAAGGGCAGAGGTTAAGAGAAGGGAAGAAAAGGATGATGAAAAAGGAAAAGTTAAAAGGGGAAAGAGGAGAAGACTGGAAAGGAAGAAAGAAAGAAAAAAGGAAAAATGAGAGCCAAAAAGTCTGGCAGAATTGGAAAAAAGCAAACAGCTAAAAAAAAGATATTACAAGAAAGCCAAAGAAAGCCAAGGAGGCGGGATCAGAGGGGAGAGTATATGTAGGGGCCTCAAACCCAGTGCTCTTCAGTATGCCCTCGCCTGAGGAAGAAGAAACAACTTCGAAACGTCGCGACAAGGGCATACTCATTTAATTTTTTCTATTTTACGTTAGTTTGTTGTTTTAGTTTGTTATTTTGGGGGATTTTGTTTCATGTTTTGGTTTGTGTTTTATTGGTTTTCCTTGGGAGCTCAAATCAGAGACACGTTAAAACTAAATTAAAAGACCACACAGAAAACAAATTGGGATTGAAAATTCTTTATTAACACCAAACCAAGTAACGGACACGGTGAATCAGAACCTGCAAAAAAACAAATACTTACCTTGAACCTGTAAAAAAGAAAATACTTACCTTTCAAATTTAAAAACAATTATGGAGGTAGAGGGATGTGAGGCTGCGGACCATCGGGGTTGATGGCCCGTGCACGCCCTGTTCCTCCTTCGGGAGGGGCAGTTTCTTTTCTTCAACCCTAACCAGCCAGTGCCTCGCTCCGGTTGGTCTTTGGGTCTCACTCCTAGTTAAAGCTCAATCTAGCATCTATGCCCTACCCCAGTCATTTGCCCTAACCCTAACCAATTTGTTTATCTCAAATTACCCACCCTAAATTTGGATTTTAGCCCTATTGTATATACCCCCTGATCTAATCTGGCCCTAAACAATTTGAAATTTTGATCCTTAACTCTACTTCTTTCCTGGAAATTAAATCTTAAACCTTACCCAAGTACTGATCTGAAGCCCAAGTAATCCTAATCCCAGCTGAAACCTAAAGCCTAACCCAAAGTCACATCTCCTTTCTAAATTTACTCCCCAAGTCGGGTTGAGTCCTCCCCAAGCAGGGTTGAGAGTGTAGTATTAAAGCCAAGTCGGCATTGTAGTAGCCCAAAATTCGGAAGAGAAAGAGGTCAGATGTAGGCCAAAAGGAAGGGTAAAGGGCAGAGGTTAAGAGAAGGGAAGAAAAGGATGATGAAAAAGGAAAAGTTAAAAGGGGAAAGAGGAGAAGACTGGAAAGGAAGAAAGAAAGAAAAAAGGAAAAATGAGAGCCAAAAAGTCTGGCAGAATTGGAAAAAAGCAAACAGCTAAAAAAAAGATATTACAAGAAAGCCAAAGAAAGCCAAGGAGGCGGGATCAGAGGGGAGAGTATATGTAGGGGCCTCAAACCCAGTGCTCTTCAGTATGCCCTCGCCTGAGGAAGAAGAAACAACTTCGAAACGTCGCGACAAGGGCATACTCATTTAATTTTTTCTATTTTACGTTAGTTTGTTGTTTTAGTTTGTTATTTTGGGGGATTTTGTTTCATGTTTTGGTTTGTGTTTTATTGGTTTTCCTTGGGAGCTCAAATCAGAGACACGTTAAAACTAAATTAAAAGACCACACAGAAAACAAATTGGGATTGAAAATTCTTTATTAACACCAAACCAAGTAACGGACACGGTGAATCAGAACCTGCAAAAAAACAAATACTTACCTTGAACCTGTAAAAAAGAAAATACTTACCTTTCAAATTTAAAAACAATTATGGAGGTAGAGGGATGTGAGGCTGCGGACCATCGGGGTTGATGGCCCGTGCACGCCCTGTTCCTCCTTCGGGAGGGGCAGTTTCTTTTCTTCAACCCTAACCAGCCAGTGCCTCGCTCCGGTTGGTCTTTGGGTCTCACTCCTAGTTAAAGCTCAATCTAGCATCTATGCCCTACCCCAGTCATTTGCCCTAACCCTAACCAATTTGTTTATCTCAAATTACCCACCCTAAATTTGGATTTTAGCCCTATTGTATATACCCCCTGATCTAATCTGGCCCTAAACAATTTGAAATTTTGATCCTTAACTCTACTTCTTTCCTGGAAATTAAATCTTAAACCTTACCCAAGTACTGATCTGAAGCCCAAGTAATCCTAATCCCAGCTGAAACCTAAAGCCTAACCCAAAGTCACATCTCCTTTCTAAATTTACTCCCCAAGTCGGGTTGAGTCCTCCCCAAGCAGGGTTGAGAGTGTAGTATTAAAGCCAAGTCGGCATTGTAGTAGCCCAAAATTCGGAAGAGAAAGAGGTCAGATGTAGGCCAAAAGGAAGGGTAAAGGGCAGAGGTTAAGAGAAGGGAAGAAAAGGATGATGAAAAAGGAAAAGTTAAAAGGGGAAAGAGGAGAAGACTGGAAAGGAAGAAAGAAAGAAAAAAGGAAAAATGAGAGCCAAAAAGTCTGGCAGAATTGGAAAAAAGCAAACAGCTAAAAAAAAGATATTACAAGAAAGCCAAAGAAAGCCAAGGAGGCGGGATCAGAGGGGAGAGTATATGTAGGGGCCTCAAACCCAGTGCTCTTCAGTATGCCCTCGCCTGAGGAAGAAGAAACAACTTCGAAACGTCGCGACAAGGGCATACTCATTTAATTTTTTCTATTTTACGTTAGTTTGTTGTTTTAGTTTGTTATTTTGGGGGATTTTGTTTCATGTTTTGGTTTGTGTTTTATTGGTTTTCCTTGGGAGCTCAAATCAGAGACACGTTAAAACTAAATTAAAAGACCACACAGAAAACAAATTGGGATTGAAAATTCTTTATTAACACCAAACCAAGTAACGGACACGGTGAATCAGAACCTGCAAAAAAACAAATACTTACCTTGAACCTGTAAAAAAGAAAATACTTACCTTTCAAATTTAAAAACAATTATGGAGGTAGAGGGATGTGAGGCTGCGGACCATCGGGGTTGATGGCCCGTGCACGCCCTGTTCCTCCTTCGGGAGGGGCAGTTTCTTTTCTTCAACCCTAACCAGCCAGTGCCTCGCTCCGGTTGGTCTTTGGGTCTCACTCCTAGTTAAAGCTCAATCTAGCATCTATGCCCTACCCCAGTCATTTGCCCTAACCCTAACCAATTTGTTTATCTCAAATTACCCACCCTAAATTTGGATTTTAGCCCTATTGTATATACCCCCTGATCTAATCTGGCCCTAAACAATTTGAAATTTTGATCCTTAACTCTACTTCTTTCCTGGAAATTAAATCTTAAACCTTACCCAAGTACTGATCTGAAGCCCAAGTAATCCTAATCCCAGCTGAAACCTAAAGCCTAACCCAAAGTCACATCTCCTTTCTAAATTTACTCCCCAAGTCGGGTTGAGTCCTCCCCAAGCAGGGTTGAGAGTGTAGTATTAAAGCCAAGTCGGCATTGTAGTAGCCCAAAATTCGGAAGAGAAAGAGGTCAGATGTAGGCCAAAAGGAAGGGTAAAGGGCAGAGGTTAAGAGAAGGGAAGAAAAGGATGATGAAAAAGGAAAAGTTAAAAGGGGAAAGAGGAGAAGACTGGAAAGGAAGAAAGAAAGAAAAAAGGAAAAATGAGAGCCAAAAAGTCTGGCAGAATTGGAAAAAAGCAAACAGCTAAAAAAAAGATATTACAAGAAAGCCAAAGAAAGCCAAGGAGGCGGGATCAGAGGGGAGAGTATATGTAGGGGCCTCAAACCCAGTGCTCTTCAGTATGCCCTCGCCTGAGGAAGAAGAAACAACTTCGAAACGTCGCGACAAGGGCATACTCATTTAATTTTTTCTATTTTACGTTAGTTTGTTGTTTTAGTTTGTTATTTTGGGGGATTTTGTTTCATGTTTTGGTTTGTGTTTTATTGGTTTTCCTTGGGAGCTCAAATCAGAGACACGTTAAAACTAAATTAAAAGACCACACAGAAAACAAATTGGGATTGAAAATTCTTTATTAACACCAAACCAAGTAACGGACACGGTGAATCAGAACCTGCAAAAAAACAAATACTTACCTTGAACCTGTAAAAAAGAAAATACTTACCTTTCAAATTTAAAAACAATTATGGAGGTAGAGGGATGTGAGGCTGCGGACCATCGGGGTTGATGGCCCGTGCACGCCCTGTTCCTCCTTCGGGAGGGGCAGTTTCTTTTCTTCAACCCTAACCAGCCAGTGCCTCGCTCCGGTTGGTCTTTGGGTCTCACTCCTAGTTAAAGCTCAATCTAGCATCTATGCCCTACCCCAGTCATTTGCCCTAACCCTAACCAATTTGTTTATCTCAAATTACCCACCCTAAATTTGGATTTTAGCCCTATTGTATATACCCCCTGATCTAATCTGGCCCTAAACAATTTGAAATTTTGATCCTTAACTCTACTTCTTTCCTGGAAATTAAATCTTAAACCTTACCCAAGTACTGATCTGAAGCCCAAGTAATCCTAATCCCAGCTGAAACCTAAAGCCTAACCCAAAGTCACATCTCCTTTCTAAATTTACTCCCCAAGTCGGGTTGAGTCCTCCCCAAGCAGGGTTGAGAGTGTAGTATTAAAGCCAAGTCGGCATTGTAGTAGCCCAAAATTCGGAAGAGAAAGAGGTCAGATGTAGGCCAAAAGGAAGGGTAAAGGGCAGAGGTTAAGAGAAGGGAAGAAAAGGATGATGAAAAAGGAAAAGTTAAAAGGGGAAAGAGGAGAAGACTGGAAAGGAAGAAAGAAAGAAAAAAGGAAAAATGAGAGCCAAAAAGTCTGGCAGAATTGGAAAAAAGCAAACAGCTAAAAAAAAGATATTACAAGAAAGCCAAAGAAAGCCAAGGAGGCGGGATCAGAGGGGAGAGTATATGTAGGGGCCTCAAACCCAGTGCTCTTCAGTATGCCCTCGCCTGAGGAAGAAGAAACAACTTCGAAACGTCGCGACAAGGGCATACTCATTTAATTTTTTCTATTTTACGTTAGTTTGTTGTTTTAGTTTGTTATTTTGGGGGATTTTGTTTCATGTTTTGGTTTGTGTTTTATTGGTTTTCCTTGGGAGCTCAAATCAGAGACACGTTAAAACTAAATTAAAAGACCACACAGAAAACAAATTGGGATTGAAAATTCTTTATTAACACCAAACCAAGTAACGGACACGGTGAATCAGAACCTGCAAAAAAACAAATACTTACCTTGAACCTGTAAAAAAGAAAATACTTACCTTTCAAATTTAAAAACAATTATGGAGGTAGAGGGATGTGAGGCTGCGGACCATCGGGGTTGATGGCCCGTGCACGCCCTGTTCCTCCTTCGGGAGGGGCAGTTTCTTTTCTTCAACCCTAACCAGCCAGTGCCTCGCTCCGGTTGGTCTTTGGGTCTCACTCCTAGTTAAAGCTCAATCTAGCATCTATGCCCTACCCCAGTCATTTGCCCTAACCCTAACCAATTTGTTTATCTCAAATTACCCACCCTAAATTTGGATTTTAGCCCTATTGTATATACCCCCTGATCTAATCTGGCCCTAAACAATTTGAAATTTTGATCCTTAACTCTACTTCTTTCCTGGAAATTAAATCTTAAACCTTACCCAAGTACTGATCTGAAGCCCAAGTAATCCTAATCCCAGCTGAAACCTAAAGCCTAACCCAAAGTCACATCTCCTTTCTAAATTTACTCCCCAAGTCGGGTTGAGTCCTCCCCAAGCAGGGTTGAGAGTGTAGTATTAAAGCCAAGTCGGCATTGTAGTAGCCCAAAATTCGGAAGAGAAAGAGGTCAGATGTAGGCCAAAAGGAAGGGTAAAGGGCAGAGGTTAAGAGAAGGGAAGAAAAGGATGATGAAAAAGGAAAAGTTAAAAGGGGAAAGAGGAGAAGACTGGAAAGGAAGAAAGAAAGAAAAAAGGAAAAATGAGAGCCAAAAAGTCTGGCAGAATTGGAAAAAAGCAAACAGCTAAAAAAAAAGATATTACAAGAAAGCCAAAGAAAGCCAAGGAGGCGGGATCAGAGGGGAGAGTATATGTAGGGGCCTCAAACCCAGTGCTCTTCAGTATGCCCTCGCCTGAGGAAGAAGAAACAACTTCGAAACGTCGCGACAAGGGCATACTCATTTAATTTTTTCTATTTTACGTTAGTTTGTTGTTTTAGTTTGTTATTTTGGGGGATTTTGTTTCATGTTTTGGTTTGTGTTTTATTGGTTTTCCTTGGGAGCTCAAATCAGAGACACGTTAAAACTAAATTAAAAGACCACACAGAAAACAAATTGGGATTGAAAATTCTTTATTAACACCAAACCAAGTAACGGACACGGTGAATCAGAACCTGCAAAAAAACAAATACTTACCTTGAACCTGTAAAAAAGAAAATACTTACCTTTCAAATTTAAAAACAATTATGGAGGTAGAGGGATGTGAGGCTGCGGACCATCGGGGTTGATGGCCCGTGCACGCCCTGTTCCTCCTTCGGGAGGGGCAGTTTCTTTTCTTCAACCCTAACCAGCCAGTGCCTCGCTCCGGTTGGTCTTTGGGTCTCACTCCTAGTTAAAGCTCAATCTAGCATCTATGCCCTACCCCAGTCATTTGCCCTAACCCTAACCAATTTGTTTATCTCAAATTACCCACCCTAAATTTGGATTTTAGCCCTATTGTATATACCCCCTGATCTAATCTGGCCCTAAACAATTTGAAATTTTGATCCTTAACTCTACTTCTTTCCTGGAAATTAAATCTTAAACCTTACCCAAGTACTGATCTGAAGCCCAAGTAATCCTAATCCCAGCTGAAACCTAAAGCCTAACCCAAAGTCACATCTCCTTTCTAAATTTACTCCCCAAGTCGGGTTGAGTCCTCCCCAAGCAGGGTTGAGAGTGTAGTATTAAAGCCAAGTCGGCATTGTAGTAGCCCAAAATTCGGAAGAGAAAGAGGTCAGATGTAGGCCAAAAGGAAGGGTAAAGGGCAGAGGTTAAGAGAAGGGAAGAAAAGGATGATGAAAAAGGAAAAGTTAAAAGGGGAAAGAGGAGAAGACTGGAAAGGAAGAAAGAAAGAAAAAAGGAAAAATGAGAGCCAAAAAGTCTGGCAGAATTGGAAAAAAGCAAACAGCTAAAAAAAAGATATTACAAGAAAGCCAAAGAAAGCCAAGGAGGCGGGATCAGAGGGGAGAGTATATGTAGGGGCCTCAAACCCAGTGCTCTTCAGTATGCCCTCGCCTGAGGAAGAAGAAACAACTTCGAAACGTCGCGACAAGGGCATACTCATTTAATTTTTTCTATTTTACGTTAGTTTGTTGTTTTAGTTTGTTATTTTGGGGGATTTTGTTTCATGTTTTGGTTTGTGTTTTATTGGTTTTCCTTGGGAGCTCAAATCAGAGACACGTTAAAACTAAATTAAAAGACCACACAGAAAACAAATTGGGATTGAAAATTCTTTATTAACACCAAACCAAGTAACGGACACGGTGAATCAGAACCTGCAAAAAAACAAATACTTACCTTGAACCTGTAAAAAAGAAAATACTTACCTTTCAAATTTAAAAACAATTATGGAGGTAGAGGGATGTGAGGCTGCGGACCATCGGGGTTGATGGCCCGTGCACGCCCTGTTCCTCCTTCGGGAGGGGCAGTTTCTTTTCTTCAACCCTAACCAGCCAGTGCCTCGCTCCGGTTGGTCTTTGGGTCTCACTCCTAGTTAAAGCTCAATCTAGCATCTATGCCCTACCCCAGTCATTTGCCCTAACCCTAACCAATTTGTTTATCTCAAATTACCCACCCTAAATTTGGATTTTAGCCCTATTGTATATACCCCCTGATCTAATCTGGCCCTAAACAATTTGAAATTTTGATCCTTAACTCTACTTCTTTCCTGGAAATTAAATCTTAAACCTTACCCAAGTACTGATCTGAAGCCCAAGTAATCCTAATCCCAGCTGAAACCTAAAGCCTAACCCAAAGTCACATCTCCTTTCTAAATTTACTCCCCAAGTCGGGTTGAGTCCTCCCCAAGCAGGGTTGAGAGTGTAGTATTAAAGCCAAGTCGGCATTGTAGTAGCCCAAAATTCGGAAGAGAAAGAGGTCAGATGTAGGCCAAAAGGAAGGGTAAAGGGCAGAGGTTAAGAGAAGGGAAGAAAAGGATGATGAAAAAGGAAAAGTTAAAAGGGGAAAGAGGAGAAGACTGGAAAGGAAGAAAGAAAGAAAAAAGGAAAAATGAGAGCCAAAAAGTCTGGCAGAATTGGAAAAAAGCAAACAGCTAAAAAAAAGATATTACAAGAAAGCCAAAGAAAGCCAAGGAGGCGGGATCAGAGGGGAGAGTATATGTAGGGGCCTCAAACCCAGTGCTCTTCAGTATGCCCTCGCCTGAGGAAGAAGAAACAACTTCGAAACGTCGCGACAAGGGCATACTCATTTAATTTTTTCTATTTTACGTTAGTTTGTTGTTTTAGTTTGTTATTTTGGGGGATTTTGTTTCATGTTTTGGTTTGTGTTTTATTGGTTTTCCTTGGGAGCTCAAATCAGAGACACGTTAAAACTAAATTAAAAGACCACACAGAAAACAAATTGGGATTGAAAATTCTTTATTAACACCAAACCAAGTAACGGACACGGTGAATCAGAACCTGCAAAAAAACAAATACTTACCTTGAACCTGTAAAAAAGAAAATACTTACCTTTCAAATTTAAAAACAATTATGGAGGTAGAGGGATGTGAGGCTGCGGACCATCGGGGTTGATGGCCCGTGCACGCCCTGTTCCTCCTTCGGGAGGGGCAGTTTCTTTTCTTCAACCCTAACCAGCCAGTGCCTCGCTCCGGTTGGTCTTTGGGTCTCACTCCTAGTTAAAGCTCAATCTAGCATCTATGCCCTACCCCAGTCATTTGCCCTAACCCTAACCAATTTGTTTATCTCAAATTACCCACCCTAAATTTGGATTTTAGCCCTATTGTATATACCCCCTGATCTAATCTGGCCCTAAACAATTTGAAATTTTGATCCTTAACTCTACTTCTTTCCTGGAAATTAAATCTTAAACCTTACCCAAGTACTGATCTGAAGCCCAAGTAATCCTAATCCCAGCTGAAACCTAAAGCCTAACCCAAAGTCACATCTCCTTTCTAAATTTACTCCCCAAGTCGGGTTGAGTCCTCCCCAAGCAGGGTTGAGAGTGTAGTATTAAAGCCAAGTCGGCATTGTAGTAGCCCAAAATTCGGAAGAGAAAGAGGTCAGATGTAGGCCAAAAGGAAGGGTAAAGGGCAGAGGTTAAGAGAAGGGAAGAAAAGGATGATGAAAAAGGAAAAGTTAAAAGGGGAAAGAGGAGAAGACTGGAAAGGAAGAAAGAAAGAAAAAAGGAAAAATGAGAGCCAAAAAGTCTGGCAGAATTGGAAAAAAGCAAACAGCTAAAAAAAAGATATTACAAGAAAGCCAAAGAAAGCCAAGGAGGCGGGATCAGAGGGGAGAGTATATGTAGGGGCCTCAAACCCAGTGCTCTTCAGTATGCCCTCGCCTGAGGAAGAAGAAACAACTTCGAAACGTCGCGACAAGGGCATACTCATTTAATTTTTTCTATTTTACGTTAGTTTGTTGTTTTAGTTTGTTATTTTGGGGGATTTTGTTTCATGTTTTGGTTTGTGTTTTATTGGTTTTCCTTGGGAGCTCAAATCAGAGACACGTTAAAACTAAATTAAAAGACCACACAGAAAACAAATTGGGATTGAAAATTCTTTATTAACACCAAACCAAGTAACGGACACGGTGAATCAGAACCTGCAAAAAAACAAATACTTACCTTGAACCTGTAAAAAAGAAAATACTTACCTTTCAAATTTAAAAACAATTATGGAGGTAGAGGGATGTGAGGCTGCGGACCATCGGGGTTGATGGCCCGTGCACGCCCTGTTCCTCCTTCGGGAGGGGCAGTTTCTTTTCTTCAACCCTAACCAGCCAGTGCCTCGCTCCGGTTGGTCTTTGGGTCTCACTCCTAGTTAAAGCTCAATCTAGCATCTATGCCCTACCCCAGTCATTTGCCCTAACCCTAACCAATTTGTTTATCTCAAATTACCCACCCTAAATTTGGATTTTAGCCCTATTGTATATACCCCCTGATCTAATCTGGCCCTAAACAATTTGAAATTTTGATCCTTAACTCTACTTCTTTCCTGGAAATTAAATCTTAAACCTTACCCAAGTACTGATCTGAAGCCCAAGTAATCCTAATCCCAGCTGAAACCTAAAGCCTAACCCAAAGTCACATCTCCTTTCTAAATTTACTCCCCAAGTCGGGTTGAGTCCTCCCCAAGCAGGGTTGAGAGTGTAGTATTAAAGCCAAGTCGGCATTGTAGTAGCCCAAAATTCGGAAGAGAAAGAGGTCAGATGTAGGCCAAAAGGAAGGGTAAAGGGCAGAGGTTAAGAGAAGGGAAGAAAAGGATGATGAAAAAGGAAAAGTTAAAAGGGGAAAGAGGAGAAGACTGGAAAGGAAGAAAGAAAGAAAAAAGGAAAAATGAGAGCCAAAAAGTCTGGCAGAATTGGAAAAAAGCAAACAGCTAAAAAAAAGATATTACAAGAAAGCCAAAGAAAGCCAAGGAGGCGGGATCAGAGGGGAGAGTATATGTAGGGGCCTCAAACCCAGTGCTCTTCAGTATGCCCTCGCCTGAGGAAGAAGAAACAACTTCGAAACGTCGCGACAAGGGCATACTCATTTAATTTTTTCTATTTTACGTTAGTTTGTTGTTTTAGTTTGTTATTTTGGGGGATTTTGTTTCATGTTTTGGTTTGTGTTTTATTGGTTTTCCTTGGGAGCTCAAATCAGAGACACGTTAAAACTAAATTAAAAGACCACACAGAAAACAAATTGGGATTGAAAATTCTTTATTAACACCAAACCAAGTAACGGACACGGTGAATCAGAACCTGCAAAAAAACAAATACTTACCTTGAACCTGTAAAAAAGAAAATACTTACCTTTCAAATTTAAAAACAATTATGGAGGTAGAGGGATGTGAGGCTGCGGACCATCGGGGTTGATGGCCCGTGCACGCCCTGTTCCTCCTTCGGGAGGGGCAGTTTCTTTTCTTCAACCCTAACCAGCCAGTGCCTCGCTCCGGTTGGTCTTTGGGTCTCACTCCTAGTTAAAGCTCAATCTAGCATCTATGCCCTACCCCAGTCATTTGCCCTAACCCTAACCAATTTGTTTATCTCAAATTACCCACCCTAAATTTGGATTTTAGCCCTATTGTATATACCCCCTGATCTAATCTGGCCCTAAACAATTTGAAATTTTGATCCTTAACTCTACTTCTTTCCTGGAAATTAAATCTTAAACCTTACCCAAGTACTGATCTGAAGCCCAAGTAATCCTAATCCCAGCTGAAACCTAAAGCCTAACCCAAAGTCACATCTCCTTTCTAAATTTACTCCCCAAGTCGGGTTGAGTCCTCCCCAAGCAGGGTTGAGAGTGTAGTATTAAAGCCAAGTCGGCATTGTAGTAGCCCAAAATTCGGAAGAGAAAGAGGTCAGATGTAGGCCAAAAGGAAGGGTAAAGGGCAGAGGTTAAGAGAAGGGAAGAAAAGGATGATGAAAAAGGAAAAGTTAAAAGGGGAAAGAGGAGAAGACTGGAAAGGAAGAAAGAAAGAAAAAAGGAAAAATGAGAGCCAAAAAGTCTGGCAGAATTGGAAAAAAGCAAACAGCTAAAAAAAAGATATTACAAGAAAGCCAAAGAAAGCCAAGGAGGCGGGATCAGAGGGGAGAGTATATGTAGGGGCCTCAAACCCAGTGCTCTTCAGTATGCCCTCGCCTGAGGAAGAAGAAACAACTTCGAAACGTCGCGACAAGGGCATACTCATTTAATTTTTTCTATTTTACGTTAGTTTGTTGTTTTAGTTTGTTATTTTGGGGGATTTTGTTTCATGTTTTGGTTTGTGTTTTATTGGTTTTCCTTGGGAGCTCAAATCAGAGACACGTTAAAACTAAATTAAAAGACCACACAGAAAACAAATTGGGATTGAAAATTCTTTATTAACACCAAACCAAGTAACGGACACGGTGAATCAGAACCTGCAAAAAAACAAATACTTACCTTGAACCTGTAAAAAAGAAAATACTTACCTTTCAAATTTAAAAACAATTATGGAGGTAGAGGGATGTGAGGCTGCGGACCATCGGGGTTGATGGCCCGTGCACGCCCTGTTCCTCCTTCGGGAGGGGCAGTTTCTTTTCTTCAACCCTAACCAGCCAGTGCCTCGCTCCGGTTGGTCTTTGGGTCTCACTCCTAGTTAAAGCTCAATCTAGCATCTATGCCCTACCCCAGTCATTTGCCCTAACCCTAACCAATTTGTTTATCTCAAATTACCCACCCTAAATTTGGATTTTAGCCCTATTGTATATACCCCCTGATCTAATCTGGCCCTAAACAATTTGAAATTTTGATCCTTAACTCTACTTCTTTCCTGGAAATTAAATCTTAAACCTTACCCAAGTACTGATCTGAAGCCCAAGTAATCCTAATCCCAGCTGAAACCTAAAGCCTAACCCAAAGTCACATCTCCTTTCTAAATTTACTCCCCAAGTCGGGTTGAGTCCTCCCCAAGCAGGGTTGAGAGTGTAGTATTAAAGCCAAGTCGGCATTGTAGTAGCCCAAAATTCGGAAGAGAAAGAGGTCAGATGTAGGCCAAAAGGAAGGGTAAAGGGCAGAGGTTAAGAGAAGGGAAGAAAAGGATGATGAAAAAGGAAAAGTTAAAAGGGGAAAGAGGAGAAGACTGGAAAGGAAGAAAGAAAGAAAAAAGGAAAAATGAGAGCCAAAAAGTCTGGCAGAATTGGAAAAAAGCAAACAGCTAAAAAAAAGATATTACAAGAAAGCCAAAGAAAGCCAAGGAGGCGGGATCAGAGGGGAGAGTATATGTAGGGGCCTCAAACCCAGTGCTCTTCAGTATGCCCTCGCCTGAGGAAGAAGAAACAACTTCGAAACGTCGCGACAAGGGCATACTCATTTAATTTTTTCTATTTTACGTTAGTTTGTTGTTTTAGTTTGTTATTTTGGGGGATTTTGTTTCATGTTTTGGTTTGTGTTTTATTGGTTTTCCTTGGGAGCTCAAATCAGAGACACGTTAAAACTAAATTAAAAGACCACACAGAAAACAAATTGGGATTGAAAATTCTTTATTAACACCAAACCAAGTAACGGACACGGTGAATCAGAACCTGCAAAAAAACAAATACTTACCTTGAACCTGTAAAAAAGAAAATACTTACCTTTCAAATTTAAAAACAATTATGGAGGTAGAGGGATGTGAGGCTGCGGACCATCGGGGTTGATGGCCCGTGCACGCCCTGTTCCTCCTTCGGGAGGGGCAGTTTCTTTTCTTCAACCCTAACCAGCCAGTGCCTCGCTCCGGTTGGTCTTTGGGTCTCACTCCTAGTTAAAGCTCAATCTAGCATCTATGCCCTACCCCAGTCATTTGCCCTAACCCTAACCAATTTGTTTATCTCAAATTACCCACCCTAAATTTGGATTTTAGCCCTATTGTATATACCCCCTGATCTAATCTGGCCCTAAACAATTTGAAATTTTGATCCTTAACTCTACTTCTTTCCTGGAAATTAAATCTTAAACCTTACCCAAGTACTGATCTGAAGCCCAAGTAATCCTAATCCCAGCTGAAACCTAAAGCCTAACCCAAAGTCACATCTCCTTTCTAAATTTACTCCCCAAGTCGGGTTGAGTCCTCCCCAAGCAGGGTTGAGAGTGTAGTATTAAAGCCAAGTCGGCATTGTAGTAGCCCAAAATTCGGAAGAGAAAGAGGTCAGATGTAGGCCAAAAGGAAGGGTAAAGGGCAGAGGTTAAGAGAAGGGAAGAAAAGGATGATGAAAAAGGAAAAGTTAAAAGGGGAAAGAGGAGAAGACTGGAAAGGAAGAAAGAAAGAAAAAAGGAAAAATGAGAGCCAAAAAGTCTGGCAGAATTGGAAAAAAGCAAACAGCTAAAAAAAAGATATTACAAGAAAGCCAAAGAAAGCCAAGGAGGCGGGATCAGAGGGGAGAGTATATGTAGGGGCCTCAAACCCAGTGCTCTTCAGTATGCCCTCGCCTGAGGAAGAAGAAACAACTTCGAAACGTCGCGACAAGGGCATACTCATTTAATTTTTTCTATTTTACGTTAGTTTGTTGTTTTAGTTTGTTATTTTGGGGGATTTTGTTTCATGTTTTGGTTTGTGTTTTATTGGTTTTCCTTGGGAGCTCAAATCAGAGACACGTTAAAACTAAATTAAAAGACCACACAGAAAACAAATTGGGATTGAAAATTCTTTATTAACACCAAACCAAGTAACGGACACGGTGAATCAGAACCTGCAAAAAAACAAATACTTACCTTGAACCTGTAAAAAAGAAAATACTTACCTTTCAAATTTAAAAACAATTATGGAGGTAGAGGGATGTGAGGCTGCGGACCATCGGAGTTGATGGCCCGTGCACGCCCTGTTCCTCCTTCGGGAGGGGCAGTTTCTTTTCTTCAACCCTAACCAGCCAGTGCCTCGCTCCGGTTGGTCTTTGGGTCTCACTCCTAGTTAAAGCTCAATCTAGCATCTATGCCCTACCCCAGTCATTTGCCCTAACCCTAACCAATTTGTTTATCTCAAATTACCCACCCTAAATTTGGATTTTAGCCCTATTGTATATACCCCCTGATCTAATCTGGCCCTAAACAATTTGAAATTTTGATCCTTAACTCTACTTCTTTCCTGGAAATTAAATCTTAAACCTTACCCAAGTACTGATCTGAAGCCCAAGTAATCCTAATCCCAGCTGAAACCTAAAGCCTAACCCAAAGTCACATCTCCTTTCTAAATTTACTCCCCAAGTCGGGTTGAGTCCTCCCCAAGCAGGGTTGAGAGTGTAGTATTAAAGCCAAGTCGGCATTGTAGTAGCCCAAAATTCGGAAGAGAAAGAGGTCAGATGTAGGCCAAAAGGAAGGGTAAAGGGCAGAGGTTAAGAGAAGGGAAGAAAAGGATGATGAAAAAGGAAAAGTTAAAAGGGGAAAGAGGAGAAGACTGGAAAGGAAGAAAGAAAGAAAAAAGGAAAAATGAGAGCCAAAAAGTCTGGCAGAATTGGAAAAAAGCAAACAGCTAAAAAAAAGATATTACAAGAAAGCCAAAGAAAGCCAAGGAGGCGGGATCAGAGGGGAGAGTATATGTAGGGGCCTCAAACCCAGTGCTCTTCAGTATGCCCTCGCCTGAGGAAGAAGAAACAACTTCGAAACGTCGCGACAAGGGCATACTCATTTAATTTTTTCTATTTTACGTTAGTTTGTTGTTTTAGTTTGTTATTTTGGGGGATTTTGTTTCATGTTTTGGTTTGTGTTTTATTGGTTTTCCTTGGGAGCTCAAATCAGAGACACGTTAAAACTAAATTAAAAGACCACACAGAAAACAAATTGGGATTGAAAATTCTTTATTAACACCAAACCAAGTAACGGACACGGTGAATCAGAACCTGCAAAAAAACAAATACTTACCTTGAACCTGTAAAAAAGAAAATACTTACCTTTCAAATTTAAAAACAATTATGGAGGTAGAGGGATGTGAGGCTGCGGACCATCGGGGTTGATGGCCCGTGCACGCCCTGTTCCTCCTTCGGGAGGGGCAGTTTCTTTTCTTCAACCCTAACCAGCCAGTGCCTCGCTCCGGTTGGTCTTTGGGTCTCACTCCTAGTTAAAGCTCAATCTAGCATCTATGCCCTACCCCAGTCATTTGCCCTAACCCTAACCAATTTGTTTATCTCAAATTACCCACCCTAAATTTGGATTTTAGCCCTATTGTATATACCCCCTGATCTAATCTGGCCCTAAACAATTTGAAATTTTGATCCTTAACTCTACTTCTTTCCTGGAAATTAAATCTTAAACCTTACCCAAGTACTGATCTGAAGCCCAAGTAATCCTAATCCCAGCTGAAACCTAAAGCCTAACCCAAAGTCACATCTCCTTTCTAAATTTACTCCCCAAGTCGGGTTGAGTCCTCCCCAAGCAGGGTTGAGAGTGTAGTATTAAAGCCAAGTCGGCATTGTAGTAGCCCAAAATTCGGAAGAGAAAGAGGTCAGATGTAGGCCAAAAGGAAGGGTAAAGGGCAGAGGTTAAGAGAAGGGAAGAAAAGGATGATGAAAAAGGAAAAGTTAAAAGGGGAAAGAGGAGAAGACTGGAAAGGAAGAAAGAAAGAAAAAAGGAAAAATGAGAGCCAAAAAGTCTGGCAGAATTGGAAAAAAGCAAACAGCTAAAAAAAAGATATTACAAGAAAGCCAAAGAAAGCCAAGGAGGCGGGATCAGAGGGGAGAGTATATGTAGGGGCCTCAAACCCAGTGCTCTTCAGTATGCCCTCGCCTGAGGAAGAAGAAACAACTTCGAAACGTCGCGACAAGGGCATACTCATTTAATTTTTTCTATTTTACGTTAGTTTGTTGTTTTAGTTTGTTATTTTGGGGGATTTTGTTTCATGTTTTGGTTTGTGTTTTATTGGTTTTCCTTGGGAGCTCAAATCAGAGACACGTTAAAACTAAATTAAAAGACCACACAGAAAACAAATTGGGATTGAAAATTCTTTATTAACACCAAACCAAGTAACGGACACGGTGAATCAGAACCTGCAAAAAAACAAATACTTACCTTGAACCTGTAAAAAAGAAAATACTTACCTTTCAAATTTAAAAACAATTATGGAGGTAGAGGGATGTGAGGCTGCGGACCATCGGGGTTGATGGCCCGTGCACGCCCTGTTCCTCCTTCGGGAGGGGCAGTTTCTTTTCTTCAACCCTAACCAGCCAGTGCCTCGCTCCGGTTGGTCTTTGGGTCTCACTCCTAGTTAAAGCTCAATCTAGCATCTATGCCCTACCCCAGTCATTTGCCCTAACCCTAACCAATTTGTTTATCTCAAATTACCCACCCTAAATTTGGATTTTAGCCCTATTGTATATACCCCCTGATCTAATCTGGCCCTAAACAATTTGAAATTTTGATCCTTAACTCTACTTCTTTCCTGGAAATTAAATCTTAAACCTTACCCAAGTACTGATCTGAAGCCCAAGTAATCCTAATCCCAGCTGAAACCTAAAGCCTAACCCAAAGTCACATCTCCTTTCTAAATTTACTCCCCAAGTCGGGTTGAGTCCTCCCCAAGCAGGGTTGAGAGTGTAGTATTAAAGCCAAGTCGGCATTGTAGTAGCCCAAAATTCGGAAGAGAAAGAGGTCAGATGTAGGCCAAAAGGAAGGGTAAAGGGCAGAGGTTAAGAGAAGGGAAGAAAAGGATGATGAAAAAGGAAAAGTTAAAAGGGGAAAGAGGAGAAGACTGGAAAGGAAGAAAGAAAGAAAAAAGGAAAAATGAGAGCCAAAAAGTCTGGCAGAATTGGAAAAAAGCAAACAGCTAAAAAAAAGATATTACAAGAAAGCCAAAGAAAGCCAAGGAGGCGGGATCAGAGGGGAGAGTATATGTAGGGGCCTCAAACCCAGTGCTCTTCAGTATGCCCTCGCCTGAGGAAGAAGAAACAACTTCGAAACGTCGCGACAAGGGCATACTCATTTAATTTTTTCTATTTTACGTTAGTTTGTTGTTTTAGTTTGTTATTTTGGGGGATTTTGTTTCATGTTTTGGTTTGTGTTTTATTGGTTTTCCTTGGGAGCTCAAATCAGAGACACGTTAAAACTAAATTAAAAGACCACACAGAAAACAAATTGGGATTGAAAATTCTTTATTAACACCAAACCAAGTAACGGACACGGTGAATCAGAACCTGCAAAAAAACAAATACTTACCTTGAACCTGTAAAAAAGAAAATACTTACCTTTCAAATTTAAAAACAATTATGGAGGTAGAGGGATGTGAGGCTGCGGACCATCGGGGTTGATGGCCCGTGCACGCCCTGTTCCTCCTTCGGGAGGGGCAGTTTCTTTTCTTCAACCCTAACCAGCCAGTGCCTCGCTCCGGTTGGTCTTTGGGTCTCACTCCTAGTTAAAGCTCAATCTAGCATCTATGCCCTACCCCAGTCATTTGCCCTAACCCTAACCAATTTGTTTATCTCAAATTACCCACCCTAAATTTGGATTTTAGCCCTATTGTATATACCCCCTGATCTAATCTGGCCCTAAACAATTTGAAATTTTGATCCTTAACTCTACTTCTTTCCTGGAAATTAAATCTTAAACCTTACCCAAGTACTGATCTGAAGCCCAAGTAATCCTAATCCCAGCTGAAACCTAAAGCCTAACCCAAAGTCACATCTCCTTTCTAAATTTACTCCCCAAGTCGGGTTGAGTCCTCCCCAAGCAGGGTTGAGAGTGTAGTATTAAAGCCAAGTCGGCATTGTAGTAGCCCAAAATTCGGAAGAGAAAGAGGTCAGATGTAGGCCAAAAGGAAGGGTAAAGGGCAGAGGTTAAGAGAAGGGAAGAAAAGGATGATGAAAAAGGAAAAGTTAAAAGGGGAAAGAGGAGAAGACTGGAAAGGAAGAAAGAAAGAAAAAAGGAAAAATGAGAGCCAAAAAGTCTGGCAGAATTGGAAAAAAGCAAACAGCTAAAAAAAAGATATTACAAGAAAGCCAAAGAAAGCCAAGGAGGCGGGATCAGAGGGGAGAGTATATGTAGGGGCCTCAAACCCAGTGCTCTTCAGTATGCCCTCGCCTGAGGAAGAAGAAACAACTTCGAAACGTCGCGACAAGGGCATACTCATTTAATTTTTTCTATTTTACGTTAGTTTGTTGTTTTAGTTTGTTATTTTGGGGGATTTTGTTTCATGTTTTGGTTTGTGTTTTATTGGTTTTCCTTGGGAGCTCAAATCAGAGACACGTTAAAACTAAATTAAAAGACCACACAGAAAACAAATTGGGATTGAAAATTCTTTATTAACACCAAACCAAGTAACGGACACGGTGAATCAGAACCTGCAAAAAAACAAATACTTACCTTGAACCTGTAAAAAAGAAAATACTTACCTTTCAAATTTAAAAACAATTATGGAGGTAGAGGGATGTGAGGCTGCGGACCATCGGGGTTGATGGCCCGTGCACGCCCTGTTCCTCCTTCGGGAGGGGCAGTTTCTTTTCTTCAACCCTAACCAGCCAGTGCCTCGCTCCGGTTGGTCTTTGGGTCTCACTCCTAGTTAAAGCTCAATCTAGCATCTATGCCCTACCCCAGTCATTTGCCCTAACCCTAACCAATTTGTTTATCTCAAATTACCCACCCTAAATTTGGATTTTAGCCCTATTGTATATACCCCCTGATCTAATCTGGCCCTAAACAATTTGAAATTTTGATCCTTAACTCTACTTCTTTCCTGGAAATTAAATCTTAAACCTTACCCAAGTACTGATCTGAAGCCCAAGTAATCCTAATCCCAGCTGAAACCTAAAGCCTAACCCAAAGTCACATCTCCTTTCTAAATTTACTCCCCAAGTCGGGTTGAGTCCTCCCCAAGCAGGGTTGAGAGTGTAGTATTAAAGCCAAGTCGGCATTGTAGTAGCCCAAAATTCGGAAGAGAAAGAGGTCAGATGTAGGCCAAAAGGAAGGGTAAAGGGCAGAGGTTAAGAGAAGGGAAGAAAAGGATGATGAAAAAGGAAAAGTTAAAAGGGGAAAGAGGAGAAGACTGGAAAGGAAGAAAGAAAGAAAAAAGGAAAAATGAGAGCCAAAAAGTCTGGCAGAATTGGAAAAAAGCAAACAGCTAAAAAAAAGATATTACAAGAAAGCCAAAGAAAGCCAAGGAGGCGGGATCAGAGGGGAGAGTATATGTAGGGGCCTCAAACCCAGTGCTCTTCAGTATGCCCTCGCCTGAGGAAGAAGAAACAACTTCGAAACGTCGCGACAAGGGCATACTCATTTAATTTTTTCTATTTTACGTTAGTTTGTTGTTTTAGTTTGTTATTTTGGGGGATTTTGTTTCATGTTTTGGTTTGTGTTTTATTGGTTTTCCTTGGGAGCTCAAATCAGAGACACGTTAAAACTAAATTAAAAGACCACACAGAAAACAAATTGGGATTGAAAATTCTTTATTAACACCAAACCAAGTAACGGACACGGTGAATCAGAACCTGCAAAAAAACAAATACTTACCTTGAACCTGTAAAAAAGAAAATACTTACCTTTCAAATTTAAAAACAATTATGGAGGTAGAGGGATGTGAGGCTGCGGACCATCGGGGTTGATGGCCCGTGCACGCCCTGTTCCTCCTTCGGGAGGGGCAGTTTCTTTTCTTCAACCCTAACCAGCCAGTGCCTCGCTCCGGTTGGTCTTTGGGTCTCACTCCTAGTTAAAGCTCAATCTAGCATCTATGCCCTACCCCAGTCATTTGCCCTAACCCTAACCAATTTGTTTATCTCAAATTACCCACCCTAAATTTGGATTTTAGCCCTATTGTATATACCCCCTGATCTAATCTGGCCCTAAACAATTTGAAATTTTGATCCTTAACTCTACTTCTTTCCTGGAAATTAAATCTTAAACCTTACCCAAGTACTGATCTGAAGCCCAAGTAATCCTAATCCCAGCTGAAACCTAAAGCCTAACCCAAAGTCACATCTCCTTTCTAAATTTACTCCCCAAGTCGGGTTGAGTCCTCCCCAAGCAGGGTTGAGAGTGTAGTATTAAAGCCAAGTCGGCATTGTAGTAGCCCAAAATTCGGAAGAGAAAGAGGTCAGATGTAGGCCAAAAGGAAGGGTAAAGGGCAGAGGTTAAGAGAAGGGAAGAAAAGGATGATGAAAAAGGAAAAGTTAAAAGGGGAAAGAGGAGAAGACTGGAAAGGAAGAAAGAAAGAAAAAAGGAAAAATGAGAGCCAAAAAGTCTGGCAGAATTGGAAAAAAGCAAACAGCTAAAAAAAAGATATTACAAGAAAGCCAAAGAAAGCCAAGGAGGCGGGATCAGAGGGGAGAGTATATGTAGGGGCCTCAAACCCAGTGCTCTTCAGTATGCCCTCGCCTGAGGAAGAAGAAACAACTTCGAAACGTCGCGACAAGGGCATACTCATTTAATTTTTTCTATTTTACGTTAGTTTGTTGTTTTAGTTTGTTATTTTGGGGGATTTTGTTTCATGTTTTGGTTTGTGTTTTATTGGTTTTCCTTGGGAGCTCAAATCAGAGACACGTTAAAACTAAATTAAAAGACCACACAGAAAACAAATTGGGATTGAAAATTCTTTATTAACACCAAACCAAGTAACGGACACGGTGAATCAGAACCTGCAAAAAAACAAATACTTACCTTGAACCTGTAAAAAAGAAAATACTTACCTTTCAAATTTAAAAACAATTATGGAGGTAGAGGGATGTGAGGCTGCGGACCATCGGGGTTGATGGCCCGTGCACGCCCTGTTCCTCCTTCGGGAGGGGCAGTTTCTTTTCTTCAACCCTAACCAGCCAGTGCCTCGCTCCGGTTGGTCTTTGGGTCTCACTCCTAGTTAAAGCTCAATCTAGCATCTATGCCCTACCCCAGTCATTTGCCCTAACCCTAACCAATTTGTTTATCTCAAATTACCCACCCTAAATTTGGATTTTAGCCCTATTGTATATACCCCCTGATCTAATCTGGCCCTAAACAATTTGAAATTTTGATCCTTAACTCTACTTCTTTCCTGGAAATTAAATCTTAAACCTTACCCAAGTACTGATCTGAAGCCCAAGTAATCCTAATCCCAGCTGAAACCTAAAGCCTAACCCAAAGTCACATCTCCTTTCTAAATTTACTCCCCAAGTCGGGTTGAGTCCTCCCCAAGCAGGGTTGAGAGTGTAGTATTAAAGCCAAGTCGGCATTGTAGTAGCCCAAAATTCGGAAGAGAAAGAGGTCAGATGTAGGCCAAAAGGAAGGGTAAAGGGCAGAGGTTAAGAGAAGGGAAGAAAAGGATGATGAAAAAGGAAAAGTTAAAAGGGGAAAGAGGAGAAGACTGGAAAGGAAGAAAGAAAGAAAAAAGGAAAAATGAGAGCCAAAAAGTCTGGCAGAATTGGAAAAAAGCAAACAGCTAAAAAAAAGATATTACAAGAAAGCCAAAGAAAGCCAAGGAGGCGGGATCAGAGGGGAGAGTATATGTAGGGGCCTCAAACCCAGTGCTCTTCAGTATGCCCTCGCCTGAGGAAGAAGAAACAACTTCGAAACGTCGCGACAAGGGCATACTCATTTAATTTTTTCTATTTTACGTTAGTTTGTTGTTTTAGTTTGTTATTTTGGGGGATTTTGTTTCATGTTTTGGTTTGTGTTTTATTGGTTTTCCTTGGGAGCTCAAATCAGAGACACGTTAAAACTAAATTAAAAGACCACACAGAAAACAAATTGGGATTGAAAATTCTTTATTAACACCAAACCAAGTAACGGACACGGTGAATCAGAACCTGCAAAAAAACAAATACTTACCTTGAACCTGTAAAAAAGAAAATACTTACCTTTCAAATTTAAAAACAATTATGGAGGTAGAGGGATGTGAGGCTGCGGACCATCGGGGTTGATGGCCCGTGCACGCCCTGTTCCTCCTTCGGGAGGGGCAGTTTCTTTTCTTCAACCCTAACCAGCCAGTGCCTCGCTCCGGTTGGTCTTTGGGTCTCACTCCTAGTTAAAGCTCAATCTAGCATCTATGCCCTACCCCAGTCATTTGCCCTAACCCTAACCAATTTGTTTATCTCAAATTACCCACCCTAAATTTGGATTTTAGCCCTATTGTATATACCCCCTGATCTAATCTGGCCCTAAACAATTTGAAATTTTGATCCTTAACTCTACTTCTTTCCTGGAAATTAAATCTTAAACCTTACCCAAGTACTGATCTGAAGCCCAAGTAATCCTAATCCCAGCTGAAACCTAAAGCCTAACCCAAAGTCACATCTCCTTTCTAAATTTACTCCCCAAGTCGGGTTGAGTCCTCCCCAAGCAGGGTTGAGAGTGTAGTATTAAAGCCAAGTCGGCATTGTAGTAGCCCAAAATTCGGAAGAGAAAGAGGTCAGATGTAGGCCAAAAGGAAGGGTAAAGGGCAGAGGTTAAGAGAAGGGAAGAAAAGGATGATGAAAAAGGAAAAGTTAAAAGGGGAAAGAGGAGAAGACTGGAAAGGAAGAAAGAAAGAAAAAAGGAAAAATGAGAGCCAAAAAGTCTGGCAGAATTGGAAAAAAGCAAACAGCTAAAAAAAAGATATTACAAGAAAGCCAAAGAAAGCCAAGGAGGCGGGATCAGAGGGGAGAGTATATGTAGGGGCCTCAAACCCAGTGCTCTTCAGTATGCCCTCGCCTGAGGAAGAAGAAACAACTTCGAAACGTCGCGACAAGGGCATACTCATTTAATTTTTTCTATTTTACGTTAGTTTGTTGTTTTAGTTTGTTATTTTGGGGGATTTTGTTTCATGTTTTGGTTTGTGTTTTATTGGTTTTCCTTGGGAGCTCAAATCAGAGACACGTTAAAACTAAATTAAAAGACCACACAGAAAACAAATTGGGATTGAAAATTCTTTATTAACACCAAACCAAGTAACGGACACGGTGAATCAGAACCTGCAAAAAAACAAATACTTACCTTGAACCTGTAAAAAAGAAAATACTTACCTTTCAAATTTAAAAACAATTATGGAGGTAGAGGGATGTGAGGCTGCGGACCATCGGGGTTGATGGCCCGTGCACGCCCTGTTCCTCCTTCGGGAGGGGCAGTTTCTTTTCTTCAACCCTAACCAGCCAGTGCCTCGCTCCGGTTGGTCTTTGGGTCTCACTCCTAGTTAAAGCTCAATCTAGCATCTATGCCCTACCCCAGTCATTTGCCCTAACCCTAACCAATTTGTTTATCTCAAATTACCCACCCTAAATTTGGATTTTAGCCCTATTGTATATACCCCCTGATCTAATCTGGCCCTAAACAATTTGAAATTTTGATCCTTAACTCTACTTCTTTCCTGGAAATTAAATCTTAAACCTTACCCAAGTACTGATCTGAAGCCCAAGTAATCCTAATCCCAGCTGAAACCTAAAGCCTAACCCAAAGTCACATCTCCTTTCTAAATTTACTCCCCAAGTCGGGTTGAGTCCTCCCCAAGCAGGGTTGAGAGTGTAGTATTAAAGCCAAGTCGGCATTGTAGTAGCCCAAAATTCGGAAGAGAAAGAGGTCAGATGTAGGCCAAAAGGAAGGGTAAAGGGCAGAGGTTAAGAGAAGGGAAGAAAAGGATGATGAAAAAGGAAAAGTTAAAAGGGGAAAGAGGAGAAGACTGGAAAGGAAGAAAGAAAGAAAAAAGGAAAAATGAGAGCCAAAAAGTCTGGCAGAATTGGAAAAAAGCAAACAGCTAAAAAAAAGATATTACAAGAAAGCCAAAGAAAGCCAAGGAGGCGGGATCAGAGGGGAGAGTATATGTAGGGGCCTCAAACCCAGTGCTCTTCAGTATGCCCTCGCCTGAGGAAGAAGAAACAACTTCGAAACGTCGCGACAAGGGCATACTCATTTAATTTTTTCTATTTTACGTTAGTTTGTTGTTTTAGTTTGTTATTTTGGGGGATTTTGTTTCATGTTTTGGTTTGTGTTTTATTGGTTTTCCTTGGGAGCTCAAATCAGAGACACGTTAAAACTAAATTAAAAGACCACACAGAAAACAAATTGGGATTGAAAATTCTTTATTAACACCAAACCAAGTAACGGACACGGTGAATCAGAACCTGCAAAAAAACAAATACTTACCTTGAACCTGTAAAAAAGAAAATACTTACCTTTCAAATTTAAAAACAATTATGGAGGTAGAGGGATGTGAGGCTGCGGACCATCGGGGTTGATGGCCCGTGCACGCCCTGTTCCTCCTTCGGGAGGGGCAGTTTCTTTTCTTCAACCCTAACCAGCCAGTGCCTCGCTCCGGTTGGTCTTTGGGTCTCACTCCTAGTTAAAGCTCAATCTAGCATCTATGCCCTACCCCAGTCATTTGCCCTAACCCTAACCAATTTGTTTATCTCAAATTACCCACCCTAAATTTGGATTTTAGCCCTATTGTATATACCCCCTGATCTAATCTGGCCCTAAACAATTTGAAATTTTGATCCTTAACTCTACTTCTTTCCTGGAAATTAAATCTTAAACCTTACCCAAGTACTGATCTGAAGCCCAAGTAATCCTAATCCCAGCTGAAACCTAAAGCCTAACCCAAAGTCACATCTCCTTTCTAAATTTACTCCCCAAGTCGGGTTGAGTCCTCCCCAAGCAGGGTTGAGAGTGTAGTATTAAAGCCAAGTCGGCATTGTAGTAGCCCAAAATTCGGAAGAGAAAGAGGTCAGATGTAGGCCAAAAGGAAGGGTAAAGGGCAGAGGTTAAGAGAAGGGAAGAAAAGGATGATGAAAAAGGAAAAGTTAAAAGGGGAAAGAGGAGAAGACTGGAAAGGAAGAAAGAAAGAAAAAAGGAAAAATGAGAGCCAAAAAGTCTGGCAGAATTGGAAAAAAGCAAACAGCTAAAAAAAAGATATTACAAGAAAGCCAAAGAAAGCCAAGGAGGCGGGATCAGAGGGGAGAGTATATGTAGGGGCCTCAAACCCAGTGCTCTTCAGTATGCCCTCGCCTGAGGAAGAAGAAACAACTTCGAAACGTCGCGACAAGGGCATACTCATTTAATTTTTTCTATTTTACGTTAGTTTGTTGTTTTAGTTTGTTATTTTGGGGGATTTTGTTTCATGTTTTGGTTTGTGTTTTATTGGTTTTCCTTGGGAGCTCAAATCAGAGACACGTTAAAACTAAATTAAAAGACCACACAGAAAACAAATTGGGATTGAAAATTCTTTATTAACACCAAACCAAGTAACGGACACGGTGAATCAGAACCTGCAAAAAAACAAATACTTACCTTGAACCTGTAAAAAAGAAAATACTTACCTTTCAAATTTAAAAACAATTATGGAGGTAGAGGGATGTGAGGCTGCGGACCATCGGGGTTGATGGCCCGTGCACGCCCTGTTCCTCCTTCGGGAGGGGCAGTTTCTTTTCTTCAACCCTAACCAGCCAGTGCCTCGCTCCGGTTGGTCTTTGGGTCTCACTCCTAGTTAAAGCTCAATCTAGCATCTATGCCCTACCCCAGTCATTTGCCCTAACCCTAACCAATTTGTTTATCTCAAATT
This sequence comes from Rhamphochromis longiceps, assembly GCF_057381845.1. NCBI lineage: Eukaryota > Metazoa > Chordata > Actinopteri > Cichliformes > Cichlidae > Rhamphochromis > Rhamphochromis longiceps. Next base: position 37,089,601 of record NC_140566.1, read on the forward strand.
ACCCACCCTAAATTTGGATTTTAGCCCTATTGTATATACCCCCTGATCTAATCTGGCCCTAAACAATTTGAAATTTTGATCCTTAACTCTACTTCTTTCCTGGAAATTAAATCTTAAACCTTACCCAAGTACTGATCTGAAGCCCAAGTAATCCTAATCCCAGCTGAAACCTAAAGCCTAACCCAAAGTCACATCTCCTTTCTAAATTTACTCCCCAAGTCGGGTTGAGTCCTCCCCAAGCAGGGTTGAGAGTGTAGTATTAAAGCCAAGTCGGCATTGTAGTAGCCCAAAATTCGGAAGAGAAAGAGGTCAGATGTAGGCCAAAAGGAAGGGTAAAGGGCAGAGGTTAAGAGAAGGGAAGAAAAGGATGATGAAAAAGGAAAAGTTAAAAGGGGAAAGAGGAGAAGACTGGAAAGGAAGAAAGAAAGAAAAAAGGAAAAATGAGAGCCAAAAAGTCTGGCAGAATTGGAAAAAAGCAAACAGCTAAAAAAAAAGATATTACAAGAAAGCCAAAGAAAGCCAAGGAGGCGGGATCAGAGGGGAGAGTATATGTAGGGGCCTCAAACCCAGTGCTCTTCAGTATGCCCTCGCCTGAGGAAGAAGAAACAACTTCGAAACGTCGCGACAAGGGCATACTCATTTAATTTTTTCTATTTTACGTTAGTTTGTTGTTTTAGTTTGTTATTTTGGGGGATTTTGTTTCATGTTTTGGTTTGTGTTTTATTGGTTTTCCTTGGGAGCTCAAATCAGAGACACGTTAAAACTAAATTAAAAGACCACACAGAAAACAAATTGGGATTGAAAATTCTTTATTAACACCAAACCAAGTAACGGACACGGTGAATCAGAACCTGCAAAAAAACAAATACTTACCTTGAACCTGTAAAAAAGAAAATACTTACCTTTCAAATTTAAAAACAATTATGGAGGTAGAGGGATGTGAGGCTGCGGACCATCGGGGTTGATGGCCCGTGCACGCCCTGTTCCTCCTTCGGGAGGGGCAGTTTCTTTTCTTCAACCCTAACCAGCCAGTGCCTCGCTCCGGTTGGTCTTTGGGTCTCACTCCTAGTTAAAGCTCAATCTAGCATCTATGCCCTACCCCAGTCATTTGCCCTAACCCTAACCAATTTGTTTATCTCAAATTACCCACCCTAAATTTGGATTTTAGCCCTATTGTATATACCCCCTGATCTAATCTGGCCCTAAACAATTTGAAATTTTGATCCTTAACTCTACTTCTTTCCTGGAAATTAAATCTTAAACCTTACCCAAGTACTGATCTGAAGCCCAAGTAATCCTAATCCCAGCTGAAACCTAAAGCCTAACCCAAAGTCACATCTCCTTTCTAAATTTACTCCCCAAGTCGGGTTGAGTCCTCCCCAAGCAGGGTTGAGAGTGTAGTATTAAAGCCAAGTCGGCATTGTAGTAGCCCAAAATTCGGAAGAGAAAGAGGTCAGATGTAGGCCAAAAGGAAGGGTAAAGGGCAGAGGTTAAGAGAAGGGAAGAAAAGGATGATGAAAAAGGAAAAGTTAAAAGGGGAAAGAGGAGAAGACTGGAAAGGAAGAAAGAAAGAAAAAAGGAAAAATGAGAGCCAAAAAGTCTGGCAGAATTGGAAAAAAGCAAACAGCTAAAAAAAAGATATTACAAGAAAGCCAAAGAAAGCCAAGGAGGCGGGATCAGAGGGGAGAGTATATGTAGGGGCCTCAAACCCAGTGCTCTTCAGTATGCCCTCGCCTGAGGAAGAAGAAACAACTTCGAAACGTCGCGACAAGGGCATACTCATTTAATTTTTTCTATTTTACGTTAGTTTGTTGTTTTAGTTTGTTATTTTGGGGGATTTTGTTTCATGTTTTGGTTTGTGTTTTATTGGTTTTCCTTGGGAGCTCAAATCAGAGACACGTTAAAACTAAATTAAAAGACCACACAGAAAACAAATTGGGATTGAAAATTCTTTATTAACACCAAACCAAGTAACGGACACGGTGAATCAGAACCTGCAAAAAAACAAATACTTACCTTGAACCTGTAAAAAAGAAAATACTTACCTTTCAAATTTAAAAACAATTATGGAGGTAGAGGGATGTGAGGCTGCGGACCATCGGGGTTGATGGCCCGTGCACGCCCTGTTCCTCCTTCGGGAGGGGCAGTTTCTTTTCTTCAACCCTAACCAGCCAGTGCCTCGCTCCGGTTGGTCTTTGGGTCTCACTCCTAGTTAAAGCTCAATCTAGCATCTATGCCCTACCCCAGTCATTTGCCCTAACCCTAACCAATTTGTTTATCTCAAATTACCCACCCTAAATTTGGATTTTAGCCCTATTGTATATACCCCCTGATCTAATCTGGCCCTAAACAATTTGAAATTTTGATCCTTAACTCTACTTCTTTCCTGGAAATTAAATCTTAAACCTTACCCAAGTACTGATCTGAAGCCCAAGTAATCCTAATCCCAGCTGAAACCTAAAGCCTAACCCAAAGTCACATCTCCTTTCTAAATTTACTCCCCAAGTCGGGTTGAGTCCTCCCCAAGCAGGGTTGAGAGTGTAGTATTAAAGCCAAGTCGGCATTGTAGTAGCCCAAAATTCGGAAGAGAAAGAGGTCAGATGTAGGCCAAAAGGAAGGGTAAAGGGCAGAGGTTAAGAGAAGGGAAGAAAAGGATGATGAAAAAGGAAAAGTTAAAAGGGGAAAGAGGAGAAGACTGGAAAGGAAGAAAGAAAGAAAAAAGGAAAAATGAGAGCCAAAAAGTCTGGCAGAATTGGAAAAAAGCAAACAGCTAAAAAAAAGATATTACAAGAAAGCCAAAGAAAGCCAAGGAGGCGGGATCAGAGGGGAGAGTATATGTAGGGGCCTCAAACCCAGTGCTCTTCAGTATGCCCTCGCCTGAGGAAGAAGAAACAACTTCGAAACGTCGCGACAAGGGCATACTCATTTAATTTTTTCTATTTTACGTTAGTTTGTTGTTTTAGTTTGTTATTTTGGGGGATTTTGTTTCATGTTTTGGTTTGTGTTTTATTGGTTTTCCTTGGGAGCTCAAATCAGAGACACGTTAAAACTAAATTAAAAGACCACACAGAAAACAAATTGGGATTGAAAATTCTTTATTAACACCAAACCAAGTAACGGACACGGTGAATCAGAACCTGCAAAAAAACAAATACTTACCTTGAACCTGTAAAAAAGAAAATACTTACCTTTCAAATTTAAAAACAATTATGGAGGTAGAGGGATGTGAGGCTGCGGACCATCGGGGTTGATGGCCCGTGCACGCCCTGTTCCTCCTTCGGGAGGGGCAGTTTCTTTTCTTCAACCCTAACCAGCCAGTGCCTCGCTCCGGTTGGTCTTTGGGTCTCACTCCTAGTTAAAGCTCAATCTAGCATCTATGCCCTACCCCAGTCATTTGCCCTAACCCTAACCAATTTGTTTATCTCAAATTACCCACCCTAAATTTGGATTTTAGCCCTATTGTATATACCCCCTGATCTAATCTGGCCCTAAACAATTTGAAATTTTGATCCTTAACTCTACTTCTTTCCTGGAAATTAAATCTTAAACCTTACCCAAGTACTGATCTGAAGCCCAAGTAATCCTAATCCCAGCTGAAACCTAAAGCCTAACCCAAAGTCACATCTCCTTTCTAAATTTACTCCCCAAGTCGGGTTGAGTCCTCCCCAAGCAGGGTTGAGAGTGTAGTATTAAAGCCAAGTCGGCATTGTAGTAGCCCAAAATTCGGAAGAGAAAGAGGTCAGATGTAGGCCAAAAGGAAGGGTAAAGGGCAGAGGTTAAGAGAAGGGAAGAAAAGGATGATGAAAAAGGAAAAGTTAAAAGGGGAAAGAGGAGAAGACTGGAAAGGAAGAAAGAAAGAAAAAAGGAAAAATGAGAGCCAAAAAGTCTGGCAGAATTGGAAAAAAGCAAACAGCTAAAAAAAAGATATTACAAGAAAGCCAAAGAAAGCCAAGGAGGCGGGATCAGAGGGGAGAGTATATGTAGGGGCCTCAAACCCAGTGCTCTTCAGTATGCCCTCGCCTGAGGAAGAAGAAACAACTTCGAAACGTCGCGACAAGGGCATACTCATTTAATTTTTTCTATTTTACGTTAGTTTGTTGTTTTAGTTTGTTATTTTGGGGGATTTTGTTTCATGTTTTGGTTTGTGTTTTATTGGTTTTCCTTGGGAGCTCAAATCAGAGACACGTTAAAACTAAATTAAAAGACCACACAGAAAACAAATTGGGATTGAAAATTCTTTATTAACACCAAACCAAGTAACGGACACGGTGAATCAGAACCTGCAAAAAAACAAATACTTACCTTGAACCTGTAAAAAAGAAAATACTTACCTTTCAAATTTAAAAACAATTATGGAGGTAGAGGGATGTGAGGCTGCGGACCATCGGGGTTGATGGCCCGTGCACGCCCTGTTCCTCCTTCGGGAGGGGCAGTTTCTTTTCTTCAACCCTAACCAGCCAGTGCCTCGCTCCGGTTGGTCTTTGGGTCTCACTCCTAGTTAAAGCTCAATCTAGCATCTATGCCCTACCCCAGTCATTTGCCCTAACCCTAACCAATTTGTTTATCTCAAATTACCCACCCTAAATTTGGATTTTAGCCCTATTGTATATACCCCCTGATCTAATCTGGCCCTAAACAATTTGAAATTTTGATCCTTAACTCTACTTCTTTCCTGGAAATTAAATCTTAAACCTTACCCAAGTACTGATCTGAAGCCCAAGTAATCCTAATCCCAGCTGAAACCTAAAGCCTAACCCAAAGTCACATCTCCTTTCTAAATTTACTCCCCAAGTCGGGTTGAGTCCTCCCCAAGCAGGGTTGAGAGTGTAGTATTAAAGCCAAGTCGGCATTGTAGTAGCCCAAAATTCGGAAGAGAAAGAGGTCAGATGTAGGCCAAAAGGAAGGGTAAAGGGCAGAGGTTAAGAGAAGGGAAGAAAAGGATGATGAAAAAGGAAAAGTTAAAAGGGGAAAGAGGAGAAGACTGGAAAGGAAGAAAGAAAGAAAAAAGGAAAAATGAGAGCCAAAAAGTCTGGCAGAATTGGAAAAAAGCAAACAGCTAAAAAAAAGATATTACAAGAAAGCCAAAGAAAGCCAAGGAGGCGGGATCAGAGGGGAGAGTATATGTAGGGGCCTCAAACCCAGTGCTCTTCAGTATGCCCTCGCCTGAGGAAGAAGAAACAACTTCGAAACGTCGCGACAAGGGCATACTCATTTAATTTTTTCTATTTTACGTTAGTTTGTTGTTTTAGTTTGTTATTTTGGGGGATTTTGTTTCATGTTTTGGTTTGTGTTTTATTGGTTTTCCTTGGGAGCTCAAATCAGAGACACGTTAAAACTAAATTAAAAGACCACACAGAAAACAAATTGGGATTGAAAATTCTTTATTAACACCAAACCAAGTAACGGACACGGTGAATCAGAACCTGCAAAAAAACAAATACTTACCTTGAACCTGTAAAAAAGAAAATACTTACCTTTCAAATTTAAAAACAATTATGGAGGTAGAGGGATGTGAGGCTGCGGACCATCGGGGTTGATGGCCCGTGCACGCCCTGTTCCTCCTTCGGGAGGGGCAGTTTCTTTTCTTCAACCCTAACCAGCCAGTGCCTCGCTCCGGTTGGTCTTTGGGTCTCACTCCTAGTTAAAGCTCAATCTAGCATCTATGCCCTACCCCAGTCATTTGCCCTAACCCTAACCAATTTGTTTATCTCAAATTACCCACCCTAAATTTGGATTTTAGCCCTATTGTATATACCCCCTGATCTAATCTGGCCCTAAACAATTTGAAATTTTGATCCTTAACTCTACTTCTTTCCTGGAAATTAAATCTTAAACCTTACCCAAGTACTGATCTGAAGCCCAAGTAATCCTAATCCCAGCTGAAACCTAAAGCCTAACCCAAAGTCACATCTCCTTTCTAAATTTACTCCCCAAGTCGGGTTGAGTCCTCCCCAAGCAGGGTTGAGAGTGTAGTATTAAAGCCAAGTCGGCATTGTAGTAGCCCAAAATTCGGAAGAGAAAGAGGTCAGATGTAGGCCAAAAGGAAGGGTAAAGGGCAGAGGTTAAGAGAAGGGAAGAAAAGGATGATGAAAAAGGAAAAGTTAAAAGGGGAAAGAGGAGAAGACTGGAAAGGAAGAAAGAAAGAAAAAAGGAAAAATGAGAGCCAAAAAGTCTGGCAGAATTGGAAAAAAGCAAACAGCTAAAAAAAAGATATTACAAGAAAGCCAAAGAAAGCCAAGGAGGCGGGATCAGAGGGGAGAGTATATGTAGGGGCCTCAAACCCAGTGCTCTTCAGTATGCCCTCGCCTGAGGAAGAAGAAACAACTTCGAAACGTCGCGACAAGGGCATACTCATTTAATTTTTTCTATTTTACGTTAGTTTGTTGTTTTAGTTTGTTATTTTGGGGGATTTTGTTTCATGTTTTGGTTTGTGTTTTATTGGTTTTCCTTGGGAGCTCAAATCAGAGACACGTTAAAACTAAATTAAAAGACCACACAGAAAACAAATTGGGATTGAAAATTCTTTATTAACACCAAACCAAGTAACGGACACGGTGAATCAGAACCTGCAAAAAAACAAATACTTACCTTGAACCTGTAAAAAAGAAAATACTTACCTTTCAAATTTAAAAACAATTATGGAGGTAGAGGGATGTGAGGCTGCGGACCATCGGGGTTGATGGCCCGTGCACGCCCTGTTCCTCCTTCGGGAGGGGCAGTTTCTTTTCTTCAACCCTAACCAGCCAGTGCCTCGCTCCGGTTGGTCTTTGGGTCTCACTCCTAGTTAAAGCTCAATCTAGCATCTATGCCCTACCCCAGTCATTTGCCCTAACCCTAACCAATTTGTTTATCTCAAATTACCCACCCTAAATTTGGATTTTAGCCCTATTGTATATACCCCCTGATCTAATCTGGCCCTAAACAATTTGAAATTTTGATCCTTAACTCTACTTCTTTCCTGGAAATTAAATCTTAAACCTTACCCAAGTACTGATCTGAAGCCCAAGTAATCCTAATCCCAGCTGAAACCTAAAGCCTAACCCAAAGTCACATCTCCTTTCTAAATTTACTCCCCAAGTCGGGTTGAGTCCTCCCCAAGCAGGGTTGAGAGTGTAGTATTAAAGCCAAGTCGGCATTGTAGTAGCCCAAAATTCGGAAGAGAAAGAGGTCAGATGTAGGCCAAAAGGAAGGGTAAAGGGCAGAGGTTAAGAGAAGGGAAGAAAAGGATGATGAAAAAGGAAAAGTTAAAAGGGGAAAGAGGAGAAGACTGGAAAGGAAGAAAGAAAGAAAAAAGGAAAAATGAGAGCCAAAAAGTCTGGCAGAATTGGAAAAAAGCAAACAGCTAAAAAAAAGATATTACAAGAAAGCCAAAGAAAGCCAAGGAGGCGGGATCAGAGGGGAGAGTATATGTAGGGGCCTCAAACCCAGTGCTCTTCAGTATGCCCTCGCCTGAGGAAGAAGAAACAACTTCGAAACGTCGCGACAAGGGCATACTCATTTAATTTTTTCTATTTTACGTTAGTTTGTTGTTTTAGTTTGTTATTTTGGGGGATTTTGTTTCATGTTTTGGTTTGTGTTTTATTGGTTTTCCTTGGGAGCTCAAATCAGAGACACGTTAAAACTAAATTAAAAGACCACACAGAAAACAAATTGGGATTGAAAATTCTTTATTAACACCAAACCAAGTAACGGACACGGTGAATCAGAACCTGCAAAAAAACAAATACTTACCTTGAACCTGTAAAAAAGAAAATACTTACCTTTCAAATTTAAAAACAATTATGGAGGTAGAGGGATGTGAGGCTGCGGACCATCGGGGTTGATGGCCCGTGCACGCCCTGTTCCTCCTTCGGGAGGGGCAGTTTCTTTTCTTCAACCCTAACCAGCCAGTGCCTCGCTCCGGTTGGTCTTTGGGTCTCACTCCTAGTTAAAGCTCAATCTAGCATCTATGCCCTACCCCAGTCATTTGCCCTAACCCTAACCAATTTGTTTATCTCAAATTACCCACCCTAAATTTGGATTTTAGCCCTATTGTATATACCCCCTGATCTAATCTGGCCCTAAACAATTTGAAATTTTGATCCTTAACTCTACTTCTTTCCTGGAAATTAAATCTTAAACCTTACCCAAGTACTGATCTGAAGCCCAAGTAATCCTAATCCCAGCTGAAACCTAAAGCCTAACCCAAAGTCACATCTCCTTTCTAAATTTACTCCCCAAGTCGGGTTGAGTCCTCCCCAAGCAGGGTTGAGAGTGTAGTATTAAAGCCAAGTCGGCATTGTAGTAGCCCAAAATTCGGAAGAGAAAGAGGTCAGATGTAGGCCAAAAGGAAGGGTAAAGGGCAGAGGTTAAGAGAAGGGAAGAAAAGGATGATGAAAAAGGAAAAGTTAAAAGGGGAAAGAGGAGAAGACTGGAAAGGAAGAAAGAAAGAAAAAAGGAAAAATGAGAGCCAAAAAGTCTGGCAGAATTGGAAAAAAGCAAACAGCTAAAAAAAAAGATATTACAAGAAAGCCAAAGAAAGCCAAGGAGGCGGGATCAGAGGGGAGAGTATATGTAGGGGCCTCAAACCCAGTGCTCTTCAGTATGCCCTCGCCTGAGGAAGAAGAAACAACTTCGAAACGTCGCGACAAGGGCATACTCATTTAATTTTTTCTATTTTACGTTAGTTTGTTGTTTTAGTTTGTTATTTTGGGGGATTTTGTTTCATGTTTTGGTTTGTGTTTTATTGGTTTTCCTTGGGAGCTCAAATCAGAGACACGTTAAAACTAAATTAAAAGACCACACAGAAAACAAATTGGGATTGAAAATTCTTTATTAACACCAAACCAAGTAACGGACACGGTGAATCAGAACCTGCAAAAAAACAAATACTTACCTTGAACCTGTAAAAAAGAAAATACTTACCTTTCAAATTTAAAAACAATTATGGAGGTAGAGGGATGTGAGGCTGCGGACCATCGGGGTTGATGGCCCGTGCACGCCCTGTTCCTCCTTCGGGAGGGGCAGTTTCTTTTCTTCAACCCTAACCAGCCAGTGCCTCGCTCCGGTTGGTCTTTGGGTCTCACTCCTAGTTAAAGCTCAATCTAGCATCTATGCCCTACCCCAGTCATTTGCCCTAACCCTAACCAATTTGTTTATCTCAAATTACCCACCCTAAATTTGGATTTTAGCCCTATTGTATATACCCCCTGATCTAATCTGGCCCTAAACAATTTGAAATTTTGATCCTTAACTCTACTTCTTTCCTGGAAATTAAATCTTAAACCTTACCCAAGTACTGATCTGAAGCCCAAGTAATCCTAATCCCAGCTGAAACCTAAAGCCTAACCCAAAGTCACATCTCCTTTCTAAATTTACTCCCCAAGTCGGGTTGAGTCCTCCCCAAGCAGGGTTGAGAGTGTAGTATTAAAGCCAAGTCGGCATTGTAGTAGCCCAAAATTCGGAAGAGAAAGAGGTCAGATGTAGGCCAAAAGGAAGGGTAAAGGGCAGAGGTTAAGAGAAGGGAAGAAAAGGATGATGAAAAAGGAAAAGTTAAAAGGGGAAAGAGGAGAAGACTGGAAAGGAAGAAAGAAAGAAAAAAGGAAAAATGAGAGCCAAAAAGTCTGGCAGAATTGGAAAAAAGCAAACAGCTAAAAAAAAGATATTACAAGAAAGCCAAAGAAAGCCAAGGAGGCGGGATCAGAGGGGAGAGTATATGTAGGGGCCTCAAACCCAGTGCTCTTCAGTATGCCCTCGCCTGAGGAAGAAGAAACAACTTCGAAACGTCGCGACAAGGGCATACTCATTTAATTTTTTCTATTTTACGTTAGTTTGTTGTTTTAGTTTGTTATTTTGGGGGATTTTGTTTCATGTTTTGGTTTGTGTTTTATTGGTTTTCCTTGGGAGCTCAAATCAGAGACACGTTAAAACTAAATTAAAAGACCACACAGAAAACAAATTGGGATTGAAAATTCTTTATTAACACCAAACCAAGTAACGGACACGGTGAATCAGAACCTGCAAAAAAACAAATACTTACCTTGAACCTGTAAAAAAGAAAATACTTACCTTTCAAATTTAAAAACAATTATGGAGGTAGAGGGATGTGAGGCTGCGGACCATCGGGGTTGATGGCCCGTGCACGCCCTGTTCCTCCTTCGGGAGGGGCAGTTTCTTTTCTTCAACCCTAACCAGCCAGTGCCTCGCTCCGGTTGGTCTTTGGGTCTCACTCCTAGTTAAAGCTCAATCTAGCATCTATGCCCTACCCCAGTCATTTGCCCTAACCCTAACCAATTTGTTTATCTCAAATTACCCACCCTAAATTTGGATTTTAGCCCTATTGTATATACCCCCTGATCTAATCTGGCCCTAAACAATTTGAAATTTTGATCCTTAACTCTACTTCTTTCCTGGAAATTAAATCTTAAACCTTACCCAAGTACTGATCTGAAGCCCAAGTAATCCTAATCCCAGCTGAAACCTAAAGCCTAACCCAAAGTCACATCTCCTTTCTAAATTTACTCCCCAAGTCGGGTTGAGTCCTCCCCAAGCAGGGTTGAGAGTGTAGTATTAAAGCCAAGTCGGCATTGTAGTAGCCCAAAATTCGGAAGAGAAAGAGGTCAGATGTAGGCCAAAAGGAAGGGTAAAGGGCAGAGGTTAAGAGAAGGGAAGAAAAGGATGATGAAAAAGGAAAAGTTAAAAGGGGAAAGAGGAGAAGACTGGAAAGGAAGAAAGAAAGAAAAAAGGAAAAATGAGAGCCAAAAAGTCTGGCAGAATTGGAAAAAAGCAAACAGCTAAAAAAAAGATATTACAAGAAAGCCAAAGAAAGCCAAGGAGGCGGGATCAGAGGGGAGAGTATATGTAGGGGCCTCAAACCCAGTGCTCTTCAGTATGCCCTCGCCTGAGGAAGAAGAAACAACTTCGAAACGTCGCGACAAGGGCATACTCATTTAATTTTTTCTATTTTACGTTAGTTTGTTGTTTTAGTTTGTTATTTTGGGGGATTTTGTTTCATGTTTTGGTTTGTGTTTTATTGGTTTTCCTTGGGAGCTCAAATCAGAGACACGTTAAAACTAAATTAAAAGACCACACAGAAAACAAATTGGGATTGAAAATTCTTTATTAACACCAAACCAAGTAACGGACACGGTGAATCAGAACCTGCAAAAAAACAAATACTTACCTTGAACCTGTAAAAAAGAAAATACTTACCTTTCAAATTTAAAAACAATTATGGAGGTAGAGGGATGTGAGGCTGCGGACCATCGGGGTTGATGGCCCGTGCACGCCCTGTTCCTCCTTCGGGAGGGGCAGTTTCTTTTCTTCAACCCTAACCAGCCAGTGCCTCGCTCCGGTTGGTCTTTGGGTCTCACTCCTAGTTAAAGCTCAATCTAGCATCTATGCCCTACCCCAGTCATTTGCCCTAACCCTAACCAATTTGTTTATCTCAAATTACCCACCCTAAATTTGGATTTTAGCCCTATTGTATATACCCCCTGATCTAATCTGGCCCTAAACAATTTGAAATTTTGATCCTTAACTCTACTTCTTTCCTGGAAATTAAATCTTAAACCTTACCCAAGTACTGATCTGAAGCCCAAGTAATCCTAATCCCAGCTGAAACCTAAAGCCTAACCCAAAGTCACATCTCCTTTCTAAATTTACTCCCCAAGTCGGGTTGAGTCCTCCCCAAGCAGGGTTGAGAGTGTAGTATTAAAGCCAAGTCGGCATTGTAGTAGCCCAAAATTCGGAAGAGAAAGAGGTCAGATGTAGGCCAAAAGGAAGGGTAAAGGGCAGAGGTTAAGAGAAGGGAAGAAAAGGATGATGAAAAAGGAAAAGTTAAAAGGGGAAAGAGGAGAAGACTGGAAAGGAAGAAAGAAAGAAAAAAGGAAAAATGAGAGCCAAAAAGTCTGGCAGAATTGGAAAAAAGCAAACAGCTAAAAAAAAGATATTACAAGAAAGCCAAAGAAAGCCAAGGAGGCGGGATCAGAGGGGAGAGTATATGTAGGGGCCTCAAACCCAGTGCTCTTCAGTATGCCCTCGCCTGAGGAAGAAGAAACAACTTCGAAACGTCGCGACAAGGGCATACTCATTTAATTTTTTCTATTTTACGTTAGTTTGTTGTTTTAGTTTGTTATTTTGGGGGATTTTGTTTCATGTTTTGGTTTGTGTTTTATTGGTTTTCCTTGGGAGCTCAAATCAGAGACACGTTAAAACTAAATTAAAAGACCACACAGAAAACAAATTGGGATTGAAAATTCTTTATTAACACCAAACCAAGTAACGGACACGGTGAATCAGAACCTGCAAAAAAACAAATACTTACCTTGAACCTGTAAAAAAGAAAATACTTACCTTTCAAATTTAAAAACAATTATGGAGGTAGAGGGATGTGAGGCTGCGGACCATCGGGGTTGATGGCCCGTGCACGCCCTGTTCCTCCTTCGGGAGGGGCAGTTTCTTTTCTTCAACCCTAACCAGCCAGTGCCTCGCTCCGGTTGGTCTTTGGGTCTCACTCCTAGTTAAAGCTCAATCTAGCATCTATGCCCTACCCCAGTCATTTGCCCTAACCCTAACCAATTTGTTTATCTCAAATTACCCACCCTAAATTTGGATTTTAGCCCTATTGTATATACCCCCTGATCTAATCTGGCCCTAAACAATTTGAAATTTTGATCCTTAACTCTACTTCTTTCCTGGAAATTAAATCTTAAACCTTACCCAAGTACTGATCTGAAGCCCAAGTAATCCTAATCCCAGCTGAAACCTAAAGCCTAACCCAAAGTCACATCTCCTTTCTAAATTTACTCCCCAAGTCGGGTTGAGTCCTCCCCAAGCAGGGTTGAGAGTGTAGTATTAAAGCCAAGTCGGCATTGTAGTAGCCCAAAATTCGGAAGAGAAAGAGGTCAGATGTAGGCCAAAAGGAAGGGTAAAGGGCAGAGGTTAAGAGAAGGGAAGAAAAGGATGATGAAAAAGGAAAAGTTAAAAGGGGAAAGAGGAGAAGACTGGAAAGGAAGAAAGAAAGAAAAAAGGAAAAATGAGAGCCAAAAAGTCTGGCAGAATTGGAAAAAAGCAAACAGCTAAAAAAAAGATATTACAAGAAAGCCAAAGAAAGCCAAGGAGGCGGGATCAGAGGGGAGAGTATATGTAGGGGCCTCAAACCCAGTGCTCTTCAGTATGCCCTCGCCTGAGGAAGAAGAAACAACTTCGAAACGTCGCGACAAGGGCATACTCATTTAATTTTTTCTATTTTACGTTAGTTTGTTGTTTTAGTTTGTTTTTTTGGGGGATTTTGTTTCATGTTTTGGTTTGTGTTTTATTGGTTTTCCTTGGGAGCTCAAATCAGAGACACGTTAAAACTAAATTAAAAGACCACACAGAAAACAAATTGGGATTGAAAATTCTTTATTAACACCAAACCAAGTAACGGACACGGTGAATCAGAACCTGCAAAAAAACAAATACTTACCTTGAACCTGTAAAAAAGAAAATACTTACCTTTCAAATTTAAAAACAATTATGGAGGTAGAGGGATGTGAGGCTGCGGACCATCGGGGTTGATGGCCCGTGCACGCCCTGTTCCTCCTTCGGGAGGGGCAGTTTCTTTTCTTCAACCCTAACCAGCCAGTGCCTCGCTCCGGTTGGTCTTTGGGTCTCACTCCTAGTTAAAGCTCAATCTAGCATCTATGCCCTACCCCAGTCATTTGCCCTAACCCTAACCAATTTGTTTATCTCAAATTACCCACCCTAAATTTGGATTTTAGCCCTATTGTATATACCCCCTGATCTAATCTGGCCCTAAACAATTTGAAATTTTGATCCTTAACTCTACTTCTTTCCTGGAAATTAAATCTTAAACCTTACCCAAGTACTGATCTGAAGCCCAAGTAATCCTAATCCCAGCTGAAACCTAAAGCCTAACCCAAAGTCACATCTCCTTTCTAAATTTACTCCCCAAGTCGGGTTGAGTCCTCCCCAAGCAGGGTTGAGAGTGTAGTATTAAAGCCAAGTCGGCATTGTAGTAGCCCAAAATTCGGAAGAGAAAGAGGTCAGATGTAGGCCAAAAGGAAGGGTAAAGGGCAGAGGTTAAGAGAAGGGAAGAAAAGGATGATGAAAAAGGAAAAGTTAAAAGGGGAAAGAGGAGAAGACTGGAAAGGAAGAAAGAAAGAAAAAAGGAAAAATGAGAGCCAAAAAGTCTGGCAGAATTGGAAAAAAGCAAACAGCTAAAAAAAAGATATTACAAGAAAGCCAAAGAAAGCCAAGGAGGCGGGATCAGAGGGGAGAGTATATGTAGGGGCCTCAAACCCAGTGCTCTTCAGTATGCCCTCGCCTGAGGAAGAAGAAACAACTTCGAAACGTCGCGACAAGGGCATACTCATTTAATTTTTTCTATTTTACGTTAGTTTGTTGTTTTAGTTTGTTATTTTGGGGGATTTTGTTTCATGTTTTGGTTTGTGTTTTATTGGTTTTCCTTGGGAGCTCAAATCAGAGACACGTTAAAACTAAATTAAAAGACCACACAGAAAACAAATTGGGATTGAAAATTCTTTATTAACACCAAACCAAGTAACGGACACGGTGAATCAGAACCTGCAAAAAAACAAATGCTTACCTTGAACCTGTAAAAAAGAAAATACTTACCTTTCAAATTTAAAAACAATTATGGAGGTAGAGGGATGTGAGGCTGCGGACCATCGGGGTTGATGGCCCGTGCACGCCCTGTTCCTCCTTCGGGAGGGGCAGTTTCTTTTCTTCAACCCTAACCAGCCAGTGCCTCGCTCCGGTTGGTCTTTGGGTCTCACTCCTAGTTAAAGCTCAATCTAGCATCTATGCCCTACCCCAGTCATTTGCCCTAACCCTAACCAATTTGTTTATCTCAAATTACCCACCCTAAATTTGGATTTTAGCCCTATTGTATATACCCCCTGATCTAATCTGGCCCTAAACAATTTGAAATTTTGATCCTTAACTCTACTTCTTTCCTGGAAATTAAATCTTAAACCTTACCCAAGTACTGATCTGAAGCCCAAGTAATCCTAATCCCAGCTGAAACCTAAAGCCTAACCCAAAGTCACATCTCCTTTCTAAATTTACTCCCCAAGTCGGGTTGAGTCCTCCCCAAGCAGGGTTGAGAGTGTAGTATTAAAGCCAAGTCGGCATTGTAGTAGCCCAAAATTCGGAAGAGAAAGAGGTCAGATGTAGGCCAAAAGGAAGGGTAAAGGGCAGAGGTTAAGAGAAGGGAAGAAAAGGATGATGAAAAAGGAAAAGTTAAAAGGGGAAAGAGGAGAAGACTGGAAAGGAAGAAAGAAAGAAAAAAGGAAAAATGAGAGCCAAAAAGTCTGGCAGAATTGGAAAAAAGCAAACAGCTAAAAAAAAGATATTACAAGAAAGCCAAAGAAAGCCAAGGAGGCGGGATCAGAGGGGAGAGTATATGTAGGGGCCTCAAACCCAGTGCTCTTCAGTATGCCCTCGCCTGAGGAAGAAGAAACAACTTCGAAACGTCGCGACAAGGGCATACTCATTTAATTTTTTCTATTTTACGTTAGTTTGTTGTTTTAGTTTGTTATTTTGGGGGATTTTGTTTCATGTTTTGGTTTGTGTTTTATTGGTTTTCCTTGGGAGCTCAAATCAGAGACACGTTAAAACTAAATTAAAAGACCACACAGAAAACAAATTGGGATTGAAAATTCTTTATTAACACCAAACCAAGTAACGGACACGGTGAATCAGAACCTGCAAAAAAACAAATACTTACCTTGAACCTGTAAAAAAGAAAATACTTACCTTTCAAATTTAAAAACAATTATGGAGGTAGAGGGATGTGAGGCTGCGGACCATCGGGGTTGATGGCCCGTGCACGCCCTGTTCCTCCTTCGGGAGGGGCAGTTTCTTTTCTTCAACCCTAACCAGCCAGTGCCTCGCTCCGGTTGGTCTTTGGGTCTCACTCCTAGTTAAAGCTCAATCTAGCATCTATGCCCTACCCCAGTCATTTGCCCTAACCCTAACCAATTTGTTTATCTCAAATTACCCACCCTAAATTTGGATTTTAGCCCTATTGTATATACCCCCTGATCTAATCTGGCCCTAAACAATTTGAAATTTTGATCCTTAACTCTACTTCTTTCCTGGAAATTAAATCTTAAACCTTACCCAAGTACTGATCTGAAGCCCAAGTAATCCTAATCCCAGCTGAAACCTAAAGCCTAACCCAAAGTCACATCTCCTTTCTAAATTTACTCCCCAAGTCGGGTTGAGTCCTCCCCAAGCAGGGTTGAGAGTGTAGTATTAAAGCCAAGTCGGCATTGTAGTAGCCCAAAATTCGGAAGAGAAAGAGGTCAGATGTAGGCCAAAAGGAAGGGTAAAGGGCAGAGGTTAAGAGAAGGGAAGAAAAGGATGATGAAAAAGGAAAAGTTAAAAGGGGAAAGAGGAGAAGACTGGAAAGGAAGAAAGAAAGAAAAAAGGAAAAATGAGAGCCAAAAAGTCTGGCAGAATTGGAAAAAAGCAAACAGCTAAAAAAAAGATATTACAAGAAAGCCAAAGAAAGCCAAGGAGGCGGGATCAGAGGGGAGAGTATATGTAGGGGCCTCAAACCCAGTGCTCTTCAGTATGCCCTCGCCTGAGGAAGAAGAAACAACTTCGAAACGTCGCGACAAGGGCATACTCATTTAATTTTTTCTATTTTACGTTAGTTTGTTGTTTTAGTTTGTTGTTTTGGGGGATTTTGTTTCATGTTTTGGTTTGTGTTTTATTGGTTTTCCTTGGGAGCTCAAATCAGAGACACGTTAAAACTAAATTAAAAGACCACACAGAAAACAAATTGGGATTGAAAATTCTTTATTAACACCAAACCAAGTAACGGACACGGTGAATCAGAACCTGCAAAAAAACAAATACTTACCTTGAACCTGTAAAAAAGAAAATACTTACCTTTCAAATTTAAAAACAATTATGGAGGTAGAGGGATGTGAGGCTGCGGACCATCGGGGTTGATGGCCCGTGCACGCCCTGTTCCTCCTTCGGGAGGGGCAGTTTCTTTTCTTCAACCCTAACCAGCCAGTGCCTCGCTCCGGTTGGTCTTTGGGTCTCACTCCTAGTTAAAGCTCAATCTAGCATCTATGCCCTACCCCAGTCATTTGCCCTAACCCTAACCAATTTGTTTATCTCAAATTACCCACCCTAAATTTGGATTTTAGCCCTATTGTATATACCCCCTGATCTAATCTGGCCCTAAACAATTTGAAATTTTGATCCTTAACTCTACTTCTTTCCTGGAAATTAAATCTTAAACCTTACCCAAGTACTGATCTGAAGCCCAAGTAATCCTAATCCCAGCTGAAACCTAAAGCCTAACCCAAAGTCACATCTCCTTTCTAAATTTACTCCCCAAGTCGGGTTGAGTCCTCCCCAAGCAGGGTTGAGAGTGTAGTATTAAAGCCAAGTCGGCATTGTAGTAGCCCAAAATTCGGAAGAGAAAGAGGTCAGATGTAGGCCAAAAGGAAGGGTAAAGGGCAGAGGTTAAGAGAAGGGAAGAAAAGGATGATGAAAAAGGAAAAGTTAAAAGGGGAAAGAGGAGAAGACTGGAAAGGAAGAAAGAAAGAAAAAAGGAAAAATGAGAGCCAAAAAGTCTGGCAGAATTGGAAAAAAGCAAACAGCTAAAAAAAAGATATTACAAGAAAGCCAAAGAAAGCCAAGGAGGCGGGATCAGAGGGGAGAGTATATGTAGGGGCCTCAAACCCAGTGCTCTTCAGTATGCCCTCGCCTGAGGAAGAAGAAACAACTTCGAAACGTCGCGACAAGGGCATACTCATTTAATTTTTTCTATTTTACGTTAGTTTGTTGTTTTAGTTTGTTATTTTGGGGGATTTTGTTTCATGTTTTGGTTTGTGTTTTATTGGTTTTCCTTGGGAGCTCAAATCAGAGACACGTTAAAACTAAATTAAAAGACCACACAGAAAACAAATTGGGATTGAAAATTCTTTATTAACACCAAACCAAGTAACGGACACGGTGAATCAGAACCTGCAAAAAAACAAATACTTACCTTGAACCTGTAAAAAAGAAAATACTTACCTTTCAAATTTAAAAACAATTATGGAGGTAGAGGGATGTGAGGCTGCGGACCATCGGGGTTGATGGCCCGTGCACGCCCTGTTCCTCCTTCGGGAGGGGCAGTTTCTTTTCTTCAACCCTAACCAGCCAGTGCCTCGCTCCGGTTGGTCTTTGGGTCTCACTCCTAGTTAAAGCTCAATCTAGCATCTATGCCCTACCCCAGTCATTTGCCCTAACCCTAACCAATTTGTTTATCTCAAATTACCCACCCTAAATTTGGATTTTAGCCCTATTGTATATACCCCCTGATCTAATCTGGCCCTAAACAATTTGAAATTTTGATCCTTAACTCTACTTCTTTCCTGGAAATTAAATCTTAAACCTTACCCAAGTACTGATCTGAAGCCCAAGTAATCCTAATCCCAGCTGAAACCTAAAGCCTAACCCAAAGTCACATCTCCTTTCTAAATTTACTCCCCAAGTCGGGTTGAGTCCTCCCCAAGCAGGGTTGAGAGTGTAGTATTAAAGCCAAGTCGGCATTGTAGTAGCCCAAAATTCGGAAGAGAAAGAGGTCAGATGTAGGCCAAAAGGAAGGGTAAAGGGCAGAGGTTAAGAGAAGGGAAGAAAAGGATGATGAAAAAGGAAAAGTTAAAAGGGGAAAGAGGAGAAGACTGGAAAGGAAGAAAGAAAGAAAAAAGGAAAAATGAGAGCCAAAAAGTCTGGCAGAATTGGAAAAAAGCAAACAGCTAAAAAAAAGATATTACAAGAAAGCCAAAGAAAGCCAAGGAGGCGGGATCAGAGGGGAGAGTATATGTAGGGGCCTCAAACCCAGTGCTCTTCAGTATGCCCTCGCCTGAGGAAGAAGAAACAACTTCGAAACGTCGCGACAAGGGCATACTCATTTAATTTTTTCTATTTTACGTTAGTTTGTTGTTTTAGTTTGTTATTTTGGGGGATTTTGTTTCATGTTTTGGTTTGTGTTTTATTGGTTTTCCTTGGGAGCTCAAATCAGAGACACGTTAAAACTAAATTAAAAGACCACACAGAAAACAAATTGGGATTGAAAATTCTTTATTAACACCAAACCAAGTAACGGACACGGTGAATCAGAACCTGCAAAAAAACAAATACTTACCTTGAACCTGTAAAAAAGAAAATACTTACCTTTCAAATTTAAAAACAATTATGGAGGTAGAGGGATGTGAGGCTGCGGACCATCGGGGTTGATGGCCCGTGCACGCCCTGTTCCTCCTTCGGGAGGGGCAGTTTCTTTTCTTCAACCCTAACCAGCCAGTGCCTCGCTCCGGTTGGTCTTTGGGTCTCACTCCTAGTTAAAGCTCAATCTAGCATCTATGCCCTACCCCAGTCATTTGCCCTAACCCTAACCAATTTGTTTATCTCAAATTACCCACCCTAAATTTGGATTTTAGCCCTATTGTATATACCCCCTGATCTAATCTGGCCCTAAACAATTTGAAATTTTGATCCTTAACTCTACTTCTTTCCTGGAAATTAAATCTTAAACCTTACCCAAGTACTGATCTGAAGCCCAAGTAATCCTAATCCCAGCTGAAACCTAAAGCCTAACCCAAAGTCACATCTCCTTTCTAAATTTACTCCCCAAGTCGGGTTGAGTCCTCCCCAAGCAGGGTTGAGAGTGTAGTATTAAAGCCAAGTCGGCATTGTAGTAGCCCAAAATTCGGAAGAGAAAGAGGTCAGATGTAGGCCAAAAGGAAGGGTAAAGGGCAGAGGTTAAGAGAAGGGAAGAAAAGGATGATGAAAAAGGAAAAGTTAAAAGGGGAAAGAGGAGAAGACTGGAAAGGAAGAAAGAAAGAAAAAAGGAAAAATGAGAGCCAAAAAGTCTGGCAGAATTGGAAAAAAGCAAACAGCTAAAAAAAAGATATTACAAGAAAGCCAAAGAAAGCCAAGGAGGCGGGATCAGAGGGGAGAGTATATGTAGGGGCCTCAAACCCAGTGCTCTTCAGTATGCCCTCGCCTGAGGAAGAAGAAACAACTTCGAAACGTCGCGACAAGGGCATACTCATTTAATTTTTTCTATTTTACGTTAGTTTGTTGTTTTAGTTTGTTATTTTGGGGGATTTTGTTTCATGTTTTGGTTTGTGTTTTATTGGTTTTCCTTGGGAGCTCAAATCAGAGACACGTTAAAACTAAATTAAAAGACCACACAGAAAACAAATTGGGATTGAAAATTCTTTATTAACACCAAACCAAGTAACGGACACGGTGAATCAGAACCTGCAAAAAAACAAATACTTACCTTGAACCTGTAAAAAAGAAAATACTTACCTTTCAAATTTAAAAACAATTATGGAGGTAGAGGGATGTGAGGCTGCGGACCATCGGGGTTGATGGCCCGTGCACGCCCTGTTCCTCCTTCGGGAGGGGCAGTTTCTTTTCTTCAACCCTAACCAGCCAGTGCCTCGCTCCGGTTGGTCTTTGGGTCTCACTCCTAGTTAAAGCTCAATCTAGCATCTATGCCCTACCCCAGTCATTTGCCCTAACCCTAACCAATTTGTTTATCTCAAATTACCCACCCTAAATTTGGATTTTAGCCCTATTGTATATACCCCCTGATCTAATCTGGCCCTAAACAATTTGAAATTTTGATCCTTAACTCTACTTCTTTCCTGGAAATTAAATCTTAAACCTTACCCAAGTACTGATCTGAAGCCCAAGTAATCCTAATCCCAGCTGAAACCTAAAGCCTAACCCAAAGTCACATCTCCTTTCTAAATTTACTCCCCAAGTCGGGTTGAGTCCTCCCCAAGCAGGGTTGAGAGTGTAGTATTAAAGCCAAGTCGGCATTGTAGTAGCCCAAAATTCGGAAGAGAAAGAGGTCAGATGTAGGCCAAAAGGAAGGGTAAAGGGCAGAGGTTAAGAGAAGGGAAGAAAAGGATGATGAAAAAGGAAAAGTTAAAAGGGGAAAGAGGAGAAGACTGGAAAGGAAGAAAGAAAGAAAAAAGGAAAAATGAGAGCCAAAAAGTCTGGCAGAATTGGAAAAAAGCAAACAGCTAAAAAAAAGATATTACAAGAAAGCCAAAGAAAGCCAAGGAGGCGGGATCAGAGGGGAGAGTATATGTAGGGGCCTCAAACCCAGTGCTCTTCAGTATGCCCTCGCCTGAGGAAGAAGAAACAACTTCGAAACGTCGCGACAAGGGCATACTCATTTAATTTTTTCTATTTTACGTTAGTTTGTTGTTTTAGTTTGTTATTTTGGGGGATTTTGTTTCATGTTTTGGTTTGTGTTTTATTGGTTTTCCTTGGGAGCTCAAATCAGAGACACGTTAAAACTAAATTAAAAGACCACACAGAAAACAAATTGGGATTGAAAATTCTTTATTAACACCAAACCAAGTAACGGACACGGTGAATCAGAACCTGCAAAAAAACAAATACTTACCTTGAACCTGTAAAAAAGAAAATACTTACCTTTCAAATTTAAAAACAATTATGGAGGTAGAGGGATGTGAGGCTGCGGACCATCGGGGTTGATGGCCCGTGCACGCCCTGTTCCTCCTTCGGGAGGGGCAGTTTCTTTTCTTCAACCCTAACCAGCCAGTGCCTCGCTCCGGTTGGTCTTTGGGTCTCACTCCTAGTTAAAGCTCAATCTAGCATCTATGCCCTACCCCAGTCATTTGCCCTAACCCTAACCAATTTGTTTATCTCAAATTACCCACCCTAAATTTGGATTTTAGCCCTATTGTATATACCCCCTGATCTAATCTGGCCCTAAACAATTTGAAATTTTGATCCTTAACTCTACTTCTTTCCTGGAAATTAAATCTTAAACCTTACCCAAGTACTGATCTGAAGCCCAAGTAATCCTAATCCCAGCTGAAACCTAAAGCCTAACCCAAAGTCACATCTCCTTTCTAAATTTACTCCCCAAGTCGGGTTGAGTCCTCCCCAAGCAGGGTTGAGAGTGTAGTATTAAAGCCAAGTCGGCATTGTAGTAGCCCAAAATTCGGAAGAGAAAGAGGTCAGATGTAGGCCAAAAGGAAGGGTAAAGGGCAGAGGTTAAGAGAAGGGAAGAAAAGGATGATGAAAAAGGAAAAGTTAAAAGGGGAAAGAGGAGAAGACTGGAAAGGAAGAAAGAAAGAAAAAAGGAAAAATGAGAGCCAAAAAGTCTGGCAGAATTGGAAAAAAGCAAACAGCTAAAAAAAAGATATTACAAGAAAGCCAAAGAAAGCCAAGGAGGCGGGATCAGAGGGGAGAGTATATGTAGGGGCCTCAAACCCAGTGCTCTTCAGTATGCCCTCGCCTGAGGAAGAAGAAACAACTTCGAAACGTCGCGACAAGGGCATACTCATTTAATTTTTTCTATTTTACGTTAGTTTGTTGTTTTAGTTTGTTATTTTGGGGGATTTTGTTTCATGTTTTGGTTTGTGTTTTATTGGTTTTCCTTGGGAGCTCAAATCAGAGACACGTTAAAACTAAATTAAAAGACCACACAGAAAACAAATTGGGATTGAAAATTCTTTATTAACACCAAACCAAGTAACGGACACGGTGAATCAGAACCTGCAAAAAAACAAATACTTACCTTGAACCTGTAAAAAAGAAAATACTTACCTTTCAAATTTAAAAACAATTATGGAGGTAGAGGGATGTGAGGCTGCGGACCATCGGGGTTGATGGCCCGTGCACGCCCTGTTCCTCCTTCGGGAGGGGCAGTTTCTTTTCTTCAACCCTAACCAGCCAGTGCCTCGCTCCGGTTGGTCTTTGGGTCTCACTCCTAGTTAAAGCTCAATCTAGCATCTATGCCCTACCCCAGTCATTTGCCCTAACCCTAACCAATTTGTTTATCTCAAATTACCCACCCTAAATTTGGATTTTAGCCCTATTGTATATACCCCCTGATCTAATCTGGCCCTAAACAATTTGAAATTTTGATCCTTAACTCTACTTCTTTCCTGGAAATTAAATCTTAAACCTTACCCAAGTACTGATCTGAAGCCCAAGTAATCCTAATCCCAGCTGAAACCTAAAGCCTAACCCAAAGTCACATCTCCTTTCTAAATTTACTCCCCAAGTCGGGTTGAGTCCTCCCCAAGCAGGGTTGAGAGTGTAGTATTAAAGCCAAGTCGGCATTGTAGTAGCCCAAAATTCGGAAGAGAAAGAGGTCAGATGTAGGCCAAAAGGAAGGGTAAAGGGCAGAGGTTAAGAGAAGGGAAGAAAAGGATGATGAAAAAGGAAAAGTTAAAAGGGGAAAGAGGAGAAGACTGGAAAGGAAGAAAGAAAGAAAAAAGGAAAAATGAGAGCCAAAAAGTCTGGCAGAATTGGAAAAAAGCAAACAGCTAAAAAAAAGATATTACAAGAAAGCCAAAGAAAGCCAAGGAGGCGGGATCAGAGGGGAGAGTATATGTAGGGGCCTCAAACCCAGTGCTCTTCAGTATGCCCTCGCCTGAGGAAGAAGAAACAACTTCGAAACGTCGCGACAAGGGCATACTCATTTAATTTTTTCTATTTTACGTTAGTTTGTTGTTTTAGTTTGTTATTTTGGGGGATTTTGTTTCATGTTTTGGTTTGTGTTTTATTGGTTTTCCTTGGGAGCTCAAATCAGAGACACGTTAAAACTAAATTAAAAGACCACACAGAAAACAAATTGGGATTGAAAATTCTTTATTAACACCAAACCAAGTAACGGACACGGTGAATCAGAACCTGCAAAAAAACAAATACTTACCTTGAACCTGTAAAAAAGAAAATACTTACCTTTCAAATTTAAAAACAATTATGGAGGTAGAGGGATGTGAGGCTGCGGACCATCGGGGTTGATGGCCCGTGCACGCCCTGTTCCTCCTTCGGGAGGGGCAGTTTCTTTTCTTCAACCCTAACCAGCCAGTGCCTCGCTCCGGTTGGTCTTTGGGTCTCACTCCTAGTTAAAGCTCAATCTAGCATCTATGCCCTACCCCAGTCATTTGCCCTAACCCTAACCAATTTGTTTATCTCAAATTACCCACCCTAAATTTGGATTTTAGCCCTATTGTATATACCCCCTGATCTAATCTGGCCCTAAACAATTTGAAATTTTGATCCTTAACTCTACTTCTTTCCTGGAAATTAAATCTTAAACCTTACCCAAGTACTGATCTGAAGCCCAAGTAATCCTAATCCCAGCTGAAACCTAAAGCCTAACCCAAAGTCACATCTCCTTTCTAAATTTACTCCCCAAGTCGGGTTGAGTCCTCCCCAAGCAGGGTTGAGAGTGTAGTATTAAAGCCAAGTCGGCATTGTAGTAGCCCAAAATTCGGAAGAGAAAGAGGTCAGATGTAGGCCAAAAGGAAGGGTAAAGGGCAGAGGTTAAGAGAAGGGAAGAAAAGGATGATGAAAAAGGAAAAGTTAAAAGGGGAAAGAGGAGAAGACTGGAAAGGAAGAAAGAAAGAAAAAAGGAAAAATGAGAGCCAAAAAGTCTGGCAGAATTGGAAAAAAGCAAACAGCTAAAAAAAAGATATTACAAGAAAGCCAAAGAAAGCCAAGGAGGCGGGATCAGAGGGGAGAGTATATGTAGGGGCCTCAAACCCAGTGCTCTTCAGTATGCCCTCGCCTGAGGAAGAAGAAACAACTTCGAAACGTCGCGACAAGGGCATACTCATTTAATTTTTTCTATTTTACGTTAGTTTGTTGTTTTAGTTTGTTATTTTGGGGGATTTTGTTTCATGTTTTGGTTTGTGTTTTATTGGTTTTCCTTGGGAGCTCAAATCAGAGACACGTTAAAACTAAATTAAAAGACCACACAGAAAACAAATTGGGATTGAAAATTCTTTATTAACACCAAACCAAGTAACGGACACGGTGAATCAGAACCTGCAAAAAAACAAATACTTACCTTGAACCTGTAAAAAAGAAAATACTTACCTTTCAAATTTAAAAACAATTATGGAGGTAGAGGGATGTGAGGCTGCGGACCATCGGGGTTGATGGCCCGTGCACGCCCTGTTCCTCCTTCGGGAGGGGCAGTTTCTTTTCTTCAACCCTAACCAGCCAGTGCCTCGCTCCGGTTGGTCTTTGGGTCTCACTCCTAGTTAAAGCTCAATCTAGCATCTATGCCCTACCCCAGTCATTTGCCCTAACCCTAACCAATTTGTTTATCTCAAATTACCCACCCTAAATTTGGATTTTAGCCCTATTGTATATACCCCCTGATCTAATCTGGCCCTAAACAATTTGAAATTTTGATCCTTAACTCTACTTCTTTCCTGGAAATTAAATCTTAAACCTTACCCAAGTACTGATCTGAAGCCCAAGTAATCCTAATCCCAGCTGAAACCTAAAGCCTAACCCAAAGTCACATCTCCTTTCTAAATTTACTCCCCAAGTCGGGTTGAGTCCTCCCCAAGCAGGGTTGAGAGTGTAGTATTAAAGCCAAGTCGGCATTGTAGTAGCCCAAAATTCGGAAGAGAAAGAGGTCAGATGTAGGCCAAAAGGAAGGGTAAAGGGCAGAGGTTAAGAGAAGGGAAGAAAAGGATGATGAAAAAGGAAAAGTTAAAAGGGGAAAGAGGAGAAGACTGGAAAGGAAGAAAGAAAGAAAAAAGGAAAAATGAGAGCCAAAAAGTCTGGCAGAATTGGAAAAAAGCAAACAGCTAAAAAAAAGATATTACAAGAAAGCCAAAGAAAGCCAAGGAGGCGGGATCAGAGGGGAGAGTATATGTAGGGGCCTCAAACCCAGTGCTCTTCAGTATGCCCTCGCCTGAGGAAGAAGAAACAACTTCGAAACGTCGCGACAAGGGCATACTCATTTAATTTTTTCTATTTTACGTTAGTTTGTTGTTTTAGTTTGTTATTTTGGGGGATTTTGTTTCATGTTTTGGTTTGTGTTTTATTGGTTTTCCTTGGGAGCTCAAATCAGAGACACGTTAAAACTAAATTAAAAGACCACACAGAAAACAAATTGGGATTGAAAATTCTTTATTAACACCAAACCAAGTAACGGACACGGTGAATCAGAACCTGCAAAAAAACAAATACTTACCTTGAACCTGTAAAAAAGAAAATACTTACCTTTCAAATTTAAAAACAATTATGGAGGTAGAGGGATGTGAGGCTGCGGACCATCGGGGTTGATGGCCCGTGCACGCCCTGTTCCTCCTTCGGGAGGGGCAGTTTCTTTTCTTCAACCCTAACCAGCCAGTGCCTCGCTCCGGTTGGTCTTTGGGTCTCACTCCTAGTTAAAGCTCAATCTAGCATCTATGCCCTACCCCAGTCATTTGCCCTAACCCTAACCAATTTGTTTATCTCAAATTACCCACCCTAAATTTGGATTTTAGCCCTATTGTATATACCCCCTGATCTAATCTGGCCCTAAACAATTTGAAATTTTGATCCTTAACTCTACTTCTTTCCTGGAAATTAAATCTTAAACCTTACCCAAGTACTGATCTGAAGCCCAAGTAATCCTAATCCCAGCTGAAACCTAAAGCCTAACCCAAAGTCACATCTCCTTTCTAAATTTACTCCCCAAGTCGGGTTGAGTCCTCCCCAAGCAGGGTTGAGAGTGTAGTATTAAAGCCAAGTCGGCATTGTAGTAGCCCAAAATTCGGAAGAGAAAGAGGTCAGATGTAGGCCAAAAGGAAGGGTAAAGGGCAGAGGTTAAGAGAAGGGAAGAAAAGGATGATGAAAAAGGAAAAGTTAAAAGGGGAAAGAGGAGAAGACTGGAAAGGAAGAAAGAAAGAAAAAAGGAAAAATGAGAGCCAAAAAGTCTGGCAGAATTGGAAAAAAGCAAACAGCTAAAAAAAAGATATTACAAGAAAGCCAAAGAAAGCCAAGGAGGCGGGATCAGAGGGGAGAGTATATGTAGGGGCCTCAAACCCAGTGCTCTTCAGTATGCCCTCGCCTGAGGAAGAAGAAACAACTTCGAAACGTCGCGACAAGGGCATACTCATTTAATTTTTTCTATTTTACGTTAGTTTGTTGTTTTAGTTTGTTATTTTGGGGGATTTTGTTTCATGTTTTGGTTTGTGTTTTATTGGTTTTCCTTGGGAGCTCAAATCAGAGACACGTTAAAACTAAATTAAAAGACCACACAGAAAACAAATTGGGATTGAAAATTCTTTATTAACACCAAACCAAGTAACGGACACGGTGAATCAGAACCTGCAAAAAAACAAATACTTACCTTGAACCTGTAAAAAAGAAAATACTTACCTTTCAAATTTAAAAACAATTATGGAGGTAGAGGGATGTGAGGCTGCGGACCATCGGGGTTGATGGCCCGTGCACGCCCTGTTCCTCCTTCGGGAGGGGCAGTTTCTTTTCTTCAACCCTAACCAGCCAGTGCCTCGCTCCGGTTGGTCTTTGGGTCTCACTCCTAGTTAAAGCTCAATCTAGCATCTATGCCCTACCCCAGTCATTTGCCCTAACCCTAACCAATTTGTTTATCTCAAATTACCCACCCTAAATTTGGATTTTAGCCCTATTGTATATACCCCCTGATCTAATCTGGCCCTAAACAATTTGAAATTTTGATCCTTAACTCTACTTCTTTCCTGGAAATTAAATCTTAAACCTTACCCAAGTACTGATCTGAAGCCCAAGTAATCCTAATCCCAGCTGAAACCTAAAGCCTAACCCAAAGTCACATCTCCTTTCTAAATTTACTCCCCAAGTCGGGTTGAGTCCTCCCCAAGCAGGGTTGAGAGTGTAGTATTAAAGCCAAGTCGGCATTGTAGTAGCCCAAAATTCGGAAGAGAAAGAGGTCAGATGTAGGCCAAAAGGAAGGGTAAAGGGCAGAGGTTAAGAGAAGGGAAGAAAAGGATGATGAAAAAGGAAAAGTTAAAAGGGGAAAGAGGAGAAGACTGGAAAGGAAGAAAGAAAGAAAAAAGGAAAAATGAGAGCCAAAAAGTCTGGCAGAATTGGAAAAAAGCAAACAGCTAAAAAAAAGATATTACAAGAAAGCCAAAGAAAGCCAAGGAGGCGGGATCAGAGGGGAGAGTATATGTAGGGGCCTCAAACCCAGTGCTCTTCAGTATGCCCTCGCCTGAGGAAGAAGAAACAACTTCGAAACGTCGCGACAAGGGCATACTCATTTAATTTTTTCTATTTTACGTTAGTTTGTTGTTTTAGTTTGTTATTTTGGGGGATTTTGTTTCATGTTTTGGTTTGTGTTTTATTGGTTTTCCTTGGGAGCTCAAATCAGAGACACGTTAAAACTAAATTAAAAGACCACACAGAAAACAAATTGGGATTGAAAATTCTTTATTAACACCAAACCAAGTAACGGACACGGTGAATCAGAACCTGCAAAAAAACAAATACTTACCTTGAACCTGTAAAAAAGAAAATACTTACCTTTCAAATTTAAAAACAATTATGGAGGTAGAGGGATGTGAGGCTGCGGACCATCGGGGTTGATGGCCCGTGCACGCCCTGTTCCTCCTTCGGGAGGGGCAGTTTCTTTTCTTCAACCCTAACCAGCCAGTGCCTCGCTCCGGTTGGTCTTTGGGTCTCACTCCTAGTTAAAGCTCAATCTAGCATCTATGCCCTACCCCAGTCATTTGCCCTAACCCTAACCAATTTGTTTATCTCAAATTACCCACCCTAAATTTGGATTTTAGCCCTATTGTATATACCCCCTGATCTAATCTGGCCCTAAACAATTTGAAATTTTGATCCTTAACTCTACTTCTTTCCTGGAAATTAAATCTTAAACCTTACCCAAGTACTGATCTGAAGCCCAAGTAATCCTAATCCCAGCTGAAACCTAAAGCCTAACCCAAAGTCACATCTCCTTTCTAAATTTACTCCCCAAGTCGGGTTGAGTCCTCCCCAAGCAGGGTTGAGAGTGTAGTATTAAAGCCAAGTCGGCATTGTAGTAGCCCAAAATTCGGAAGAGAAAGAGGTCAGATGTAGGCCAAAAGGAAGGGTAAAGGGCAGAGGTTAAGAGAAGGGAAGAAAAGGATGATGAAAAAGGAAAAGTTAAAAGGGGAAAGAGGAGAAGACTGGAAAGGAAGAAAGAAAGAAAAAAGGAAAAATGAGAGCCAAAAAGTCTGGCAGAATTGGAAAAAAGCAAACAGCTAAAAAAAAGATATTACAAGAAAGCCAAAGAAAGCCAAGGAGGCGGGATCAGAGGGGAGAGTATATGTAGGGGCCTCAAACCCAGTGCTCTTCAGTATGCCCTCGCCTGAGGAAGAAGAAACAACTTCGAAACGTCGCGACAAGGGCATACTCATTTAATTTTTTCTATTTTACGTTAGTTTGTTGTTTTAGTTTGTTATTTTGGGGGATTTTGTTTCATGTTTTGGTTTGTGTTTTATTGGTTTTCCTTGGGAGCTCAAATCAGAGACACGTTAAAACTAAATTAAAAGACCACACAGAAAACAAATTGGGATTGAAAATTCTTT
This sequence comes from Rhamphochromis longiceps, assembly GCF_057381845.1. Lineage (NCBI taxonomy): Eukaryota > Metazoa > Chordata > Actinopteri > Cichliformes > Cichlidae > Rhamphochromis > Rhamphochromis longiceps. The sequence goes on from NC_140566.1 coordinate 37,118,988, forward strand.
ATTAACACCAAACCAAGTAACGGACACGGTGAATCAGAACCTGCAAAAAAACAAATACTTACCTTGAACCTGTAAAAAAGAAAATACTTACCTTTCAAATTTAAAAACAATTATGGAGGTAGAGGGATGTGAGGCTGCGGACCATCGGGGTTGATGGCCCGTGCACGCCCTGTTCCTCCTTCGGGAGGGGCAGTTTCTTTTCTTCAACCCTAACCCTAACCCTAACCCTAACCCTAACCCCCTAACCCTAACCCCTAACCCTAACCCTTACCCTACCCTAACCCTAACCCTAACCCCTAACCCCTAACCCTAACCCCTAACCCTACTTTTTCAGTTATTCCACTTTTGTCCCATCC